>NW_005871110.1:6331514-6339809 GCF_000147115.1 Myotis lucifugus | reverse complement strand
GTGTTGTTTAATTTTTTCTCAGTTTCTCTCTTTTCTTTTTACATTTTATTTTATTGTTTAAAGTATTACAAATACATAGTAGTACATATGTCTTTCCCCCCCCCCCCCTTGACCTTTCCCCGTCAATTTTTCTTTCATCCTTATAATCATGGATCTTATATTTGGAAATATCCATGTCATAAGTATGTTTTAAATGACACTGCTTCTGGGAAGTTCTTATAATAGGAATTCTGCTATGTCTTTGCTCTCTTAATTTTTAGCCATTTTAGCTAATGGTCATTGTGCTAAGCTTTCCAGAGGAGACAAACCTAAAAACTAGAAGATTGGGCTGTAGATAAAGGAGATTGCTGGCTTCTTATTTCATGCTTGTGCTACACTGTGTATTCTTTAGATTTCAGAAGGCGGAAGCTTCCTCTTCTAAAACAGTCCTGATCCGAGGAGCGGATAACCGGTACCTGGTACTAGCAGTCAATGTTGTGCAGAAGGAAGAAGGAAACCACGAAAAGCATCTAATCATCACTGCTTCCCAGTCGCTAGACTGTAAAGAATTGTGCATACTTAGGAATGACTGGTAATTTCTGTGTGACTTTGAGCTCTGATCTGGCGGATTCTTAAGGTTCCATCTTAAAACCCATCACATGGGCCTGTGTGGATGTCACTCTAATTTAATTATTAATAGAGGGGGTAGTTTTCAACCTGAACTAATTCCACATAAAACTTGTGCCTGTTACCCCAGCAGCATGTCAAGTCCCTTATTCCAAAAGTTGATTTTTATTGTCATTTGAAATGACAAAGGGGCTTATTAAATGATTACATCCTTTTCCCCAGTACTTTCTGTTTTAAGATCACAGCTTAAAACTCATATTCTCACAAAGAGCAAGATGAATTACAGCAGAAGAACATTCTTTGACCTTATATTTCTCTACCCAAGTAAAGTGTGGTATGCGAGGGGTGACGGGGAGATGCAGAGAAGTCAGGTCTAATTTTGCCTAGATTTTCTGTTGAGGCTGCAAGTTGGATGGTATGAACTAGATAAATATGATTTTATTCTTGCTACATTGGATTTGGCTCCATGCCTCAAGACTCATGAAGATGTAGATATGATGTAAATTTTAAGAATGAGATAATAATAATAATAAAGGAGATAATTAATTATTAAAACAACATCACCCATAATTGGAGCTCTATGTTACACCATTAAAGATTTGATAGCTTTGGCTGATGCTAACGCAGCTTTCCCTTCTGGGATTAAAGGAAAACCCATGAGTATTCTCAGATGTATTTCAAAGGTGGAAAAGGTGTGTTTCAAAGGTGTGTCTAAGAGTTGATTCAGAAGACTGCATCCTGGTATTGAATTTTTTAAATAGATCCATACATTTAGAAATACTTATTTCTTTAGACAACATATTTGTTTATTTTGAAGCGTCCTTAATAAGCTTAAATGTCGGAACCTAAACGGTGTTGATACTTTGCTTTATTTGTAGGTGCTCTGTACCAGTGGAGCCAGGGGACATCATTCACCTGGAGGGAGAATGCACGTCTGACACTTGGATAATAGATGAAGATTCTGGATATTTGATCCTGTACCCAGACATGCTGATTTCTGGCACAAGCGTAGCCAGTAGTATTCGATGTCTGAGAAGAGCTGTCCTGAGTGAAACTTTCAGGGTGAGTAATATAACAGCTGAAGTTTCTGCAGGATTTTAGAGTTTGCAGAGCACTTTTACACTTTTATTTTACTTAATCCTTCCAATAATCCTGTGAAGAGATGGTATTAATCAGCTGCGTTTTACAGATGAGAAAATCAGGCTTAGAGGCTTTAAGCGACTTGCTCAAGTCATGTAGCTAGTAAGTGGCGGTGCTGGGACTCAAGGCCATGTGCCTGAATCCTGTGAATCTTGTTCAACACTAATAAAATAATTCTAATGGTAAGAAAAGTAATTCAGTGACAAAAATTTAAATTTAATACATCTAGACATTTCCAATAAACTAAAAATAAATGTGATAGTCTCCTTTAAAAAAGTTATTATGGAAAATTTCAAATATACATGGAGATGATTATAATAAACCTCCAGCCGAAACCGGTTTGGCTCAGTGGATAGAGCGTCGGGCCTGCGGACTGAAAGGTCCTAGGTTCGATTCCGGTCAAGGGCATGTGCCTGGGTTGTGGGCACATCCCCAGTGGGAGATGTGCAGGAGGCAGCTGTTCGATGTTTCTCTCTCATCGATGTTTCTAACTCTCTCTCTCTCTCCCTTCCTCTCTGTAAAAAATCAATAAAATATATTTAAAAAAAAAAAAATAAACCTCCATGTATCCATTCTGCTTTCCCAAACATTATCTTATTTTGCAAGTAAATTAAAGCTGACTTTTTTTCCCCCTTTTTTTAATCCTCACCTGAGGATATGTTTTTATTGATTTTAGAAAGAGGGAGGGAGAGAGAGAGAGAAACATCGATCAGCTGTTACCTGTAACCTGGATATGTGCCCTAATTGGGAACTGAATCTGCAACGTTTTGGTGTACAGGATGATGCTCCAACCAGCTGAGCCACCTGGCCAGGGCTAAAAGCTGACATTTAAAAAATATACATAAATGCAATATTTATTTTATTGAGAGGAAGGAAGAGAGAGAGAAAGAAACATTGATGTGAGAGAGAAATATCTGTCAGTTGCTTCCTTCTGCACATGCCTTGTCTGGGATGGGATCAAACCTGCAGCCCGGGCATGTGCCCTGACCCGGAATCGAACTTGCCACCTTCTGGTGTATGGGATGACACTTCAACCAATTGAGCCACAGAAATTTCTCACATTAATCTAATGCTCAATTTATCTCTAATGTCTTTCATCAAAAATATATTTTTATTCAGTTGGTTTGTTAGAATCAGTATCCAAACAAATTGTTTGTATTATGTTGATACATCTGTTAAGTTTCTTTTTATCTGTATTATTTCTGCCTTCTACTTGCCCCCTTTGTTTCCATGTCATTTATTTGTTGAAGAACCTTAGTTGTTTTTTGTTTTTGTTAATCCTCACCTGAGGATATTTTTTCTATTGCTTTTCAGAGAGAGTGGAAGGGAGGTTGGAGGGGTGAGAGAGAGAGAGAGAAACATCCATGTGAGAGATACACATCGACCGGTTGCCTCCCACATGTTCCCCAACTGGGGCGGGGAGTGAACTTGCAATCCAGGTATGTGCCCTTGACCAGGAATCGAACCCTCGACCCTTTGGTTCTTCGGTCGACACTATAACCACTGAGCAACACCAGCCAGGGCAGAACCTGAGTTTTTACTTGTTAAACGTTTATTCCTTGCTCTGGCTGGATGGTTCAGTTGATTGGAGCGTTGTCCCATACACAGAAAGGTTACGGGTTCAATTCCATGTCAGGGCACATACCTAGGTTGTGGGTTCAGTCCCTGTTTGGGCTTGTACAGGAGGCAACTAATTAATTCCATTGATGTTTCTCTCTCTCTCTCTCTAAAAAAAATAGTATATTCAGATGAGGATGAAAAAAAAGAAGTTTCTTCCTCCCAGCGTATTGTTTTAATTATACAATTAATCTACATGTGTGTAGAAAACCAAAATGACAGCTGAGCAACAAGAGCTAAAGAAGGAAAAATACCTCTAGGTTTTTTTCTAATAGTGTTAATTGCTACTTATTTGTAGTTTAGTTTATCCACTTTTTTTCTTCAGTTGTGGGAGAATATCAACTTCTCTCTTAATCATGTATTATAAGGTGGACCTAATATTACTCTGTTAAAAACTTTTATTTTGAAATAATTTAGACTCAACATAGAATTTACCAAAAGTAGTACAAAGAGTTCCTCTATAAGTTTTTAAAGTTCCTGATGGATGGTTTGGTGGACTTTATCTAGTTTTGGTTAATAAAAGGGTTACTTGAAAAACACTTTCTTTTTAAATAGAACGTTCTTGCCAAAAATTTCTACTCTAAGTTAAATTTTTATGTTTCAATAATATCTTTTTCTTTCAAGAATTTGTGAGCTATGCCCTTATTGACTTTTTCTATTTGGAATATATTAAATATTTGAGAATATGTTGGACTTTTTCATATTGGTTAATTTTTTAAATAGAAATATAGTGATTTAAAAAAAAAACCCCGAAACTCTCATACTTGTAAAATAATTAAGGTCATTCTGAATAGAAGAAAGGGAAAGTCGCACTGGCCAGTTTGGCTCAGTATATAGAGCGTGGGCCCGAGGACTGAAGGGTCCTGGGTTCAATTCCTGTTAAGGGCACGTACCTTGGTTCCAGGCTGGATCCCTGACCCCAGTCTGGGTCTGACGTGCGGGAGGCAATCAATGTGACTCTCTCAAATCAATGTTTCTCTTTGTCTCTCCCTGTCCCTTCCACTCTTTCTAAAAATCTCTGGTGAGAATTAACAAAAAAAGAAAGAAAGGGAAAGTCACTTATAATTCCTCCCCCCAGAAAAATACATTGGTTGATGTTTTGGGATTTGTCTTAGTAGGACACTTTGGCTATGGTGGTTTAATAGGTTAGAACAGTGGTCGGCAAACTCATTAGTCAACAGAGCCAAATATCAACAGTACAACGACTGAAATTTCTTTTGAAAGCCAAATTTTTTAAACTTAAACTATATAGGTAGGTACATTGTTATTAACTTAATTAGGGTACTCCTGAGGCTTAGGAAGAGCCACACTCAAGGGGCCAAAGAGCCGCATGTGGCTCGCAAGCCGCAGTTTGCCGACCACGGGGTTAGGTAATAAGTATACATTCACGTCTGTTAATATGTTGTAAAATAAAAAATTTTTGTTTGTTTTTTCTTACTAGGGCTCTGATCCAGCCACACGCCAAATGCTGATTGGTACGGTTCTCCATGAAGTATTTCAGAAAGCAATAAGTGATAGCTTTGCCCCAGAAAAGCTACAAGAACTTGCTTTTCAAACTGTTCAAGAGATAAGGCATCTGAAAGAAATGTAAGTAGTTACAAGAGAACTGCAGGTACAGTTTTATTATATAACTTCTCCTAGAATCTACAAGGTGCTTGGCCATTTTACTGTTCAGTGTAAATTAGTGTAATACTAAAATGCAGATTCCAAAGTTGCAGTCTCCCCTTCCAGTTCTGTGAAGAGCTTCTAAAATTGCACAACAGGAGCTCTTTGGCTAAAAATAACTGAATTTTCTGTACAGGAGTACAGCGGACTCTGAGAGTGTGTAAAGCGTTTTGCCTTACCTTTAGAAACAGGGTGACATGCTGAAAATCGTATGGGTTTGGAAGTCAGATCTCATTGGAAATTCTAGCTTTGCCAGTTTGATGACTGCAGAAGTCACTTAAACATTCTGAAACGGTGATAATGCCTATTTTGCATCTTGTGACAATGGAAATGATGTATATGAACCCACAGGTGGTTAATCATTGGCGTTTTATGAGTGACTGACTACCTTCAGAGGGTTTGGCATGTTCTGCCGTCTGTTTCTCCCTTGACTCCCACTGCAGCCCATCTTTTCTCACAGACAAGTTTTTATTAGTGATGATTTTGATTCTGACATCAATCTATTTTCCCAGATAGTAATTCTATGTTTCACTGTTTATGTGGGAAAAAATGTGTTCCAAAATTTCACACAAATGATTTAGCGATGACATGTAATCTAGTGTCGTAAAACATTTCAGGCTGCTGCCGTATGTCCGGCACTGTGTTGTGCTTTTATGTATATCTTGAATAGTCTGATAGCAGCTCGTTATAAATGAAGAAACTGAAGCACAGAGAAGTTGTCACTTGTTCATGACCACAAAGCACAGCATTCAGAATATACAGTGGGGCCTTGACTTACGAATTTAATTCGTTCTGTGACGGAGCTTGTAACTCAAATTACTCGTATGTCAAATCTTAAAGTGAACGAGTGAGACACGTGATTCTGGGCTGATGTTGCGGCGTTCACTGTGACGTTCGATGCGCCAACTAGCGGTGGGGTATCTGAGGCTGGCTCGTAACCCGAATTTTAGCTCGCAACTCAAAGCAAAAAATCGGCTGAGAGACGGCTCGTATCTCGAAAAACTCGTTAGTCGGGACACTCGTAAGTCAAGGCCCCACTGTAAATAGATTTAATAAAGCTTTTGCTTTGAGTTCTATTTATTGCCTATTTGCCACTTTGCGTTTCAAATTTTGAATTTTTGTGTCACACCCTAATCAGCAAATGATTGTCTTATCTGTTGTATACTGGATTGATTATGGCCCTGAAACCAGTCACATCAAAACTTAGTGGCTTAAATGGCAAGCTTCTAGCCTGTTACCTCATAGGTGCTGTAGGTCAGAAATTCGGAGGTGGCTTAGTGGGCTGGTTCTGCTCCGGGTCTCCCATGTGGGGCTGCAGTCATCTAGCCTTGCTCAGTGCAGGAGGATGACTCACATGGCCCTTGTGTTGAGGCCTCGGTGCCTGGCTGACTGTTGGCAGGAGGTCTCGTTCTTCGCCATGTGGGTCTTTCATAAGGCTGCGTGTCCTCACGCCATGCCGCTGCTGCTTGGAGGGAAAGGTCCAAGAAAGAGAGCAAGCAGGAAGCACAGTGCCTTCTCTCACCTAGTGTTTGAATTCCTACATTGTCACGGCTGCTTTTTTTATACCTTAGATGCAAGTCACTACGTGCAGCTCTCCCTTAAACGTAGGGGAATTGGGTGCCATCTTTTGAAAGGTGTCAAAGAATTTGCGGACATCTTTTAAACCACCTCGGGTATTTAGGTATCAGGCAATCTGATTCATCCAGAACCCAACTTGTATACAGGGATGAAAGAAAACAAGGTTTCTGAGCAGCCTTGCTTAGAATTCATATTGTCCATGTATTAAAAAAAACCCTTGTTCACTTCATGTCATGGAATATCTCTCTGATTCCCTTAGCATCTGTTATTTTTCACTGATAGCTAACATTCTTACTTATCTGGTTTCTGAGATGCGGGAGAGGCACCTTCATAGTCATATAACATGTGAGCTGATAGCTTCGTTGCAGTATAAGAAAGAGGAAACTTTAAAATATATAAGAACTGCCCTAACCGGTTTGGCTCGGTGGATAGAGTGCCGGCCTGTGGACTGAAAGGTCCCAGGTTCAATTCTGGTCAAAGGCATGTACCTTGATTGTGGGCACATCCCCAGTGGGAGGTGTGCAGGAGGCAGCTGATCGATGTTTCTCTCTCATCAATGTTTCTAACTCTCTATCCCTTTCCCTTCCTCTCTGTAAAAAATCAATAAAATATATTTTTAAAAAAAGAAGTTGGTTCATTCTATATGCAGAAACATGTTTAAAATATATATATATATTATATGAACTGCCCAGCCGTCGTGGCTCAGTGGTTGACCTATGAACCAGGAGGTCACGGTTCAATTCCCAGTCAGGGCACAGACCCAATTGCAGGCTCAATCCCCAGTGTGGGGCGTGCATGATTCTCTCTCATCATTGATGTTTCTATCCCTCTTCTTTCCTCTCTGAAATCACTAAAAGTATATTAAAAAAATATATACATATAAGAACTGTGAAGGTCAGAAATGTGGGGGAATGCATTCTTAGCACATCCTTGGGTCACTGAATTATATTACTGTGGATTTTTAAAAATCATGATATTCTAAGACATTAAGGGAAAACTTGTGTTTCATTTCAATACTTTTTTAAACTCCCAAATCCTAAAATAATAGATCCAAAGTTCTTTTCTATCCTCTCTCCTAGGCCCTTTTCTACCCTAGTACAGCTCTTAGAACAAGTTTTTATCTGCTCATGTTCTACCATGTAATGAGTCTAGGCTTGAAGATCTCACTTTAAGTATCTTACTAACCTCAGGAAAAACTAGGTTGTTATATGTCATTTTGCTGTGACTTCACAAAATTAAAAAGGGAGAATTTATATGCAGAAGACATTAAATAGCCAGTTCAGACCGGTGTGGAAACTTTAAAGAGTCCTGATCTGTAAAGTCTACTTACGGAGTTAATGACAGTGAAGAACGGTTCCGGATGGCTGGAGACATTTATTTAGGAATAAGACTATTCACTTGTGCAGGATTTAAAAAAAAATTTTATATCTAAATAGGGCATAACGTATACCAATATGTTACTGTAATGTACAAGAGTGTGTACAGTAAAACGTAAGTCCTTTCTATCCTTATTTTCCTCATCATGCAGTTCCTTTCCCCAGAGGCAGCCACTGTTGTTTTCTTATATGTCCTTCCAGAGATTTCAAACATTTATATGTGTGTTGTGTGTGTGTGTATTTATATTTTGTTATGTAGATGGTGGTATACCATGAACATTATCGTGTACTTAAAAAATTAAATCTTTTTATT
>NW_005871110.1:6301417-6331414 GCF_000147115.1 Myotis lucifugus | reverse complement strand
ACATACACACACACACACACATATTATTGATTTCAGAGAGGAAGGGAGAGGGAGAGAGAGACAGAAACATCAATGATGAGAGAGAATCATGGATCGGCTGTCTCCTGCACACCCCCACTAAGGATCCAGCGCACAACCTAGGCATGTGCCCTTGACCAGAATCGAAACCATGACCCTTCAGTCCACAGGCGATGCTCTGTCTACTGAGCCAAACCAGCCAGGGCTGAGCTATCTCATTTTTAATTAATAGTGGCATAATGTATCATATGGATATACCATAATTTATTTAAGCATCCCCGTGGGTTTCAGTCTGCTTTTATTAGCAATGCTATAATAAATACCTTTGCACATCCTTTATTTCATAGCTATGCGGGCATGTATGTTGGCTCAATACTTAGAAGTGGAATTGTTGGACTAGAGGATATATACATTTACACATTTAAAAATATTTTTATTTGGAAATAATTTTAAATTTAGAGAATAGCTGCAAGAGTAGTACAGAGAACATCCATATACTCTCTACTCGTATTCACCTGTTGTGTGTATGTGTGTGTTTACTTTTTCTAAGATTAAGTGGTCTTCATCATGGGATACATAATGGGCTGTAGACCATGAAGACACCAGCCGTAGAGCAGGCCGAGCAGGGCCCTGGGCATCCTGGGGCCCCCACTGCGGTGGGCAAAGCTGGCCTTGCTCACTCTCCCTTCGGGCCTCTCTCTCCTAACCCGTCTGTGGTGACTGGGGCCAGGCAGGTGGTGACAGCTGGGCGTGGGGCCTCAGTGCCCGGCGTGGCAGCCTGTTGCTGGCCGAGGACTCTGCTCATGACACGTTCTTGCTGATGCTGAGCCAGGTGGGCTCAGGGCTCATGCCCCAGAGGTAAAGAACCATGATGTATATTTAAGTGCGTATTTCCTAAGAAGAAGGATTTTCTCTTATGTAACCACAGCACAGTTACCAACTTTGGGAAATTTAACATTGATAGAATACTTTTGTCTGATCTGTCCACATTTTCAGTTTTGCCCAGTAATGTCCTTTCTAGCATCTTGCCCCCTCCTGCTCGGGACCCAGTCTGGGTACACTTCAAGTTTCGATATGTATTGCCAAATTGCTCTATATAGGCATTGCCTCAATTTACATTTCTGCCAGCAATACCTGAGTCCTGGTTTCCCCACATTCTCACCTACGTCCTCTGTTATCGACTGGAAGTTGCCAGAGCTCAAACAGTCTTTTGCAAGGATAACCTTTGCCTCTGTCAGACGGAAGGTGGGATCGTTTGGGACATGTGTCAGCAGCTGCTCCCTGGCTTGAGGGATTTCAGCTTCTCTCTCAAGCTGAGGTTCCGGGCGTGCTCAGGAGATGCTCTTGGCAGAGCGGGCTGCTCATTTTGTCTTCCTTGCTCACCCAGCGCTTTCAGAGGACTGACAGGGCTCTGCTCTGTCCCCTTTTAAGGCTGAATAGTAACCCCTTGTATGTGTAGCCCACACTTGGTTTATATTTTAGTCCATAGGTACTTGGGTTGCTTATTTGGATGTTTTTGTCCTTTTTTTTTTTTTTTTTAATATATTTTATTGATTTTCTACAGAGAGGAAGGGAGAGGGACAGAGAGTTAGAAACATCGATGAGAGAGAAACATCGATCAGCTGCCTCCTGCACACCCCCCGCTGGGGATGTGCCCGCAACCAAGGTACATGCCCTTGACCGGAATCAAACCCGGGACCCTCCAGTCCACAGGCCGACGCTCTATCCACTGAGCCAAACTGGTCAGGGCTGTTTTTGTCCTTTTTTACTGTTTTCATATTTAAGCTTTTACATGTAATGTTTTACTTTCCAGGTACCGCTTAAATTTGAATCAAGATGAAGTGAAACAAGAAGTAGAAGAGTATCTTCCTTCATTGTCTAAGTGGGCTGGAGATTTCATGCAGAAATACACTTCAACCGACTTCCCTCAGATGCAGCTCTCTTTGTAAGAAACCCATTTTGATTACCTGGTTCATATGTTTAGACCAGGATTCTGTTCTGTATTTTGAATTAAAGCTTTTTAAAGATTGAGTTATTGCAACTAGCCTTTTTGTTTGCTTATTTTACAAATTACAGTCCTGAGTATCTTTTCCACACTGGCCAGGGCTCTTATACTTTTTAAATACCAATTTTATATGATATAAAATGCTTTATTACTAGAAAATGTATCCTTTTCATGTAAGATTTCTGTTAGACCTAGTTTTTTTATATGGCTTTGAGTCTAAAACAGGATTAATAAAAGTTAGCTCTTATCTGAATTTTCTTCTGCAGAATGACTTACTGCTCTAAAAATAAGTAAATCTTAGATAAGAGAAGTGTAAAAGGCTTTAAAAGTTATTTTCGTCTCTCCAGGATTGTCACAGGGGTGTAAGTGTTGGATGATCAAACTCGTTCTTACCCAAGTTACTATGGTGTTACATGAAGGAACACATCCGTTGCTAGGGTGCAACCACATGCAAGCAATTATATATCAATCTGTGTGATAATTGTATATCAGAATATTCAGATTGGAATTGTGGCTCCAGCAGTTCAAGTAGCGAGACTTGCAGTAATCTAGGCCTGAGGACGTAAAGGCCCGAGTTGGGAAGATCGCAATAGCAGTGAACTGAAAGGGACAGATGACAAATACAAGAAAATGTATATACATGAGTTGGAGCCTATAGGACAATGGTTCCTAAACTTGAGTGTGCATCAGAATTGCTTGGAGAGTTTGTTAAACAAATTGCTGGGCCTCACCCATTAATATTTCTGATTGAGTAGGTCTGGAGTGGGGCTTGAGAATTTGCATTGATCACAAGTTCCCAGATGATGCCAGTGCTATACACTTTGAGAACCGCTGCTGTAAAGGTATATAGACCCTTTTCCATCCCCACATTCGCTGAGTGCAGTGAAAAGTCAATGGTAGCAGATGAGAAGTGAGCTAAGTGTTCTAATTAAGTGTTTTTGTGTTTTGTTTTTAGGCCAAGTGATGGTAGTAACAATAATGCAACATGTAATATTGAAGTCATAAAGTCATTGGATATTGAAGAAAGCATTTGGTCCCCTAGGTTTGGATTAAAGGGCAAGATAGATGTTACAGTTGGTGTGAAAATTCACCGAGGATGTAAAACAAAATATAAAATAATGCCATTGGAACTTAAAACTGGCAAAGAATCAAATTCTATTGAACACCGTAGTCAGGTATATAAATCTTAATGAGAAAATTGAATGTTTAATAGATTTAAAAATGTAGTCTGCTTTATATATGTTGGTTCAATTTAGGTAATGTTTGAGTTTCATATAGTACTTTTCAATTTGTGATACAGTCAGAGTACTCAAATTGTCTTATATATAGACTAGAGGCCCGGTGCACAGATTTGTGCACATTGAAAGGAAGTTAATTAGAAGGTGGCTGGTGGGTCGGGACTGGGCGAGAAGGGCTGGACGTGCCCTGGAGCCAACCTCCTGCGGTCCCTCTCTGGCAGGCCACACCCGGGGCAGCACCGGGGCTCGAAGGGTGTCTGCAGAATGAGTGGGGTCCCTCCGGCAGGTGGGGTCCCTCGGCCTGGCTTGCGGAGATCGGGCCAAAACCAGCAGTCCGACATCCCCTGAGGGGTCCCGGAGTGCGAGAAGGCACTCTGCAAAGTTGCTGTCGCTCCTGCGTTGAGTGTCTGCTCCCTGGTGGCCAGTCGCTTAGTCTTTTATATACGTAGATATACATGGCTACAGCAGAAAGTTTTCTCCAGCAACGAATACATCTGAACTTGTCGGATAATATTGGCAAGTGTATGTTGCCAAACTAACAGTCTAAACAGATGCTTCTAAAAAAAGAATTCCTTGGTCATGTAAGTTGGGGAAACCAAGTATATTTGTAGATATAATGATGCACATTAGCCTATTAAAGTTTCTGAGAAGTCTTAATATGATTTGTGTCAGCTCTGTTTAACCTAATATTTCCTAAACCTAATTTACCATGGAGCTATTGTTTTCATGTAACATCTACACAGGATACTCTTTAGAAAACATCAGTGTAACCTGGCTGGCATGGCACAATGATTGAGCATCGACCTATGAACCAGGAGGTCCGGGTTCAATTCCCGGTCAGGGCACATGCCCGGGATGCAGGCTTGATCCCCAGTGTGGGGTGTGCAGGAGGCAGCCGATCAGTGATTCTCTCTCATCATTGATGTTTCTGTCTCTCTTTCCCTCTCCCTTCCTCTCTGAAATCAATGTAATTTTCAAAATGAAAATAGCTTAATTGACCTTTTGATTTTAAAATTATAGTATGTATTGATTGCAAACCACATATGGAAAAGCAGAAAGTTAAGGTTTTATTTGACAAAATGTACACTGTTTTCACAGCTGGTTCTGTATACACTGCTCAGTCAAGAGAGAAGAGCTGACCCGGAGGCTGGCCTGCTCCTCTACCTCAAGACCGGCCAGATGTACCCCGTGCCTGCCAAACATCTTGATAAAAGAGGTTGAGCTGTTTCCTCCATTTTCACTTCTCTGGGTTTTGTTTGTTTCCCCTTCAGCTGTTAGTGATACATACAGGATGCCTGTGGGTACTGTCCAGATCACCTCAGTAAAGCGAGTAACACGAATTGTTTGGTTTTTAGTGCATATAAAGGTTATGTTTACATGATCCTGTAGTCTATTAAGTGTGCAGTAGCATTATGTCTAATAAAACAGCATATATGCCTTAATTAAAAAATACTTTATTACTAAGAATGCTAGACATCATGCGAGTCATAATCTTTTTGCTGGTGTCGGGTATCTTCAATTTGTAAAAAACACACAAAATCTGTGAAGTGCAATAAAGCAAAGCACAATGAGACAAGGTGTACCTGTGTTTAACCTGACAGTAGCTCGCTGTACTTGCTAGGCCTAATATAGGTTTTAATTTGTAGTTATGGTATTTTTTTTTTCTTTTTTTTTTCAAAATATATTTTATTGATTTTTTACAGAGAGGAAGGGAGAGAGACAGAGAGCCAGAAACATCAATGAGAGAGAAACATCGATCAGCTGCCGCCTGCACATCCCCCAATGGGGATGTGCCCGCAACCCAGGTACATGCCCTCGACCGGAACCGAACCCGGGACCCCCGAGTCCTCAGCCCGATGCTCTATCCACTGAGCCAAACCGGTTTCGGCTGTTATGGTATTTTTTAAAAAGAATTTTAACAATATACTGTAGAGTTGAAAATATTAACTTTTTAAAATTTTATCATATAAAACTTTATTTTAAATTTTCTACCCTACACTCTAGATAGTTGTATTTATCCTTAGCATTCAGCGAATAAAGCACCAACTTCACAGTTTGTACTAATTATGAGATACATGATTGTTGAAAGAATTTACCAAGTGAACAAAAATTGGAGGAATTATACTAAAGTGTTAACAGTGGTTATTCTAGTGTAGTGGGAAAAATGAATGTTGTTCTTTACTTTTTTAAATGTTTTAAAATCTGAAGTTTTATTTATGCAATGGAAAAGATATATAATAAACTTAATTCTTAAAAGACACCTGTCCCCCCCCCCCATAGAATTTATTTATTTATTTTTCTTTTTTCTTCCTCCCTCCATAGAATTATTAAAACTAAGAAACCAGATGGCATTCTCCTTGTCTCACCGTATTAGCAGACCTGCTACTGGAAAGGAGAAGACAGAGCTTACTCCTTTGCCACAAATAATCGAGGAACAGCAAACCTGTAAATATTGTTCACAAGTGGGTAACTGTGCTCTTTATAGCAGGTAAACACACTGTCTTCCAAAAATACTAATTTCATTTAAGTATGCACTCAACTTAAAATGATTTAACATTGCTGGCTGGTCTGGCACTGATGATTTCATTTTAGCCATTTTTTTCTGTGTGTATTTGTAAAATGAAGGGACTAGGAAAAAAAACACAGTTCAATCCTCACTCAAGGATATTTTTTAATCCTCACTCAAGGATATTTTTCCATTGATTTTTAGAGAGAGTGGAAGGGAGAGGAAGAGACAGAAATGCATCAATTGGTTGTCTCCCACATGCTGCCGACCAGGGCCAAGAGCCTGCAACCGAGGTACATGCCCCTGACTGGGA
This sequence comes from Myotis lucifugus, assembly GCF_000147115.1. Taxonomy (NCBI): domain Eukaryota; kingdom Metazoa; phylum Chordata; class Mammalia; order Chiroptera; family Vespertilionidae; genus Myotis; species Myotis lucifugus. Next base: position 6,325,334 of record NW_005871110.1, on the reverse strand, counting down.
TCAGACCCGGGACCCTTCAGTCTGCATGCTGACACTCTATCCACTGAGCCAGACTGGCTAGGGCCACAGTTCATCTTCTATATATATAAAAGGCTAATTGCAAAGAGTCCCCTTGGGAGTTCGATCGCTCGCTATGACATGCTCTGACCACCAGGGGGTGGCACAGAACGAAGGAAGACCCCCACCGGCAGCTGGCAGCCAGAAGGCCCTGATTGGCCCTGATTGCTGGCCAGGCCTAGGGACCACCGGTCCTCTAGTATTTTATAACAAGCCTATTTCCTTGGGGAACAATAGAAAGCTTTTTGAACTTTGGTTAAGAAAGATGAGTATGTAGCATAGGCATTTTGAATACAACTTAAATGGTGTTTTAAGAAGTCTTTCGCTTCTTAGTTGCTGTTTTAATTTCAGGCCTTTTGTAGTTTAAAAAAAAACAGGGAAAATGTTTCTTCCAGACACAAAGTTTGGTATGATCCAGTGGCCTTGAATTTTATGTCTATTTTATTACATGTGGGAAGTTTTTAGCTCTTATAAACAGTCATTTGTATTTATACCTTCATAGGCCAGCAAAAGGACACAAAAAAGTAGTTAGATGTTAAATACAGACTAGACAAGATCAAATCAGAACCCAAATCCTAATTCAGCCTGGAAATTCACAGAAAGAACTTTTAAAACTATTGTATCAAAGGATCTCTTGATGGGAGAGGACTGTGAACCATGGGAAGTTGGGGCCTTTACTATAAGCACATTGTTGTGAAATCTTGTGTTTTATCCTCAATGTTTTGTAGGCTACCCTATGAGATATTTGCTTCTATATAAAAATTTAGAAATTAGCATTAAGCAAAATGAAATTCCAGATAATTCTCCTAGTTTTTATGTTGACTTTCCTGTGGCACAGAGCTGGCTGTACAAATATTGTGACTTTGAGAAATGCAGTTGTACAAAAAGCCAAAACTTGCTACCTATAGGAATGAAGACTAGAGTATACCAAGTAGTTGTTAGGGGCACAGTCATGAAGGCAAAATAATGCCATATTGAGTTTCTTAAGCATTTTGTTTTGTAAAAAACTATTTGGCTTACAGAATATTGAAATGACTTTTAAAGAAAATTAGAGTCTGTGGTTAGAAGTTATGATGATCATCACTATATGTACTTATTTTAGAAGTATCTCATTCATAGCCAGCAAAATGTTTTATACACATGTCTGACTTGGGGCTTTATCTTTAGAGCAGTCGAACAGCAGATGGATGGCAGCTCAGTCCCGACTGGCATGCTGGCCAAAATAAAAGAGGAAACCCAGCACCTCAAGGTCACACACTTGGAGTATTTCAGCCTGTGGTGTCTAATGTTAACTCTGGAGTCAAAATCAAAGGATAATAAAAAAAATAACCAAAATATATGGTTGATGTCTTCATCAGAAATGTAAGTACTACATTTAAAACAGTCAAACTTCAATAATTTGGATTAGTGGAATGGCATTTGGAATTCGTGACAAATACTGGTTATATTGTGTGTTAAAGACACGCAGATTCATATATTCATGCTAACTCCGGATGGCTGTCAATGAATTGTTTCTGTGTAGAGCACCATTGTTAGCTATTTTCAGTAGGAAAAATATGCCTCAGGAAGTCCAATTTTAAATATATTTTTATTGATTTCAGAGAAGGAAGGAGAGGAGGAGAGAGAGAGAAACATCAATGATGAGAGAGAATCATTGATTGGCTGCATCCTGCACGCCTCCTACTGGGGATCGGGCTAAACCCAGGCATGTGTCCTGACCTCTTGGTTCATGGGTGGGCCCTGAACCACCCCGGCCAGGCAAAAATTTAAATGTATTTAAATAAATTATTTGATACAGGCTTATATTTTCTACAGTTGGTCAATCTTGTATTTTGTGAGATCCATTTTTTTTCCAAGTTAATTGTAAAGTTGCAGTTTTGTATATCTTTGCATTATATTTTTCTTTAATATTTAGTTGCTTTTCATCTATTTGTTTCTTTCCAGGATGAATATTGATAATTATGTGACTTTAGAAATAATTGGATCATTATTTCCTTAATACTAGACTTTAACACTGAAAACATCATGGTGGAGAATGTTTGAGTAGTTATACATAGACTACAAAAGTACAGTGACTGTGTCAAGTGCACATGCCAAAAAGCTTCTGAAGTTGTTTCGTGTTTAATAGTAGTGCCTGCGAGATTGTAAATATTCAATATTTATTTCCTAGAAGCAGTGGAATTATCAGTTTGCTATCTATTATTTTAATAACAGCAATTATAAATCCTCATGTAAACACTGAAGAAATAGGATTTAGGAATGGGTCTTTTGTGATGTGATGCATGGGGTGAAGGTGTCCTTTCAGGATCAAAGTGCTGACACACAGGTTGCTCAGAGGTCCCAGCCTGTGCGTGCAACACGGGAGGTGCTCCCTAGCACTTGTCTAGCGGCCTATTGGTGGGAGACTGTTTCCAAGCTAATAGAATGTTCCCTTAGCATTTCTAAATTTTATTTTATTTTTTAAAAAATATTTTTATCTACTTCAGAGAGGAAGAGAGAGGGAGAGAGAGATAGGAACATCAATGATGAGAGAGAATCATTGATCAGCTGCCTCCTGCACACACTGGGGATCGAGCCCGCAACCCAGGCATGTGCCCGGACTGGGAATTGAACTGTGACTTCCTGGTTCATAGGTTGACGCTCAACCACTGAGCCATGCCGGCCAGGAGCATTCCTAAAATTTTAGTGTGGATTGTGGAACATGTAAAAATGACAGACTCAGTATTAGCATTAGAGTTTTGGGGGGCCAGATGAACAAGAAAATTGGGGAAAACTGCAAATATAGTATTTATATATGTGATATAAATGGAAGCTTTCTCTTTCTATTCCATAGGGAGCAAAGTGGCAACTGCATTGGAAACCTGATTAGAACAGAACATGTAAAGACACTTTGTGACGGACAGTATTTACATAATTTCCAACGTAAAAATGGCGCCATGCCTGTCACAAACCTAATGGCCGGTGACAGGATTATTTTAAGTGGAGAAGAGAGAACACTATTTGCTTTGTCTAGGGGATACGTGAAAGAGATTACCGTGACAACGGTAACCTGCTTATTAGACAGGTAATGAAGTGCTCCCTTTTTTGGGGGGAGGGAGGGAGAACAGCTTTACTGAGATATAATTCACATACCATACAGGTTCATCCATTTTACATGTATAATTCAATGGTTTTTAGTATATTCAGAGTTATGCCCATCACCAAAATCAATTTTAGAACAGTTTCATCTCCCCATAAAGAAACCCTGTGCCCTGTAGCAGTCACCCCTCCAGCCCTAGACAACCACACCACCAGTTTCCTTTCTGTCTCTGTTGCTTTACCTGTTCTGAACATTTTATGTAACGGGAGCGCACAGTGTGTGGCCTTTTGTGACTGGCGTTTTTCATTTACCCTAGTGTTTGTGTTTGTTTTAGCCTACTATTTTGAGATTCATTTTCATGTACCAGTATCTATCAGTACTTCATTTCTTTATTTAAAAATTTGGGGTAAAATTCACATAACATAGAATTGACCATTAATTTTTTATTTATTTATTTATTTTTTTGGTGCCCTTGACTGGAATCGAACCTGGGACCCTTCAGTCCACAGGCCAATGCTCTATCCACTGAGCCAGACCATTAATTATTTTAAAATGCACAGTTCGGTGGCATGTAGCACAGTCACAGTATTGTGCAACCAGCACCTCTGTCTGGTTACAGGACACTTTCATCACCCTGAAAGGAAACGTGCCGTTAAGCAATCACTTTCTGCTCTCCCTCCCTCAAGCCCCTGGCAACAGCTGCTCTGCTGCCTGTCTCTGTGGATGGACCTCTTCTGGATATTTCTGTAAATAGAACCACATAACATGTGGTGGTTGTTTTTTATTTTTTGGTCTGGCTTCTTTTAGCATGTTTATGAGGTTCATCCATGTTTTAGCATTTATCAGTACCTCATCTCTTTTTTTTCCCTTTAGTACCTTATTTCTTTTTATGCCTGAATAATATTCTGTTACATCGATAGACCACATTTTGTTCATTTATTCACCAGCTGATAGACATTTGCATTGTTTTCACTTTTGGGTGTTATGGCTAGTGTTACTATAAATATTCACTTGCAAATTTTTATGTGAACATATTTTTATTGCCCTAGTAGATAAGTCACAGTGGAATTGCTGGGTCACCTGCTAACTTCATGTTTGACGTTTGAGGGACTTCCAAACGGCCGAACTTTTCTTTAGTGCATCACGTCCCATAGTGCTAATGTGGACAGTCCTACCTCATTCTCACAACCATATGTCCGGTGGGCAGGATAGAGAGCCTGTGTTAAAGATGTAGCTTATTTCTCTGCCGGAAGCCAATTCTAGCATGTCATAATTGCAAGAGTCATCAAAAGGTTGATGGAACTTGGGGACTCAACAAGGGCTGAGTCACATATGTTGTAATCCTGTCGGGAATGGCTAAAGGCATTTCCCCAAACCTGAAAAGGGATGATTGTTTGCTGCCAGACAGCTCGGGGCATCTTAATCTGTGTGTTATTGCCTCCTACTGGCCAAACTCCTGAACAGCCGTAGGCTAATTCCCCCAATTCTGACAATGGACTGTGTATACAAAACCCTAACCCAGCGGTTCTCAACCTGTGGGTCGTGACCCTTTTGGTCGAACAACCCTTTCACAGGGGTCGCCTAAGACCATCCTGCATATCAGATATTTACATTATGATTCCTAACAGTAGCAACATTACAGTTATGAAGTAGCAACGAAAATAATTTTATGGTTGGGTCACAACATGAGGAACTGTATTTAAAGGGCCAGAAGGTTGAGAACCACTGCCCTAACCCTTTGAAGCGTGTATCTCCGCCTCTCCTCAGGACAATCTGTGTTAATAAAAAGCATGGGGTCCTGAGATGAGGAGATCTTAGCTCCTTTTAGCTAGGCTCCTCTGACCCCCAATGCCTTTCAAAATTATATTTCGTCTCTAGACTCTTTAAGTTACACACGGCCCCTTCTCCAGATTGCTGAACCCTTGTAGACGCTGGAACAAGAACCCCGGCATTTCTCCTTCTTAGCATTCTGGCATTCACCATTTTGTTCTTTCCCTTTAAAAAAAATAATTTATTAATTAATAGTTGTGATATAAAGTATATTTATCTCAGTTCAAACAAACAGGTTGATTTAAAGAAAAGTATTAAGTAAATAGTAGAATAGTTGCTGTAAAATTTGGGGGCAGAGTCTAATATCCACATTCATCAACATCCATATCTTCTCCTTCCTATACTGCCTGCTTTCCCTGCTTGAAGTGCAGGCAAGTGTCACCATTTCTTAATGGATGGAGATCAGTGACTGGGAAGCAATGACTTCTGGGTAACTCAATGGAAATGGTATCCATTTTAATAGCTATTTTGGGCCATTTACTCTTTTAGCAGATAGTAATATATTTCTTGTACAGGACAACTTACTATGTTAAGTGAAAAACATTCATGTGCATCTGTTTTGCTGTTTTAGGAACTTGTCAGTACTCCCAGAATCAACTTTGTTCAGATTGGACCAGGAAGAAAAAAATTGTGATATAGATACCCCATTAGGAAATCTTTCTAAATTGATGAAAAATACTGATGCCAGGTTTGTAACAGTGAATGAATCTGAATTTTACCCCACTTTCCTAAGAAATATTACTAAAAGCATTTTTTGCTTTTCAGCCAAAAACTTCGAGATTTAATCATTGACTTTCGTGAACCTCAGTTTATTTCCTACCTCAGTTCCATTCTTCCACATGATGCGAAGGACACAGTTGCCTCTATTCTAAAAGGTAAGCTATAATCAGCATGTCCTCTTCCAATTTTTTTTGTTCTATTTATAATTTAACCTACAGTCTAATGTTTTAATGATTTATATGCAGCTACAATGATTACACAGTCTCTTTGGAAGTAGTTTACATATATTTTTTAATATCACCATACTTTCTTGCTTTGAAGATGTATTGGAGAAACTTGAATAGAGGCTGCTTTTCTTACAAAATAGTGAATTTGTTCATTGAAATTCAATATACTTTTTTCTGTTATTTTTACATTTAAATGTAGGTTTGAATAAACCTCAGAGGCAAGCAATGAAAAAGGTACTTCTTTCCAAAGACTACACGCTCATCGTGGGCATGCCTGGAACAGGAAAGACCACTACAATATGTACTCTTGTAAGGTCATTGCTCTTTTGCTTAGAAACTAAATATGTAAATAAGCTTCTCCTTTGTTCAGAGAATGTGATGTTTGAGATCAAAAGAGTTGAATATTGCCCAACCTGTGTGGCTCAGTGGTTGAGCTTCAACCTATGAACCAGGAGGTCACAGTTCAATTCCCAGTCAGGGCACATGCCCGGGTTGCAGGCTCAATCTACAGTGGAATCAATAAAATATCTATTTTAAAAAGCTGAATATTAACTCAAAATGCCTTTATTTCAAATTACCTTTGTAGAATGACATGAGAAATAGAAAAGCTAAATGACCAATAGTTGTAATCATGTTGCAGATTTCTTGCATTTGGATTGTCTAAGGTCTCTTTATGTTGGTGGTGTATGTATCATTTTATGTTTTCCTTCCTTTTAAAAAAAATGATAAATTATATAGAGGTGGTTAAAATAGATTTTTCTTGGATTTTTTTTCCACATTGGTAAATTTCTTAGTAATTTACTGATTAATGATAATGATGATAGCAAATATTTATTGATTGATACTGTGTGCCAATTGAAAGTTCATATGTATTCAGTTTTATTACTTTCCATAATACTTTCATAAAACATTTTGGCCTTATAATTTTTTTAAAAAGTTATTTGGTTCAACTCTTAGATATGTTTCCTATTAAGTTTCCTAATTCTATTAGAAAAACATAAGCATGTTAAAAATGGTCTGGAATTAAAAGTAATGCCATTTTCCTTTCTCTTATTCATTCTTAGGTAAGAATTCTGTATGCCTGTGGTTTTAGTGTTTTGTTGACCAGTTATACTCATTCTGCTGTTGACAATATTCTTTTGAAGTTAGCGAAGTTTAAAATAGGATTTTTGCGCTTGGGTCAGACTCAGAAGGTACATCCAGATATCCAGAAATTTACAGAGGAGGAAATTTGCAGATCAAAGTCCATTAAATCCTTAGCGCTCCTAGAAGAACTCTACAATAGCCATGTAAGTACAGCGTGGTGTATGAATGCTGATATTAATTTCTGTAGCCAGACTGGGGAGAAGCAGCACTCTGGGAAATTCAGTCACACTGACCAAATTTGCACATGATTAATTCATGGAAACTACAGGACCAGTTTACTAATTTATAGTTTGCTGGCTTGCTTCTGAACGGAAATGAGGTTTTTGGTTTATTATTCAGGGATCTCATCTTCTAGTTTAAAATATCCTAGTAAAGGAGAACTCTGCTTCCCTCACAACACCTCTGACACTCACGACCTGGAGTTAGTGTAGTCCCCTCAGCTTAAGGGCTTAGTCCCACAAGACTGCCCCCCACTTCAGTTCTAAATTGCAAGTCAGGGCCTCTTATGCTTCTGAACAACTAGCTATAAATCGGGGCTCCCATGACCCCCTCCTTGGGTTCGATAATTTGCTAGAATGGCTCATAGAACTCAAGAAGGTGCTTTTCTTACTGCTACTGAATACATTTATAGGCTGCAGTTCAGGAACAGCCACATGAAAGAGATGCACAGGGGAAGGTATGTGGAAAGGCACATGCGGCTTCTATGTCCTCTCCGGGTGAACCACCCTCCCAGCTCCATGATGTGTTCACCAAACCCTGTTGTTTGGGGTTTTTATGGAGATTCCATCATGCCGGTGTGATTTATCATTGGCCATTGGTGATTAGCTTAATCCCCAGCCCCTCTCCCCTTCGTGGAGATGGAGGGATGGATGAAAGTCCTAACTCTATAATCACATGGTTGGTTCCTCTGGCAACCAGCTCCAATCCTCTGTCAAACCTTCTTGCAATAAATGCTGGTTTGGTTGAAAGGGGCTTAAGATGTTCTTCTCACCCCTATCAGGAAATTCCAAGGGGTTTAAGAGCTCTGTGCCAAGAACCAGGAGGAAGACCAAGTATATATTTCTTATTAAATCACACTGTCACACCTAGAAAACTATTAATCAGGATTTTTTAGTGAGTTTGAATTTAGAGGCAATAGCACACGAGCAGTCTTTTGATTTTTTTTTTCTATATAGAACCTAATTTACATTTTATTACTTAATGTATATATATTTTTTTCTGGGAAGTCTTAACTGGTATTTTTGTCTTTTAAAAAAATCATCTAGTCCTAGCCGGTTTGGCTCAGTGGATGGAGCATCAGCCTGCAGACTCAAGGGTCCCGGGTTAGATTCTTGTCAAGGGCACATGCCTGGGTTGTGGGCTCGATCCCTAATAGGGGGTGTGTAGGAGGCAGCCAATCAATAATCCCTGCTCATCATTGATGTTTCTATCTCTTTCTTCATTCCCTTCCTCTCTGAAGTCAATACAAATAGATTTTTTAAAAATTCATCTAGCCCTGGCCCATGTGGCTCTGCTTGTTGAGCATCGTCCCACCAAAAGGTTGCCAAGGTCACCTGATTCCTGATCAGGGCACAAGCCAGAATTGCAGACTCAGTCCCCAGTGGGAAGCGCAGGAGGCAGCCAGATGGTGTTTCTCTCTCACATTGATGTCTTTCTCTTTCTCTCTCCCTTCCTCACTCTCTTAAATCAATAAAAACATTAAGAAAAAGAAAAGAAACAGTGTGGCTCAGTTGGTTGGGCATCGTTCTGTGCAGCAAGAGATTGTGGGTTCGATTCCCAGTCAAGGGCATATGCCCATGTTGCAGGCTTGGCCTGGCGGGGATGTGCAGGAGGCAGCTGATCGATGTTGAGCTCTTACATCAGTGTTTTTTTTTTTCTCTCTCTCTCCCTCTCCTTTCTCTCTAAAAATCAACAAACTACATATATAAAAAGAAACATTATTTAAAATAATCTAAAATAAGTTAGATTTAATAGGTTGTTCCTTCAACTCCTTTGTCTAATATCTATGCCAGTTATTTTAAAGTTTTTGAAAATTATTTTGAGATAATTATAGATTCACATGCAGCTATAAGAAATAATACAGAGATCGTGTATATCCTTTGCCCAATGTTTACCATTTTACAAAACTGTAGTAAACTCACAACCAGGATGATGATATTGATACAGAATAATTAGTCCATTACCACAAGGATCATTCATGTTGCATTTTTATAACCACACCCATTTCTTTCCCACCCCGCCCCTGCTTAACCCCTGGAAACCCCTTAACTGTTCTCCGTTTCTACAATTTGGTCATATCAAGAATGGGGACCTTGCCGAAACCGGTTTGGCTCAGTGGATGGAGCGTCGGCCTGCGGACTGAAGGGTCCCGGGTTCGATTCCGGTCAGGGGCATGTACCTGGGTTGCGGACACATCCCCAGTGGGAGGTGTGCGGGAGGCAGCTGATTGATGTTTCTCTCTCATCAATGTTTCTGACTCTCTATCTCTCTCCCTTCCTCTCTGTGAAAAATCAATAAAATATATTTAAAAAAAAAAAAAAGGGGGAGCCTTATAAACTAGGGACAGTTGAAGTCTAGCCCCCCATTAGGTCTCTGCTAGCATCAGTGGGGGATGAAGCCACAGTTTTTTCTTTTCTTTTTTTAATATTTTGTTTTTATTGATTTCAGAGAGGAAGGGAGAGGGAGAGAGAGATAAAAACATCAATGATGAGAGAGTATCATTGATCGGCTGCCTCCTGCACGCCCCCTACTGGGGATTGAGCCCGCAACCTGAGCATGTGCCCTTGACTGTGACCTCTATTTTTCTAGAACCCGGGACCTTCAGTCCACAGTCCAATGCTCTAGCCACTGAGCCAAACCAGCTAGGGCTACAGTTTTTTCTGTGGTGTTTGGCTAGAGTGGTTATTGTATAAAAGCTTTCTGTCTACTTGGCTTCCCTTTCCTGTTCCTTTGGCTTTTGTTGGAGCTGTTTTTGATCTGTAAATTTGAGAATTGTTATAATGTCCAGAAAATTTACTTGATTTTTTTTCAGTTTGTAGTAAAAAATATTTTTACATGCTATGTCTCAGAATTAAATAATATTGGGGTGTTCCTGTTATTGGAGACAAAATCTTTTTTAATATATTTTAATTTCAAAAATGGGGAAAAAAGAAATTACATTTCTTGGACATATTAAATAACTGATCAGTTTTCTTTGTTTTTAGCTTATAGTTGCAACAACATGTATGGGAATAAACCATCCAATATTTTCTCGTAAAGTTTTTGATTTTTGTATTGTGGATGAAGCCTCTCAAATTAGCCAACCAGTTTGCCTGGGGCCACTTTTCTTTTCACGGAGATTTGTGTTGGTGGGGGATCATCAGCAGCTTCCTCCCCTGGTGCTCAACCGTGAAGCAAGGTAAGCAGACGCTGAAGTTTTCATTGTAAACTGGATTCTTCCTAAGGGACCGTCACAGTACACTGATACGCCTGCATTTATGTTGGCAGAGCTCTTGGCATGAGTGAAAGCTTGTTCAAGAGGCTGGAGCGGAATAAAAGTGCTGTCGTTCAGTTAACTGTGCAGTACAGAATGAACAGGTATTGGTAACAGTGTCAGCTTCGAGTGATGTGCGTGTGCGTTTTCCTCTGCCAAGACTGACACTATTCTTATCATCCCTTAGTAAAATCATGTCCTTAAGTAATAAGCTGACATATGAGGGAAAGCTGGAATGTGGATCCGACAAAGTGGCCAGTGCGGTGATAAACCTGCCTAACTTTAAAGACGTGAAGCTGGAGCTGGAATTTTATGCTGACTATTCTGAAAATCCTTGGCTGATTGGAGCATTTGAACCAAACAATCCTGTTTGTTTTCTTAATACAGACCAGGTAAGAAACCAAACTTTTTTTTTTCCTTTCAGTTTTTCTCCTTTTTTTTTTTTTTTTTTTTAAATTTGATGACTAGGAGGTTGCAGGAAAAAAGCAAATTAAGAAAATTTAACAGTGACACAGTTTATCAAGTTTCCATAGTTTTTCTCCTTTTATCTTACTATTTAAATTCCTATTTTCAATAGCAAATGCTTCATTTAAAAAAACTTCATTAGAGCTTATCAGTTAAAACTAGTATACTCTTATACATTTTTGAAACACACACAATTTTTTTTTGTAGATCCAGTATCGTTGGGGAAAGTTTTTCTGAGGATTAATAGATGTCAAAATTGACTTTTGAAGTAGGAAAGTGAGAGAATGAACTCAAGTGTATAATTACATTTTCTAGAAAAGAAGTTGGCATTAATACTGTCAAAGGCTGGGTTTACCAATAAAGAGAAGATGGGATAAATTTTTGTCCTTTTAAACACTTTAAAGAAAATGGACTTTATTTTTCTAGAATAGTTTTAGTTTCTCGGCACAATTGAGCTGAAAGTGAGGGGTTTTCCTATATACTTCCTGATCCCACATACGCACATAAAAACCTCTTTACAAACTCGGTGTTAAACAAAAATCTTCACAAGGTCTTAAATGACTTACCAGTAATATTTCTTGTTCTCAGAACAAAGTTTGATCCTACATCCCTATAATTTGCTTTTATATAGTGCTTCTCAGCATTGATTCGGAAATATTTTCATAAGTTCAAATAAAAATATAGTGGCTACTTATATGTATGCATATTACTCTAAAATATGTCAGTTGTTATTAAGATGGGTGGAGTTAGCTGATTGTTAAAAACAGGTGTCACTGCACTGTGCACACCCTGCTGGGATCTTCATTCTCTTGAATAATGGCCCGGAGTACTCCGGGTTCAAGAATTAACAACTAAGGGCAGGCAGATTCTGGGAAATTTATTCAGATAAATTTATTCAGAAATTTATCACAAACGACTGCTTTTGTAAACCACAACTCCAATTTATTAGTTATAATTTACCATTGTTTACCTCACCAATAATGACTCAGGTTCTTTATTTTTGCTACTCAGGTTTTTTCTTTCTTAGCATCAGGATCCCAAATAAGTTGTATTGAAAGTAATCAAGGTTAGCCCTGGCCGGTATGGCTCAGTTGGATGAAGCATCATTCCATGCACCAGAAGGTTGTAGGGGTTTGTTTATTTATTTATTTTTATTGATTTCAAAGAGGAAGGGAGTAAGAGATAGAAACATTAATTAAACATTAATTAAAGAGGAGTAAGAGATAGAAACATTAATGATGAGAGAGAGTCATTGATCCGCTGCCTCCTGCATGCTCCACACTCGGGATCAAGTCCAAAACTTGGGCATATGCTCTGACCGGGAATCAAACCATGACTTCCTGGTTTATAGGTCGATGCTCAACCACTGAGCCATGTCGGCTGGGCAAGGTGACAGGTTTGGTTCCCATCAGGGTGACCAAGGTTCAACCCAGTTGGTCTCTCACATCATTGTTTCTCTCTTTTCCTCCCTCTCTAAAGTAAAAAAATAACAAATAAAATAAATAAATAATAATAATGAAGGTTAATTAGGGATGTGTAGGAGCGAAATAGTCCTTGGAGAGTTTTACCAGGTATTGTCGAACCTGGGGAACTTTATCTGCTCCATTGTTTGTATAAAAGGAAACAAGAAAATGGAAAGAGCACAGATATTAGAGCCAGATCTAAGTTTTTCTTTTGCTCTTGAAGATTTTTAAATTAAATTTTAGAGCGATTAGGAGGGGGAGAGAGAGAGGGATGTGAGAGAGAAACATTGATCAACTGTCTTCTACACATCCCTTCCTGGGAATGAGCGTGCAACCCAGGCATGTGCCCCGACCAGGAATTGAACCAGCAAGTTTTCGGTGCATGGAATTAGGCCCAGCCAACCGACTGAGCAACACTGGCCAGGGCCAGATCTCAGTTTTGATTCCTGATGCCATGATTTATCTTGAGACCTTGAGCAAGTTCCTTATCTTTTCTGGCCTTTGATTCCTTAAAATAGGGGATTGCAAAGTAAAGCAGGTGAAGCCCAATGTGTGGTCCCATTCATAGAAATTTCAGCCTGAACTATGGTATGTTTAAGATGGTTGCTTCTGGATGGCTTTCTGAAAACGAATAATCGCTTTCATTTTTGTTAATTATTTTACCTTCAACTTTTAGGATGAAGAAATTTTTCATCTGTCTCCATAACTGGCAGTGCAGTCTCTATAGCTACCTGTATGCTCTTAACTTTAGAGATTGTTTTATGAGCAGGATGCATCTTTTTCTGTTTAGGTTCCAGCACCAGAACAAGTTGAAAAGAGTGGTGTGAGCAATATAACAGAAGCCAAACTCATAGTTTTCCTGACCTCAATTTTTATTAAGGTAATTTATACTTTTATTTTGAGGGCAAATTAATATTTGCAATGTAATTGGATGTTGGAATGTAAGGAACTTAAGATACAGTAGCATTTGCCCTTGTTTATTAAGACAAGAGGACAGAAGCCTGATTGTTTAATTTTGAGAAAATTTATCTCAGACATGTAATCTATAATAATAAAAGTGTAATATGCTAATTAGACCAGACATCCTTCCGGATGAAGCTGGAACTGCAAGGGGAGCCCAGGTCCCAGGTGCCTGCTGGTGGCCGAAGGGAAGCCTGGGTCCCAGGTCCCAGGTGCCAGAGGGAAGCCGGTGCCGGCAGCCGGAGGAAGGAAGGCCTACTCTTGCACGAATTTCGTGCATCGAGCCTCTAGTTTTTTATAATGGCATTTTGGATTTCCTTTTAGGATAACTTTTTATAACATCAAATAATTCTGATTGTGTCAGTATAGTGCTGTAGTCAGTGTGGTTGGGGATTGGAAACTTCAGTGTAAGGGATGGCAGAAAGCGAAATGTATTTCTTTATTCTCTTTGTGTGGCGGCACTGTTCTAGTGGCATGCAAACCATTATACTGCCATGAGCCGCTAAAAATCAAGGGAGCAATATTTGAGGAAATTGTTTCATCTCAGGAAATGTGAATGTCGATTTAGAACAAATTCAATAATTGTATTTACTCCTTGTGATAGGAATATCTATTATAAACATCAATTGGGCACATTATGTAGTAAACATTTAATTAAATAAATTTAGTAAAGCTTAAATAACAAAAATCAAGAGTTTAAATTTTGAATTGTTTCCTTTTCTGTTTAGGCTGGATGTAATCCCTCTGATATTGGTATCATTGCACCATACAGGCAGCAGTTAAAGATCATCAATGATTTATTGGCACATTCTTCTGTTGGGATGGTTGAAGTTAACACAGTAGACAAATACCAAGGAAGAGACAAAAGTATCATTCTAGTATCGTTTGTTAGAAGCAATAAAGATGGAACTGTGAGTTCATTGTTTTTTTTCTGCTGATTTGTCTGGGACACTTTTTTCCTCTCTTTTTTTAGGAACTTGTGGTAAAAACACGAACATAAAATGTACCACCTTAACTATTGTTAAGTGTATCGTTCGGTAGTGTTAAGTATGTTCACACTGTTGTGCAACAGATCGCCACTATGTTTTTTTGCAAACTGATAGGCTATGCCAGCCCTGGGCAAACTACTGCCCGCGGGCCGGATCCGGCCCATTTGAAATGATTAAAACTAAAAAAAAAAAGACGGTACCCTTTTATGTAATGATGTTTACTTTGAATTTATATTAGTTCACACAAACACTCCATCCATGCTTTTGTTCCGGTAGTGTTAAGTATGTTCACACTGTTGTGCAACAGATCGCCACTATGTTTTTTTGCAAACTGAAACGCTATGCCCATGAATAACAAACAACTCCTTAATTCCTTCTCCCTCCAGCCCCTGGCAACCATCATTCTAATTTCTGTCTCTCTGAATTTGACTACTCTAGCTACTTTATATAAGTGGAACCATATACTATTTGTCATTTCACACGTGGCTTATTTCACTTAGAATAATGTACTCTTGGCTCATTAGCATGCTGCAGGATTTCCTTCCTTTCAAAGGCTGAATAATACTCCTTTGCATACATATACCACGGTTTTCTTATCCATTTATCCATGAACACACATGGAGTTGCTCCCACCTCTTGGCTGTTGCATTTGGGGCATTTTAACCATAAAGGCTTCCTTAGACATACTTTCAGATTTATAGATAATTCCAGTTTTTGTTCAGTTGTTTTGCATTTTTACCTCCTCTTGATTAAAAGTAATAAAATAGTTCAAGACAAATTGTGTTCCTTGCCAGAACAAACTCAAATATATAAGAAAGCTCAAATAATGGGAAATTCTGTTTCTTTCAGCTCGGTGAACTCTTGAAAGATTGGCGACGTCTTAATGTTGCTATAACCAGAGCCAAACATAAGCTGATTCTCCTGGGATGTGTGTCCTCACTAAACCGCTATCCACCTCTGGGGAAGCTACTTTGTCATCTCAACTCAGAAAAATTAATATCCTTTTCGTTTCCTACATGGTCACATTTGATTGTGCTATTCTGAGTACTTTACTATATATTTGTGTAAATTAAAACTCAATGTCTTGTGTTTTCCATGTGCATATTTCAAAGGTCTGATTCTACAAAGGGGAGAGAGAAAACAATTCACAGGAAGTAATTTTAAGCAAAAAGTGAAATAATGAAGAAGATGGAGAAGGATAGTTGTGAAGTGAGAAAGGGGAAGAAAAGGGACTTGATCTGTTGCCTCATGAACAGGGTGAATGATTCCTAGACACATCTAGGAAAACTGGATATCTCTTCTGGGTCCTCTCACCCCAATTTATAAACTTTTTAAAAAAATCTAGGACATGCCCTAACTGGTTTGGCTCAGTGGATAGAGCGTCAGCCTGCGGGACTCAAGGGTCCCAGGTTCGATTCCGGCCAAGGGCATGTACCTTGGTTGCAGGCACATCCCCAGTAGGGGGTGTGCAGGAGGCAGCTGATGATGTTTCTCTCTCATGGATGTTTCTAACTCTCTATCTCTCTCCCTTCCTCTCTCTAAAAAATCAATAAAATATATTTTAAAAAAAAAATCTAGGACAAAGCATTATATTAAAAAATGGAGCCCTGGCTGGTGTGGCTCAGTTGGTTGGAACATCCATCCACCTGTACACCAAAAGGT
This sequence comes from Myotis lucifugus, assembly GCF_000147115.1. Classification (NCBI taxonomy): domain Eukaryota; kingdom Metazoa; phylum Chordata; class Mammalia; order Chiroptera; family Vespertilionidae; genus Myotis; species Myotis lucifugus. The sequence continues at coordinate 6,309,264 of NW_005871110.1, read as the reverse complement.
GGTGGGACCCTAACCGGTTTGGCTCAGTGGATAGAGCATCGGCCTGCAGACTCAAGGGTCCCAGGTTCGATTCCGGTCAAGGGCATGTACCTTGGTTGCGGGCACATCCCCAGTAGGGAGTGTGCAGGAGGCAGCTGATCGATGTTTCTCTCTCATCGATGTTTCTAACTCTCTATCCTTCTCCCTTCCTCTCTGTAAAAAAATCAATAAAATATATATATTTTTTAAAAAGGTGGTGGGTTCGATTCCTGGTCACTCTTTCTCTCTCCTCCCCCCTTCTCTCTAAAACCATAAGAAGCATGTCGTTGGGTGAGGGGGGGGAAAAGGAGAAGTATTTCTTGTCATATTTTAGTTTATTTTAAAAAACAAATCTTTTTTTAAATCCTCACCCGAGGATATGTTTTTATTGATTTTAGAGAGAGGAATGGGCAGGGGAGGAGAAAGAAACATTATAGATGTGAGAGAGAAACATGGACTGGTTGCGTCCAGCAGGTGCCTGGACTGGGGGCCAGGCATTGAACCTGCAAGAGGTACGAGCCCTTAACCAGGAATCGAACCCACCCCCTTCGGGCTGAGGACCAGTGCTCTAACTACTGAGCAATTTTGTTGTATGGGAGAATGCTCCAACCAACTGAGTCACCCGGCCAGGGCAAAAATAGATTATCTTTTATTTATTTATTTTTAAAATATATATTTTATTGATTTTTTACAGAGAGGAAGGGAGAGGGATAGAGAGTTAGAAACATCGATGAGAAACACCGATCAGCTGCCTCCTGCACACCTCCTACTGGGGATGTGCCTGCAACCAAGGTACATGCCCTTTACCAGAATCGAACCTGGGACCTTTCAGTCCGCAGGCCGATGCTCTATCCACTAAGCCAAAGCGGTTAGGGCAAAAATAGATTATCTTTTAAAAAAATTATATGAATATGCTCTGGCCAGGTTTCTCAGTGGTTAGAGCATTGGCCCCTGGACTGAAGGGTTGAAAGTTTGATCCCTGCCTCCGGTTGTGGTGCATGCGGAGGCAACCAATTAATGTGTCTCTCTCACATCCTTGTTTCTCTCTCCCCCCCTCACCCTTCCACTCTGTCTGAAAATCAATGGAAAAAATATCCTCTCAGGATTTACCATAAAAATACATATATATGAATATGTTAGGCTGAGATCATAAGCCATATTGTTTAAGTACATTGATATCCATAGAATGCCATAAAAATCTTTGTAATTATTTTAGCAGTCCTGTAAACTAAATTATAAAATATTAAATGTCATAAATCTTTTAATGTAATTATATAGTGTGTTAAATATATCTTCCTTAATTTATTTTACATCACTGATCTTCCATCAGGAGAACATGAAAGTCTTTGTTATATATTGGGTGATTTTCAGAAATGATGAAGCACTGTTTTCCTTGCATTTTTCATACGAGCATAGTGAACTCTAGCAATTGCCTATTGTTAGTAATTTGGGCATGTTGTAACATCAGTGCCTGGTTAGGTGGTGGAGATAACTTTTATCCCGAGGTATGAAATGATGTAAATGTACTTTGTTCAAAGTTCCAGGGTTCTTTGTTTTGTTTTTGTATAGTGTTGTTAAACATAACGTTGTATTACCACATTTAGCACTATTTATTTTTTCAGTATAGGTGTACTCAAAACTGTGAAAAGTCTAAATTTATAGTACTATGTATGTGTTTTTGTGTGACCTGCAAAGAATCTGCTGCCTGAGCCATTTGGCTCAGTGGATAGAACGGCAGCCTGTGGACTGAAGGGTCCTGGGTTTGGTCAAGGGCACATGCCCAGGTTGTGGGCTCAATCCTCAGTAGGGGGCATACAGGAGGCAAGCTGATCAATGATTCTCTGTCATCATTGATGTTTCTATCTCTCCCTTCCTCTCTGAAATCAATAAAAAAATATTAAAAAAAAAAAAAAGAAGAACGTGCTAAATGTTTACCTGCTTTAGAAATGGATTCTTTTGGGATCTGACACCTAAAATTTCAGTATTAATTTGATTTTGTAGATTTTTATCATATTTTGTTTATTTGAAATAGAGATAAAGAAAATTGATTTCTTTTTCACTTAAGCACAATCTTGTGATGAGAACATAGGTGTACATTTTATATATATATTTATAATTTTCTTTTTTTTTAAACTTTGTTTTTATTGATTCTTAGAGAGAGAGGAAGGGAGAGGGATAGAAAGAAACATTGATGAGAGAGAGAAACATCATTGACTGGCTGCCTCCTACACATCCCTTACTGGGGATGGAGCCTGCAACCTGTGCCCTGACCACCCAGGAACCTCTTGATTCCTGGGTCAACTCTCAACCCCTGAGCCACACAGGCCAGGCTGTTTTTTCAGTATTTTGAGGTCCCTGATCGAAAGGCCATTTTGCAGTTTTTTCCCCCCTGACTTTTGCTTTTTGGTGTCAGACATGTTTTTGTTGTTGTTGTTGTTAATATATTTGTATTGATTGCAGAGAGGAAGGGAGAGGGAGAGAGATAGAAACATCAGTGATGAGAGAGAATCATTGATCGGCTGCCTCTTTCACGCCCCCTACTGGGGATCGAGCCTGCAACCTGGGCATGTGCCCTTGACGGAATCAAACCCGGTACCCTTCAGTCCACAGGCCAATGCTCTATCCACTGAGCCAAACCAGCTAGCGTTCAGACATGTTTTCATTTGAAACCTAGTCTTTTATTTTTTTATTAATATTTTTAATAAATTTACTGGAATATTATATTCCCTATGTCCTTTACAGGGTTACAAAACATCTTAATTTCTTTATTTATTTTTCTTTATTTTATTTTTCTCATTTTAAATAATACCCCAAAACTAATTTCAGAAGAAACATAGTCTTTTAAATTAGTACTTTACTATGGATTATTTCCTAATTTCTGATTCTCTTTTGCTCTCCCACTTGTTATTTTTAGCATTCAATATTCTAATGTAGATTTTGATATAAAAGGAAATAATTCTTCTTTAGAAATTTTGTTTGCTGAATTGATGACAAATATAAAATGTATGTCCCTATTTTCACCTATTAATTTCATATGCCCCTTTGTTTTGGGGTATTACTCAATTTTTCTCTTTGTATAAAGATGTTTTGTAAAACATAATTATCTCAAAGTACTTAATGATGTGTATGGTGACCAATTTTAACCTAGCGTATCCATCTTCTGGGGGAAAGCTCTAATTTCTCTCAATTGCTTCTACCTCACATGTTTTTTTAAACAATTATTACTGGAAGTTTTTATTAAATAAATTGTTTTCTATCGTTAGATTGTACTGTGTTAATTATTAATGCTGAATAATAATTAAGTTCAGCATTGTCCAGCACTGTTTTCCAGTTCTGACAAGTGAAATAATGTTCTAATGATGAAACCAAGGAGTATTGACATTACGTAACAGGAAGGATCCTAAGATAATGTCAATTCCTGGGAGTGAGATGAGTAAGAAGTTTTTTTGGTTTAGTCAGTAGTTGCTTCTTTACAGGTTTGTCTGGCCTATAAAGTAAAGCCCTGTGGAAGAAGAACCCGGGGAAGAGTTCTATATTTTCTGTCATTCGTGAGTCTGTCTTGGTTACAAGATTCTAGCCACTTAATTATTATTTTTTTAAATATATGTTTATTGATTTCGGAGAGGAAGATAGAAACATCAATGATCGATCCCCACTGGGGATCGAGCTGGCAACCTGGGCATGTGCCCCGACCAGGAATCGAACTATGACCTCCTGGTTCATAGGTCAATTCTCAACCACTGAGCCATGCTGGCCGGGCTAGCCACTTAATTATTTGAAAGAGTTAGGATTCATCATCTATGCATAAGGCGCTATGAGTTGGAGGCTTGGGATAAGCTAGAAGTTAAACCCAAACTGGACAATCAAAAGAGCTAATAGTGCAGTGTTGATACTCATGCCAAGGACTAAGACAGCAATCCAATCGCTGATGTCACTGGGCCCTCAGCTTTGTTGAGTTCCGGATCCAAAGCACCATTAGCCTAATAAACAAGACCTTGCTTACAGTATAAAGCCAAGATTTGATGACAATGTAGCTATTCCAGTGACCTCATTCCTGAGTCAGTTCAGAGCTCCTGCCTTCTGACAGCTCCCTCTTGCTGTCTTTGAGTCCTTTCTTTTCCTTTTTAAAGATTTTTATTTATTTTTTAGAGGGAGGAAAGAAGAGGGAAAGAAATATCTATCAGCTGCCTCTCACACGCCCCCTAGTGGGGATCGAACCTGCAACCTGACCGGAATTGAATGGCAGCCCTTAGGTGCACTGATGATGCCCAACTTTTCTTTTCCTCCTCATCTCTCCCTCTCAAAAGGCAGGTCTTCCCCAGAGCTCTGTGTTTGGTCTGGTCCTCTTTCTCTCCTTGAACAGCCATGGCTTCAGCCACACCCATGTGGCTGTTTACCAAATCTGTACCCACCCTACCTGCCTTATAAGTTTTGGTTATAGCTGTTTTCTAGTTCATGCTTTCAGAATCTTCTAGGAGCATTTCAGAGACAGTACACATGAAATAAATATTCCCATCTTCATCTAATGCAGTCATTTTCAACAGGTGTGCCGTGGCAGGCACACTGGTATGTTGCAAAAATTTTTAAATGCGATACCTGACTAGTCTCTTTTTCTGACCTCTTTTTCTTTATATTGTCAAAAAAAAAATGACAACAGCCAATAGAACAATAACCATCGGGTGTGAATGAGTCAAAATTATACTTGTATTTTTTTGTCAAATCTGCAAAAAAAAAAATATTTTTTGGTGTGCCACAGACTATTGGTAGTGTTTGTGGGTCATGAGATGAAAAAGATTGAAAATTGCTGTTTTAATACCTTCTTACTGTGATCCCTATTTGGGTTAACAACACCATCTACTTAAGTTACCTGACTGTGAAGTCTGTAGCCCGGCCGGCATGGCTCAGTGGTTGAGTGTTTGACCTATGAACCAGGAGGTCACGGTTTTATTCCCAGTCAGGGCACATGCCCAGTGTGGGGTGTACAGAAGGCAGTCAATCAGTGATTCTCATCAGTGATATTTCTATCTCTCCCTCTCCCTTCATCTCTGAAATAAATTTTTAAAAAATTTTAAAGAAAAAAGTCTTTGTGTACTTTTTAAAAATATTTTCTTTCTAGCCCTAGCCAGTTTGGCTCAGTGGATAGAGTCACGGCCTGTGGACCAAAGGGTCCTGGGTTTGATTCTGGTCAAGGGCACCTACCTCGGTTGCAGGCTCCTCCCGGCCCGGGCCCTGGTCGGGGCTTATGCAGGAGGCAACCAATCGGTGTGTTTCTCTCACATCTATATTTCTGTCTTTCCCTCTCTCTTCCAATCTCTCTCAAAATCAATGGAAAAATATCCTGAGGTGAGGATTAAAAAGTGATTATAATAAAAATATTTTATTTCCTTCTAATTTCAGAGCAGTACATGATTTTAGTGAGAATGTCAAAAACTGCAGATTTTAGAAAATTAAATTTCATTGTAATCTCATCCTTTAGTTATAACTACTGGTAGTTTGGTGTATGATGATCTAGCCTGGTATTTAAAAAACAAAAATTACCACCACCCACAAGAAATACATTTAATATCATAACTGCATAGATATGTGTATGTGTGTGCATCTGAAACAATACTTTTCACAAAATATTTACCCTTTTATATGTGATACACTCTAATATTTCCCACTCTGTTCCATTACAAACAGCTAGTTGTGAGCTATTAAAATTGCTTTCCTGTCCCACTAGGAACTTGGAGCCCAGGTTTGTAACAGAAGTCATTCTCTAATCCTTCTTCATTTATTTGTTATAACTATACTGAACTATTTTTGCTGTTCCCTGTACGTCTTTTCCTTTCCCCATTCGATTCCTCTATCTAGATTTGTCTTTTCCTCTGTTATCATTTATGTAACTCTACCCAGTCTGAAAGACTTTAATGTCACCTTCTCCAAAAAGCCTTGTCTGATTTTCCCCCGACAAAATAATTACTTTCATCTTTATACTATAATAATGTTTTACGTAGCTTTATACTATTTACTGCTTTTTAAAGCAGCAGTAGGCATATGTAGCATGCTTTAAAATTTGCCAATAATTTTCATAGATATTCTCTCAATTGGATTAAACCCTACAGAATACCTCGCACAGATAGTCTATATTAGCATATGGCCCTGAGTAAGTCATTGCTAGAATCCAGGTGTTTTGATCAGTAATTCGGCAATTTTCCCAGTTGCTATGTGTTCCCCATTCGGTGTGGTACACATTTTCTAGGTGCTATACGTACTAATATTCAGAAGCATTACAATTGTCATCGTAAGCGAATCACATCTTGGGCCATCTGGTCCTATCACTGGGAGCCTTATGGCAGGATCCGACAAGCTGGTCTACCTGGGTTCAGTGGGCAGCTTTGCTGATCAATAGGACAGGCCCATCCAATTCCACTCAAGTCACCACTGACCTTTAGGTGATGGAGACTCAATCCTGGGAAGTCTGAACCAAGATGGATGCAGGGGATAAAGTCTGTCTTTCCTGACAGCTCTTTTATGGATATTGCTTTGGTACATAACAAAAGATGTTTACATTGATTTTTTTTTTTAGGTTATATTTATGATGATTTTAAAACTTTTCATGCCCTGGCCCACGAGGCTCAGTTGGTTGGGCATTGTCCTGTGCACCAAAAGGTAGATAGTTCGATTTCCGGTCAGGGCACATGCCCGGGTTTCAGGCTTGATCTCCGGCAGGGGTCCCGCAGGAAGCGGCTGATGATGGTTTGCTTTCACATTGATGTTTCTCTCTCACTCCCTTCCTGTTTCTCTAAAAATCAATAAAAAAATCTTTGCCCAGCTGGCGTGGCTCAGTGGTTGAGTGTCGACCTAGGAACCAGGAGGCCACAGTTCCATTTCCAGTCAGGGGCACATGCCTGGGATGTGGGCTCAATCCCCAGTGTGGGGCGTGCAGGAGGCAGCCAATCAATGACTCTCTCTCATTGATGTTTCTATCTCTCTCTCCCTCTCCCTTCCTCTCTGAAATCCCTTCCTCTCTTATTTGCTTTTCTAAATGCACTTAGAATTCCTCCATTATTTAAATATAAAAAATCATAAAACTTCAAACATACACAAAAATAGAGTAGTACAATGACCTCCTATATACCCATCACCCATATTAAATAGAAGATTTTCCTGCAGTTGTTTAAACACCTTGATTTATCCCTCCCTCATTTATTTTTAGAGAGAGTAGAAGGGAGGGAGGGAGAAAGAGAGAAAAACATTGATGCAAGAGAGGCACATCGATTGGTGCCCTGACCAGGCTGGGGATCCAACTTGCAGCCTTGGTATGTGCCCTTGACCAGGAATTGAACCTAAGGACTATTTGGTCCTCAGGCCAATGCTCTAACCATTTGAGCACACTGGCCAAGGCAACATCTTGACTTTTTTTTAGCTGACATGTTGTAAACCAAATTCTAGACATTTTAATTTCACCCCTTGACCAGTATGGACTGATGAAACAGGGGGTAGATACAGAAGCAGAGCAACATTGAAACAGAATGTTTAAACTACAGTGGGAAAGCCTGGGGGAGGGGTTGGGGGGGGGGGATTAAAGAGACCAAACTGAAGGGACTTATATGCATGCATATTAAGATTAACCAATGGACACCAAGACCACGGGGCGGGGGGGGGGGCGGGGGGAAGGTGTCCCGGGAAATGTCCAAGGGGGGGAAAAAAGGGGCATATTGTTACACTTTTTGTTAAACTTTTAGGAAATAAAAATATTATTTAAAAAAATAAAAAAAATTCCACCCCCTAATCTTTAGGATTTTTGTTACAAAAAATTTGAAAACCTAAAAACCCTGGGTCTTTAG
>NW_005871110.1:6298173-6301317 GCF_000147115.1 Myotis lucifugus | reverse complement strand
AAAAATATATATTTACCCCTACCTCGTTTGGCTGAGAGCATCAGCCTGCGGACTGAAGGGTCCCAGTTTCGATTCCGGTCAAGGGCATATACCTTGGTTGCGGGCACATCCCCAGTAGGGAGTGTGCAGGAGGCAGCTGAATTAATGTTTCTCTCTCATCAATGTTTCTAACTCTCTATCCCTCTCCCTTCCTCTGTAAAAAATCAATAAAATATATTTAAAAATATATATATATACTTAATTTATTTGCTTTTCTAAATGCACTTAGAATTCCTCCATTTTTTACCCTTCATTTGGAGAGAAAAAAAGTGAACAATTCAGTTGTATTTCAGATTTAACAGCAAGATACTAGAAGGGGTTGGACTTGTCCTGAGTTTTAGACTCCTGGAAACACTGAAAACCTCAGATATATTTTGAGATCATGAAAATGGAAGCTACTTTTATACTAGTTCAAAATCTGGCTCTGTCATTTACTAGTTCTGTGACTCTGGGTAAGTTATTTAATCTTTCTGAGATTGGTTTCACCTGCAAAATGGAGATTATTCCTTCTAACTGAGGTGGTTTTGAACATCAAATGAGACCCAGGCCTAGAAACTGATCTGCATATACATGCTCATTGATAGGAGAGGGGGCATGGAAGATCAATGGCAAAAGCATGATGGGAAAGTTGGCTGTAAATATATGGAAAAAGTGAAATTTGACCCTATCTTCTGCCATTAACTAAAATCAATTCTGGGTGCAATTACAAGCCTAAATCAGAAAGGCAAACCTATGTAACTCGTAAAAAGAGAGTATCTTCATGACCTCGGGGTGAGGGAGGGTTTCTTTCCTTTTTTTTTTTTTTAATTTATCTTTATTGTTGAAAGTATTGCAGATGTCCTCTTTTTTCCTTCCATTGTGCCCCTCCATCCCACTCCCAGCCCATCCCCATGGTAAATTAAGAACTTATATTTATCAAAGGTCAACACAAAGAGAGAAGATATTAAACAGAAGTCATTGGCAATACATACTAGTAACTGACACTACAGTACTATGTAAATACTTAATAACATGCACAAGAAAAATAAGTGTACTGTAGGAGCTCCAACCCAGGGAGCGCCACGCTGTTCTTTGCTAGTCCGAAAAAACCACGCAGGGGGACCAGCGGGGAAAGAAATAGCCTTTATTACTGACCTCTGGCAGCCCATAGCAGCCGCTCTGGTGAGTTTCTGGACTTGGCAAGAGTAGGCTGGGCGCTTATCTAGCAGAACCTAGATAAGGGAAAGGCCTGCAAGCCGACCAAGGACAGAGCCTGGTGAAGCTTGTTTGCTATCAAGGACGTGGGAAACACTCCGTTCCTGCTGCTGTGCTCTTCAGACTGGGAGGGGGAATTGGGCCATATCCTGGCCTGACCCCACAATAAGTCAATAGAAGTATAGGCTCAAAACTTGAACAGTCTCTTTGCAAAAGAGAATCTCCAAATAGTAAATAAATACAAGACAAGTGTTCAATGTCATGTGTGATAAATATAAAACAAACCCAGTATACAATCGTCTACCCATGAGATTGCCAAAAATGAAGAAATTTTTACAATTCGAGCATTAGAATGGAGATGGAATTACAGAAAGGCCACATTGCTGATAGGAGTGTTAATTTTGAGAAGAGTTTTGAAAATAATTTGGCGTTATCTAGTACATTTAAGAAAGGTATGTCTAGTAAATTTAAGAAAGGTGTACCCGATTTCCAATAATTCTATTCTTAATCATATGCCTTTAAGGCTGTTTTGCATATAGGCACCAGGATGTTTGTACAACCTAGAACAGTGATGGCAAACCTATGACACGCGTGTCAGAGGTGACACGGGAACTCATTTTTTTTGTTTGGTTGATTTTTGTTAAATGGCATTTAAATATATAAAATAAATATAAAACTATGTCTTTGTTTTACTATGGTTGCAAATGTCAAAAAATTTCTATATGTGACACGGCACCAGAGTTAAGTTAGGGTTTTTCCAAATGCTGACACGCCGAGCTCAAAAGGTTCACCATCACTGACCTAGAACAACCCAACATGGAAATTCTTCATGGACGTAGATTATGTTCAGCAAGTGAAACAAGTAACAAGTAACAAAATTCGTAGTGTTATTCCATTTGTGAAAAGTTTACAAATAAACTACATTGTTTAAGGGCACATACTTGATTGGTAGTAACATACAGAAAAGCAAGAAATTGGCCCTAGCCGGTTTGGCTAAGTGGATAGAGCCTCGGCCTCCGGACTGAAAGGTCCCGGGGTTCAATTCCAGTCAAGGGCACATGCCCGTGGTGAGGGCTCAATCCCCAGTAGTGGGTGTGCAGGAGGCAGCCGATCCATGATTCTCTCTCATCACTGATGTCTCTCTCTCCCTCCCCCCTCTCCCTTCCTCTCTGCAATCAATAAAAATATATTAAAGAAAAGCAAAGAAATTACTCTTTTAAAAGTCAGAATAGTATTTACCTCCAGGGGGAATGGTGAGTGAGGGGGGCCTAGTGGCATTTCCCAGGGAGGATGCTCCCTCAATCCGGCAGTGGTTACCCAGCTGGTCATTTTATGATGATTCTTTAAACTGTGTATATGTTTTATACATTTTATCCATGTATGATCGCCTCACAATAAATAAAACTGAAACCCAAAAGCAGTAGAGGCATTAACAGGACTTGATAATGGCCAAAGCGATGACCAGAACACCTCGCCCCATTTTCACGAAACATCTCGGCCTGTTTCTAGCACCTGCGGGTCTGAGGAACAGCACACCCTTCCAACCGGCCCAGCCTAACACAGGGTCATCCGACCACGACGCTGTTTCCTCTGCCTCAAACGAGAAGACACCTGGTTCCTTTGATTAGTAAAATCGTCCCTCATTGCTTTTTTCCATCATTTAAAAACGTTCAATTGTACTTGACATTCAATGTTATACTAGGGTCAGGCGTACAGCATAGAGGTTGGGCATTTATATAATCTACGAGGTGATCCTCTGTTAGCCTGGTATCCTCGCTGCTTTTTTTTTAAAAAATATATTTTATTGGTTTTTTTACAGAGAGGAAGGGAGAGGGATAGAGAGTTAGAAACATCGATCAGCTGCCTCCTTGCACAGCCTCCACTGGGGATGTGCCCGCAACCCAGGTACAT
>NW_005871110.1:6244385-6297160 GCF_000147115.1 Myotis lucifugus | reverse complement strand
GGCGGTGGGGGGAGGGGGCAGCGACGGCCGCAGCGCTCGGGTGAGCCCTCCGCGGGGGTCCTGGGGTCCCCCGAGCCTGTGGACAGCCTTGCTGGGGGGAGATGGGGAGGCAGGGAAGGGGCTCCCGGCCCGCAAGATGCGGGGCCACGTCTGCGAGGCGGGGCGGGGCGGAGCGGGGCCGGGGGGAGCGCTCCTCCGCGGTGGCCGCCGGCGCCACCGCACCGACCTCCCTCCCGCCGCCGCGAAGGGCCTTTGTCTGGGCGTCGCATCGGAGGGTGACGAGCGCTGCTGAGAACGAGGGAGACTTCCCATCGGTTCTGCGACACCCGGGGGTTCGTCCCGGGGGAAGGGGGGTCCTGGCTCCGTGCCGGCTGGAGAGATGGTGCGGAGAGTCCCGCCTGCGGGCGGGGCCCGGGCCCGTGTGGCCGTGGGCGGCTCCTGCCTGCGGTCAGAGCAGGATGCGGGGTCCCTGGGAGCCCCGACTTCTGGTTCAGGGAAAAGGAAAAACGGGCGCTGGGTTGCCTCGGGCAGTGAACCTGTCAGAGGATGGGCCGCTTTGCCAAGTGCTTTATTTTTCCGCACTTTTGCCATCGGTGTGCCGACCATACTCCCGCCCCTCACAGCAGTGATGAGAGTATGGGTAGCATCTGAATTTCTGAGTAAGCTGGGAATACAGTTTGGGGGAAAGGAAAAAAATACCTTTTTGTCAACCGAAAATAGCCATTGGGATCAGTTGTGTGAAATGTCTCGGTTAACTTGTGATTCAGCTGAATCAGCTGTGCGCGGGAACCTCCCTGTGAGGTTGGACCCCGTTTTTATTTCCTCGGGGAAAAGGAAGGAGTCATGCAACACAGGCCGAAAGTTGTAATGGAAAAAACAAGTTAAAATGAGTGGAAATTGAGTGGCTTCCCCTGTATCCCCTTATTTCTCAGTGTGTTTTTATATACTTGTCATGGTTGTTACTCGTGATACTGGAATCTTAGAATTTTAACTACCTTTTATTTTGTTGCCAATATAATTCTGAACTTTTTTTTTATTTTTTTCCCTTGGAATTCATCTTTGGATGGTTCCTGCTAGCCACCTTTTGCATGAGACCCTTAAACATGTTGTCTATTAGTCTAAACTTATCTCTACAGAAATTCATGAAAAAAACAACAAAGCAAAACAAAAGCTCATTCTCCCTGAAAAGGGGTACATTGAAAGTAAAACAAATACCAGAGACTAGCCAGTTTGCAGGATCTTGGGGATAATTCATTAACTAGGACTGGAGTGGGCATGATAGAGTTCTCTAGCGCATGTGAGAGAGACATAAAGAGAAGTTGTAGGTCAGTTAGGAAGACTAATTTGTCCACCAAGGAAACGCAAGCAGCCGTTGGTTTTATAGGGAAGGAAAGGGTTTGTACTAGTATATTGTTCAATGTCATGTCTTGCAAATGAAGTTGGACTCCTTTCTTGTGCTTTCAGCTACAAAAGACCCCACAGCTGTAGAGAGAGCGAACTTGTTAAACATGGCTAAGCTGAGCATCAAAGGACTCATTGAATCTGCTCTCAGCTTTGGCCGCACTTTGGATTCTGACTATCCCCCCTTGCAGCAGTTCTTTGTTGTTATGGAACACTGTCTGAAACACGGTCTTAAAGGTATCATTTTTAAAAATTAATTAACTTTAAGATCATTTCCCCCTCCCCCAATCTTAAACATCCTTAGAAATGTGGTGGTTTTGAGGCCATAATTACTGTTACTTTATATTTTAAAATACTCGGTGGGTTGGTTTTGGGAGAAAATGTCCTACTGTTTTATGTTTTGAAATGGGTGGTCTTAGAAAATGCTTACTTGATTGTGTTTGGTTAAAAAGCATATTTAATTTTTAAAATTTTCAACATACCCTGAATTGGTTTCCATCTTCTAGAACAGTGATAGTGAACCTATGACACGCGTGTCAGAGGTGACACGTGAACTCATTTTTTGGGTTGATTTTTCTTTGTTAAATGGCATTTAAATATATAAAATAAATATCAAAAATATAAATCTTTGTTTTACTATGGTTGCAAATATCAAAAAATTTCTATATGTGACACGGCACCAGAGTTAAGTTAGGGTTTTTCAAAATGCTGACACGCTGAGCTCAAAAGGTTCGCCATCACTGTTCTAGGACATTTATGGAATTATTTTAAAAATGTTAAATTTGGTGATTCTGATATGAACTCTTCTTATTAGTTTGAGCCCTATTGAACAAATACATTAAAATAGTTGATTGCTGAGCCCTCCTGTTATGGCTCAGTGGTTGAGCATTGACCTATGAACCAGAGGTAACGGTTCGATTCCCAGTCAGGGCACATGTCCAGGTTGCGTGCTTGATCCCAGTAGGGGGCTTGCAGGAGGCAGCTGATTAATGATTCTCTTTCATCATTGATGTTTCTATCTCTCCCTCTACTTTCCTCTCTGAAATCAATAAAAAAATATATATAAAATAAATTAAAATAGTTGATTGTTGAAATCTAAACCTCCTTAGTGCATGGGAGCATGTCTTCTGGATTGGATTATTGTAGAAATGTGAGTGCTCCCTGAAAACAATGATAATAGTGAATATTCTTCTATACAGTTCATATTGAATAATGTGTGTAAAATATTTGTATTATATTTAGTTATTTAACATATGTTGTGTAATACCAGTTCTTTCACTTTAAATAACTACTTGCCATGACCTTTGCGGTGGGGTTCAGGACCTGAAGGAGGGGCCAACACACAAATGAAAATACTATACAAGAAATACGGATTTAGAAGGCATTGTGGGCCAGGTGGAGCCTCTTTCTTGAAGACGCACACCTACTTCTGGCCTGGTCTATTTTTTTTTACTTGAATACACATTTGCGCTTTAGCAATGCATACATACAGGCTATCAAAGGTAAGGTTTGGTAAACAGTAAAAGGATTATCAGGTTAGGGAATTGCCTTGAGCCACCACTATCTCAACAGACGGTGCTTAGCCGCAGCCCTGCTAATGCCCAAGGTCAGTGGTCGGCAGACTGCGGCTCGCGAGCCACATGTGGCTCTTTGGCTCCTTGAGTGTGGCCACGAAGTTTCAATCGCACTATACGTGCGCGCCCGCACGTGGTATTTTGTGGAAGAGCCACACTCAAAGGGCCGCAGTTTGCCGACCACTGTCCAAGGTCCATCGGCCTTCCGAGTTCCTTGGTGCATTGACAGTATTGGCAAGTGGTGACTTCCCGCACTTCTAATAACAGTTGTTGACAGTTTTGGTCTTTAATTCATATTATCAGCATCTGTGTAGAGGGCTATATAAGTTATATTAAGGTGACTATTATAAAGCAAAAGAAGCTTGGCTTTTTGTTTATACTTGGAGCCTGAGTAGGTTAGGATGGCTTAGAAGTTCTGACTATGGTGCATGAAAGTGTGGGTTAATGTAAAAAGCAAAAGAGGATATTTATCTAAATATGGTTTTAATAAACTGAGAAGGAGTCTTGGCACCAAAATTTGAGAAACCCTATGTGACGTTATTAATGTACTCATTTCTTTTTCTTTAAACTTTTTATTAATTTATTTTTATTGAGATATAATTGACAAGTAGCATATTTCAGTTATACAACAAAATGATTTGATATTAGTATATGTTGTGAAATGATCACAAGTCTAGTTAACATCATCACCATATGTAGTTACAAGTTTTTTTCTTGTATTGAGAACTTTTAAGATTATTTTCTTAGCAACTTTCAAATATAATACAGTATTATTTATTTATTTATTTAAATATATTTCTTTATTAATTTCAGAGAGGAAGGGAGAAGGAGAGAGATAGAAACATCAATGATGAGAGAGAATCATTGATTGGCTGCCTCCTGCACACCCCACACTGGGGATGGAGCCCGCAACCCAGGCATGTGCCCTTGGCCAGAATCGAACCCGGGACCCCTCAGTCTGCAGGCCAATGCTCTATCCACTGAGCCAAGCCGGCCAGAGCAATACAGTATTATTTAAGTTTATATACTTATTTTCCTCTTGTAGCTTATGTTTTGTATACATTGAAGAGAAGATTAGAAGCAGCAAAAGTGGGTCAGATTGGCAGCTAAGAGCAACTCATCAGGAAATACTCAAAAGGGTCTCCTATTAAAATGCAGCAACGTCTCATTATTGAGGTGGTTAGTCATATATATTTTTTAATTTTAAATTAAAATTTTTTTTCGATGTATAAATATATTTAATTTAAGGTGAGATGGCTTCTTTTTCCTGGAGTTCCTGGGGGAGAGTAATAGGCTTCTCTGCCCAAAGTAAAGACCTAAATTTAAATTTTTAAAAAATACTTTTATTGATTTCAGAGAGGAAGGGAGAGGGAGAGAGAGAGAAACATCAGTGATGAGAGAGAATCATTGATTGGCTGCCTTCTGCACGGACCACACTGGGGAATCGAGCCTGCAACCTGGGCATGTGTTCTGGGGAATCAAACCTTGACCTCCTGGTTCATAGTTAAATTGAACCATGCTGCTTGGGCTATACTTCTTAAATGTGATCATCATACACACTTCTACACATACTGAAGGTCTAATTATGGTAATTCTTGTATACAATATAGTAGTGCTAACTATAGTCATCATATTATACATTACATCCCCATGATTTATTTGGCTCCTTCAGTCATTTTATCCACCCCTACCCTCTGCCTTTGGCAACCACCAGTCTCTTCTCTGTATCTATGAGTTTGTTTGTTTTTTAGCTTCCACTTTTTAATTAAAGGCTTATGATAATTTAAAAAATATGTCAATAGAGAAATCTACTCTTTTTGTACATGCATCAAATAACTTAGAAGCACATAGAGCAAAAACACAGTTTCCCTTCATTTTCCTCCCTAAAGGGAATTCTTTTTTTTTTTTTTTTTTTTTTTTTTTAATATATTTTATTGATTTTTTACAGAGAGGAAGGGAGAGAGACAGAGAGTTAGAAACATCGATGAGAGAGAAACATCGATCAGCCGCCTCCTGCACATCTCCTACTGGGAATGTGCCCGCAACCCAGGTACATGCCCTTGACCGGAATCGAACCTGGGACCTTTCAGTCCGCCATTTATGTAAGTGTCCTTATCACACTTGTAGTGGTTGTATACTGTTTCATTGTATATGTACACCATAACTTTTTAAAAAATATATATTTTATTGATTTTTTACAGAGAGGAAGGGAGAGGGATAGAGAGCTAGAAACATTGATGAGAGAGAAATATCGATCAGCTGCCTCCTGCACCCCCCCACTGGGGATGTGCCTGCAGCCAAGGTACATGCCCTTGACCGGAATCAAACCTGGGACCCTTCAGTCCGCAGGCCGACGCTCTGTCCACTGAGCCAAACCGGTTAGGGCACACCATAACTTTTTAAGTATTCTCCTCTTAATGTACACTTAGTTTCCAGTTTTTTACTATTAAAATTGTGCTGTAAGGTCATCTTTGGGTATATATGTTTGTGCACATGTGCTAGGATTTCTTTAGAATTCCTAGGTGTAGAATTACTGGGTCAAAATAAGCAAATGGCATCTATGCAGGTTTCACTAATTTATCAAATAACAGTGAATGTGTTTGTTTCCCCACATTTTTGCCTGTTCTTGACTATCAGTCTTTTTGAAAAGTTCCTTTGTATTTTAAAAAATAGCAGAAACTTAGATTTTTATTTCCCCCCAACCTGCTGAAATGGAATTTGCCAAAAGATGGCCAAAATAATTAAATTTTAAACTCTTTTCTGAATTTATTTTCCTTTACTTCAAAGGATAACACGAGGCATGTCCTAATAGTCATGGGCTTATTTTGGTGAATCACTTTAAAGCTACTTTGTGCCGATTGATTTTTCTCCCCCAAGGAAAAGTTGCCTATCTTTGTGGTTGTCCACGGCTGGTGCATGTTAGAGGCACACGGGATCTGCAGGAGAGCTGGTCAGTCTTAAGAAAGAAATGGATAGTGATTTCATGGTTTTATATTACCCAAACCTCAGAAGAAAATAAAAGGAAAAGTAAAGCCACAATTTTTACATGTTTAAAAGTAAAGTGACTTTTGTCCTGGTTTACTTAATAAACTGATAAAGATCAGCCTTTATTTTGGTACTGGTAAATAATGAGCCCTTATTACAGTATTTTTTTTTCACCGTAATTACCTGCCTGCATATTTCTGATAAGGACAAATATCAGGATCCTGGTTAACAGGCTCTTCTTGATCAACAGGGCTGTGGTGATTAAAGAGGTAAGGTCTCTGAATAATTGTATGTTGTTAGAAATGTTGAAACTAAATATTTCAAAGGAAGTTAGTACAGTTATATACATATGTTGAAGTCATATTCATCATATTTTCTTTTTTTCAGTAAGAAAATCATTTTTGAGTTATAATAAAACTATCTGGGGTCCTTTGGAACTGGTGGAGAAGCTGTACCCAGAAGCAGAAGAAATAGGGGCCAGTGTCCGGGATTTACCTGGTCTTAAGTAAGGAATCTTATTACTTGCTCATTTCTAACCACAGAAGTGTATATATATATTTTTTATTTTTAATATTTTTATTGATTTCAGAGAGAAAGAGAGAGGGAAAGAGAGAGGTAGAAACATCAATGATGAGAGAGAATCACTGATTGGCTGCCTCCTGCACGCCCCCCACTGGGGACCTAGCCCTGCAATCCAGGCATGTGCCCCTGACTGGAATTGAACCCGGGACCCTTCAGTCCGCAGGCTGACACTCTATCCACTGAGCCAAACTAGCCAGGCCACAGAAGTATATTTACTGTTCCTTAAAAGTACCTCACATTCTACTTCAGTGATGGCGAACCTATGACACGCGTGTCAGAGATGACATGCGAACTCATTTTTTTGGTTGCTTTTTCTTTGTTAAATGCCATTTAAATATATAAAAGAAATATCAAAAATATAAATCTTTGTTTTACTATGGTTGCAAATATCAAAAAATTTCTATATGTGACACGGCACCAGAGTAAGTTAGGGTTTTTCAAAATGCTGACACGCTGAGCTCAAAAGGTTCGCCATCACTGTTCTAGTTTATCTTCTCTTGGCCTTAAATAGCTTTCTTCCATTCTCTCCTAATAAAATTCTCTTCAATCTTTATGGTTCATCTCAGATTTCATTTCTTTTATGGTTTTTCTTAGCCCTGTCAGTAAGAATTAAGTGTTAAATACTCTAATCACTATAGTCATTCCTTATTATATCACTTACTGGAGGCCCAGTGCACAAAATTCGTGCACAAATACAGTCCCTAGGCCTGGCCTGCGATCAGGGTCATCTTCCCTGGCAGCCAGCCCTACCTCCCGCCGCCACCCACCCCCAGTTCCCTGTTCCCCATCGGGTGATCGGAGCCTGCCTGCTTGGGGAAGGGACCAAGAGGTTGGCCGGCAGGCCCCGATAGGGCAATCGGGGGCTGCGGGCTGGGGGCAGCTCCTGCATTGAGCGTCTGCCCCCTGGTGGTCAGTGTGCGTCATAGCGACCAATTGTTCTGCCATTGGGTCAATTTGCATATTACCCTTTTATTATATAGGATTTTAGTTCAGCATTGTAATGCACGAAGTTGCAAGTCCTTTTAAGGTAGGATGTGTCAATTATGCATTTCTGTTTCCTGAGTGTTAAACTATTTTGCAGTAATAGGCAGTCAGTCAGTAACAGTAACAGTTTGTTGGAGACTGATTAGGCTAAATCCAGGCAAAGGCTCAGGAGGTTCTGAGTTCTCAGATAAGCCATTTATGTAACACTAGAGGCCTGATGCATGAAATTTGTGCAAGGGGCTCCCCACGCTGCGGCGGCGGCTGACTCTGCCTTGGCCCCCGCTGCTGTGGCTTCGTCCAGAAGGTCGTCCAGAAGGATGTCTGGTCTAATTAGCATATTACGCTTTTATTATTATGGATAAGACATATGCAAATTACTTTCTTTCTCTGAAAATTAGGACCTATAGGGTTCCCTGCCTGTTTCACTCGACAAATGTATATGAAATGTCCTAAAAGCTGAATATCCTAGCTAATAACTCACGATTGTTGAAATTTTTGCAGTCATAAAGTGTTCTTAAGGCAGAGATCTTACACTTGTCATGATATGACTAAGATGTAAGAGCTCCCTTTAGTATATCTTAATTCTTGTAAATGAGATAACTTTTTTATGTTTAGCATTTCCTGTCAGATCATCAGTTTGCTTTCTTTTAGACAGGTTTACAATTTAGGGTTTATATGTTATAGGGAATATGGTAGTGTTTTCTGGCTATCACAATATCTAAACGTTTACAAGTTATACTTAATCAAGTGATATACAGTAAGCAGCTACTATTAAGCACTGCATCAGGGTAATAAGATAATTATTTTACATGAATTATTTCATTTAGTGCTTAAATCAGTCTTCTAGGGTACAGATTATTATAATAAGTGTATAGATGTGAAAATAAAGGTTAGAGAAATTATAGTTAATAAATGGCAGAGTCAGGATTCAAACCCAATTTTTATTTTATTTTGTTTTAAAAAAATATTTTTATTGATTTCAGAGAGGAATGGAGAGGGAGAGAGATAGAATCATCAATGATGAGAAAATCATTGATCAGCTGCCTCCTGCACACCCCACACTGGGGATCGAGCCTGCAACCTGGGCATGTGCCCTGACCAGGAATCAAATCTCTTGGTTCATAGGTCAGTGCTCAACCACTGAACCACGCTGGCCAGGCTCAAACCCAGTTTTTAGAATTAAATAGCAAGTGATATTACATTTGATGTTTCTTATTTTTATTTATTTAAAAAAATTTACAGTTTTATTTTTCAATTACAGTTTATATTCAGTACTGTATTAGTTTCAGGTGTACAGCATAGTGACACTTGATGTTGTGTTTTTTTTTTCTCTTAATGTATTTGTATTGATTTCAGAGAGGAAGGGAGAGGGAGAGAGAGATAGAAACATCAATGATGAGAGAAAATCATTGATCGGCTGCCTCCTGCATACCCCCTACTGGAGATCGAGCCCGCTACCTGGGCATGTGCCCCTGACTGGAATCGAACCTGGGACCTTTCTGTCCACAGGCCGGCTCTCTATCCACTGAGCCAAACCTGCTAGGGCTGCTTTTTTATCTTTATAAATGATAGAACTTGGATAAGAGAGGTATGAGATTTAATATTTAAGGACAATTGATTAAAAGAAACATTTGAAAAATAGCAAGAAGCCTGGTGATTTCTCTCTAATTACCAGTGTGGCACCTTCTTAGCTTTGTTATGCTTTTTTAAAAAAGATGTTTTTATTGATTTTAGAAAGAGGAAGGGGGAAGGAGAGAGGGAGAGAGAGAGAGAAACATTGATGAAAAAGAATAATGTAAGACGGGAAACCATAAAAATACTAGAGGAATCCAAAGGCAACAAAATCTCAGACATATGCCAAAGCAATTTCTTCACCGATACAGCTCCTAGGGCATTGGAAACTAAAGAGAAAATAAACAAATGGGACTACATCAAAATAAAAAGCTTCTGCACAGCAAAAGAAACCATCAACAAAACAACAAGAAAGCCCACTGCATGGGAGAACATATTTGCCAATGTTATCACCGCTAAGGGTTTAATCTCCAACATTTATAGGGAACTCATACAACTTAACAAAAGGAAGATAAACAGTCCAATCAAAAAATGGGCAAAGGACCTAAATAAACACTTTTCAAAAGAGGACATTCAGAAAGCCAAGAGACATATGAAAACATGCTCCAAGTCACTAATCATCCGAGAGATGCAAATCAAAACAACAATGAGGTACCATCTCACACCTGTCAGAATGGCTATCATCAACAAATCAACAAACAACAAGTACTGGAGAGGATGCGGAGAAAAGGGAACACTCGTGCACTGCTGGTGGGAATGCAGACTGGTGCAGCCACTATGGAAGACAATATGGAGTTTCCTCAAAAAGTTAAAAATGGAACTCCCATTTGACCCATTGATCCCACTGTTAGGAATATATCCCAAGAAACCAAAAACACCAATCAGAAAGGATATATGCACCCCTATGTTCATAGCAGCACAATTTACCGTAGCAAAGATCTGGAAACAGCCTAAGTGCCCATCAGCAGATGAATGGATTAGAAAACTGGTATATCTACACGATGGAATACTATGCTGCTGTAAAAAAGAAGGAACTCTTACCATTTGCAACAGCATGGATGGACCTGGAGATCATTATGCTAAGTGAAATAAGCCAGTCAGTGAAAGAAAAATACCACATGATCTCACTCATTTATGGATAATAAAGACCATTATAAACTGATGAACAAAAATAGATACAGAGGCAGAGCAGCATTAAACAGACTGTCAAACTACAGCAGGAAGGCTGGGGAGGGTTGTGGGGGGTAAGAGATCAACCAAAGGACTTGTATGCATGCATATAAGCATAACCAATGGACACAAGACACTGGGGGGTAGGGGAGGCTGGGGGAGAAAAAAAAAGAAATATAGTCAATAGTATTGTAATAATGATGGTGTCAGATGGGTACTAGACTTAATCAAGGGATCACTTCATATGTTATATAAATTATATAAATGTCTAATGACTATGCTGTACACCTAAAATTAATAATGTAAACTGTAACTGAAAAATAAAATTTTAAATAAATTAAAAACAAAACAAAAAAAACAAAACCAGGATCGGCTATCTCCTGCACGCCCCCTACTGGGGATCAAGCCTGCAACCCAGGCATATGCCCTGACACGGAATTGAACCAGTGACTTCCGGGTGCATTGGACCGAAGCTCAATCGAGTCCTACCAGTCATGATAATTTACATTTGGCTACAGTGTTAATTATTTTTTGAAGGCATTATACTGCCTATTGATGTATTTTGCATATTCTTTTTATAGAAGGCTCAGTCCATCTGAAAAAATATTTCTTGTAGAAATATTCTCACTTTTTAGAGAGTCATTTATCTCAAAGCTTTAAATGGTACCTAGACGTCCTATAGGTGCAAATTTACCTTAGAGATTTAAATAGCTCACAGGGATTGGTTTGCATGCTCAAAGAAGCTAGTTTAAAACTATAGAAACAGACAAAACTATGATAAATTGCCTTTTTAAAAAATTAATGTACCTCAACAGAGATAGAACATATGGTTTATGTTCTTTGGGCTGGGACTATTTTCTTACCAGTTGGTTTTACTTTTCAGGACTCCCCTGGGTCGTGCAAGAGCATGGCTTCGTTTAGCCCTCATGCAGAAAAAAATGGCTGATTATCTTCGTTGCTTAATTATTCAAAGGGATCTCTTGAGGTTAGTACCATTAAGTCATGTTCATTTTCATTTTTTATTTCATTGATATCCTGTCTCCCAAAAAGCATTAAAGATGTGAAAAAGGACTCGTAAAATACAAGATGGCATAAACACAGGGAGGAGCGAAACGAGTGAGAAAACCATGGTGGAGATGTAACATTGATTAGGAACTAGCTTAAAAAATGATAAGGAAGAAATTTATATTTCTAAGTTTCCTTTTTTTAAGCCTAATATACATCTTTTTTCTAAATTACAGTTAATTTTATGAATAAAAATATATAGTGAAATTTGGGGCTTTAATTCAAGGGATCTCTTTTTAGATCTTGAATATCCAACTTCTGCTTTGACTGTATTGTGGGCTTTCTTTAAACTATCAGTTTAAATTGAAAGCCAAGTGCCTACGACAGACTTTCAAAGTAAGATAATCAGTTCTTAAAGGGAGTGGGGCCCATGGGAGCCCCTCAATTCACCCTTGTTCTTTTAGAGTGCTTGTCTGATGTTTGGGAGAATTTTGTCATCTTTGGTTTTACTTGTGACTCTAGTTCATCTTCGTTTTCCCATTTTGTAAATGAGAATGACTATACTTTAAGCACCTGCAATTTCTCAATAATATTCTGAAGTGATTAAATACTATACAAGGGACTTAAAATTTTTTTTAAAAAAAATTTATTTTAGAAGAAGGGGGAGAGAGAGAGAGAGAGAGAGAGAGAGAGAGAGAGAGAGAGAGAAAGAAACATTGATTGGTTGCCTTTCCCAAGTGTCCCGACCAGGGATCAGACCTGCAACCAGGTATCGAACCTGCTACTTTTTGGTACAGTGCATAGATGATGCTCCAACCAAGTGAGCTACACCAGCCAGGGCTACATTGGACTTCTTTTTTTTTTTTTTTTTTAAATATATTTTATTGATTTTTTACAGAGAGGAAGGGAGAGGGATAGAGAGCCAGAAACATCGATGAGAGAGAAACATCGATCAGCTGCCTCCTGCACATCTCCTACTGGGGATGTGCCCGCAACCAAGGTACATGCCCTTGACCGGAATCGAACCTGGGACCTTTCAGTCCGCAGGCCGACGCTCTATCCACTGAGCCAAACCGGTTTCGGCTACATTGGACTTCTTGAGGAAGGCATGAGTCAGTGATAACTAGTTCTTTGAATATAAATTGTCAAATATTAGTTTGTTTTTTTAAAAAATATTTTTATTGATTTCAGAGAGGAAGGGAGAGAGAGAGAAACATCAATGATGAGAGAGAATCATTGATCAGTTGCCTCCTGCATGCCACTCACCAGGGATCGAGCCAGCAACCCAGGCATGTGCCCTTGACCAGAATTGAACCCAGGGACCCTTCAGTTTGCAGGTCAACACTCTTATTCACTGAGCCAAACCAGCTAGGGCTCAAGTATTAGAGTGTTTTTTAAAAATATATCTTATTTATTTATTTTTTTAATTGATTTCAGAGAGGAAGGGATAGGGAGAGAGAAAGAGAAACATCAGTGATGAGAGACTCATTGATTGGCTGCGTCCTGCATACCCTCTATTGGGGATCAAGCCCACAACCCAGGCATGTGCCCTTGACCGGAATCCAACCTGGGACCCTTCAGTCCGCAGGCTGACACTCTGTCCACTGATCAAAATTGGCTAGGGCTCAAGTATTAGTTTTTAAACTGTCTAGTTTCTTTCACAGATCTCTTATTTGAACATTTTTTTAAGAATATAGATATCCATAGGTATCTTTTATTGGTTATTTATTAAGAACATTTGCAATACACATTTCAAATGCACTGACTTGAACATGGGTTTTGAAATGTTTCATATATTCATTTCCTTATCTTAGTCTTTCTCCCAAGGGTCTTATATCCTAGAATTGAAAATTCAACTCTAATAAAAAGTGTTGTAATCATATCAGTAACAGTCTTTTGAGACATTCTAGGCCTCAATGATGCCTCTTTTTCTTTTGATCTCTCTCTGCTTTTCTTCTCTCTCACTCAGAATTTCTTTTTCAATTTTGTATCCTTCAGTCTGTCTTTTATGTTTTCTGCATAGACATTTAAATTTCAAAAATTTTAAATTATTCACATATAGAAAGGCTAATTTGAAGATACCTAATATTTTTGGTTCCATGTTTGTAATTAGGTGCTGAGATTTTAAATTTTAGTTTTTGAAATAAATTTGTGATTTACGGTTTTTATTTAATTTTCACAGTGAATTCTATGAATATCATGCACTAATGATGGAAGAAGAAGGAGCAGTAATTGTTGGGCTACTGGTTGGCCTGAATGTGATAGATGCTAATCTGTGTGTAAAGGGAGAGGATTTAGACTCACAAGTAAGTAGAAGTGACTAGTACCCAATGCAGAGTGTTTGCAGTTTGCACTGCTCCGCTTTGATACAGGTCTTACTCTATAAGTTGTAAACAGTGCTGTTAAACAGTAAAGGAAAATTAAGAATGAAATTTATTTGTATGTTAAAGGTACATCTGATATTTCTCCCCTTTAAATAGAAATAACTTTATTTATAAATTCAGGTTGGAGTGATTGATTTTTCCATGTATTTAAAGAATGAAGATGATATTGGAAATAAAGAAAGGTATGATTTCCATAAGTTACTTCACATGTATTTTTTTATGTAGCTCTTTATAATCAGTATGAGGTCCATCTATTTATCATGTGGTTTTTATTTCCTTTATTTGTGTGTATTTCCTGCTTTGTTTAGTTTTCACTCCATTTGTAAGCTTTACAAAGCAAAAACCACTTGGAAGGAGGCTTTAGTATGATGTGTAACTTCTGGTTTACATGTTAATAGTTAATAGACCCATTTTAATAGTTAGCTGTGTTTTGTGATAAAAGGGATGAAAGCTTATTCACAAGCTTACATATGCTGGTTTATTTCAAGAGCTAATTGTGTTTGTTTATTTAAATTGTGTTTAAATTTAAAACATACTTCTACTGAAAAGAGAAGATAATTATGTAATATAATAGAGGTGCTAATTATTGCTATGGCAGTCATAATATATAAATGTATCGAAGTAACATGTTGTATGCCTTAAATTTACAGTGTTATATATCAATATATTTTAATAAAAAATAAACCATAATGATGCAAAATTTTAAAAAATACTAATGATATTGTTAAATCTAGTATTAGCAAGTAATTTATTTAACAAAGATTATAGTTATTTAGTACACAGTTTACTACTACATGATTATGAAGATTCTTGAATTTTACTTTAAAGGCAAAATAATGTTTTACCATTATGACTTTACAATTTTAGATGATATAGATATTATTTTTGGCACCCAATAAATACCTTTCTAATTAGCACAAAACTACTTTTCTCCCCTCTAGGAATGTTCAAATAGCTGCCATATTAGACCAGAAGAATTATGTTGAAGAATTAAATAGACAACTGAAGTAAGTATTATGGATACTTGGAATACTTAGTACATTTATGACTATTGTATTAGGGTCCCCTCTTTTCAGGCCAGCTTAACCCTATTCCCTCTACACATCTTTGAGAAGGGGTTGAGGAGACATAGAAAATCTAAATTAAGTATATAGAGAATTATTGGAGAGAATTCATTTTCAGTAGAAAATAAGTCAGACTTTAAATAATCTTCAGAGGATTCAAAAAAATAGAATTTCTTACTTATCCCTATACCCTTAAAATAAAGGCTAGCCCTGGCTGGTTTTGCTCAGTGGATAGAGCATCAGCCTGTGGACTGAAGGGCCCTGGGTTCCCTTCTAGTCA
Source organism: Myotis lucifugus (assembly GCF_000147115.1). Taxonomy (NCBI): domain Eukaryota; kingdom Metazoa; phylum Chordata; class Mammalia; order Chiroptera; family Vespertilionidae; genus Myotis; species Myotis lucifugus. The sequence continues at coordinate 6,282,159 of NW_005871110.1, read as the reverse complement.
AGGGAACATGCCTGGGTTGTGGGCTGGATCCCCAGTAGGGGGCGTGCAGGAGGCAGCCAATCAGTGATTCATCATTGATGTTTCCATCTCTCTCTCCCTCTCCCTTCCTCTCTGAAATCAATAAAAATATATTTAAAATAAATAAGTAAATAAAGGCTAGATAGGGTGGAAGTTTATATCATTTTGATGGTTCAAAAATTTATTGAAACTGTCAGTTAATACTCAATCTGGGAAGAATGTCTGAGATCTGTTTGTATGTCTAATCCTATATAATAAAACCCTAATATGCAAATTGACTGACTGGTGGAACGACCTGCGGAATGACTGGTTGCTATGATGTGCACTGACCACCAGGGGCAGACGCTCTGACTGGTAGGTTAGCTTGCTGCTGGGGTCCAGCCAATTGGGACTGAGCGAGATAGGCTGGACACGCCTTGGAGCCCTCCTGCCGTCCCTCCCTGGCTGGCCAACCTCTCACGTCTCTCCCCAGCTCTGATTGTGCACTGATGGGGTCCCTCGGCCTGGCCTGCACTCTCTTGCAATCCGGGACCCCTTGGGGATGTCAGAGAGCTGGTTTCGGCCTGCAGGTCAGGCCAAGGGACCCCACTGGTGCACGAATTCGTGCACCGGGCCTCTAGTTTAATATAAATAGAAAAACAATTTTCTTGGTTTCACCATCTAAACTAAAACCACTAGTGTTGTCTCCGACGCGTGGTATAATATTTGCGTCTCTAGTGTAGATTTCACTATAATGTATACAGCATATTACATTTTATTAGAGAAAGTTTGAAATGGTAAAATCAAGCAGGACTTGAAAATTAGATTCAGTAAAAGGTATAATAATGCCCAGTCTTGATGGATTTAAACAAAAATATAAAAAACAAGTTTTTTCATGTAGTGGAACTTGATTTTTGACTATATCCTTGAAAGATGAGGTGTTTGCTTAGCTTCAGGCTGATTGGGTACCTGATATTAGGTATCTCATTTGCATTTCTCAAAAATGAGTGATTTTGGGGGTCTTTAAGTTATTATGAAAGTGGAGAGAGGAAATAGAATGGGGCTTCTGTTGATGAATACTGTTTATAAGCGTCATTAAAGTTTATCCTTTAAAAATTTAAGTTTAGTTTTAATAATAGTTATCTTTTTTTTTATATTTTATTGATTTTTTACAGAGAGGAAGGGAGAGGGATAGAGAGTTAGAAACATCAATGAGAGAGAAACATTGATCAGCTGCCTCCTGCACGCCCCCCACTGGGGATGTGCCTGCAACCAAGGTACATGCCCTTGACCAGAATTGAACCTGGGACCCTTCAGTCCTCAGGCCGATGCTCTATCCACTGAGCCAAACCGGTTAGGGCAATAATAGTTATCTTTATGTGGAATTTCCATTCCTAAATAGTATAAGTAACACGTAAAAGGGACCCTAAGAAGACAAAAAATGAGCAGCATCAGTTGAAATTTTAATAGAAATATATTGATTCTTTTGCTACAGTCTTTATTGTTCTAGTTAAATCAAGTTATTCTGACTTAATGAAATTTCCCACACTAAAAAATTCGGACAGGGCAGGTGGTGAATGTCATTCAACATAGAATCCAGGATCACGTACTTTTTCTTGCCTTTGTGAGTTTGAATGAGTTTTTTCTTCATTAATTTCAGCAGCACAGTCAGCAGTCTCCATTCAAGAGTTGATTCGTTGGAAAAGTCAAATACTAAGCTGATTGAAGAGGTATTGTCATCACAGTGCTAGTATTTGTGATCCTTTTTCATGTTCAGTATGAATGTATTAATAAGCACACACATATTTTCATTGTGATTGAGACGTTTGAGAGAAACCACATATCTCAGGTGAATCTGAATTGTTTCGAGATACTCAACTTCTAGAAGTGAGCTTCAGAGATGAAACTCATACATACCCTTCTGTAAAGAAGCTGTTCTGCTCATTTTAAAATCTGGATGACCTGAATTTAGATGGTGCATATTTTTTATGTATTAAAAACATTTCATTGTTTTTCTAATTAGAAAGTAGTTTTGGTACATATAGAATACTTCACCTATAAAATTACCTACTAAAATGATACTCTCCCTCTTGTTCCACTAGTCAGATTACTTTTCTTTTCAAGCATGATCATATTCACCATTTCTCCACCCTCTCATCTGTAAAATTCATCCCACGTGCTCCAGTTTTCTGCATTTTCAAAGTGGCTATCTGGTGGTCCAAGAACCAGAAATTTATCTTAGCTCTTTTTTTAATACTATTTTTATATAACTTTAAAAAATATCTATCAAACCATAGATGTATTGCTTTATATTTTCAGAATTATTTCGGGTAGAGGAAGAAGTCTTATTTTATTAGTGCTATTTTCCATATGAATTGAAATTATTTTTTTAAAAACTTGCCCATTTTTTTTCAAACCAGGGAACACATGGTTGTTTGCATGTCTGCAGTTAAGAATGCATCTTTGTTTTGATAGTTTGGGATTATTAGAAAGAGCTGCTCACTGGTTTGTGCCTCTTCTTGGCCTTAGGCACTCTGTGAAGTTCAAGTTGTATCCTTGATAAATTATTCAGAAATTTACTTGTGAGCCAACATTGTGGAGTGGCCCCTGCTTCCCTTTCCTTGGATCCTTCTTTTTATTCTGGGCCTCAGAGCCAAGCCACTTAGTTATTCATGTTTAATTCTGATGATGAGAGCTGACTCGTACTGGCCCTGGTCACTCAGTGTGCCATGTTTCACAGGGTATCCTGTTTGGTTACCATGAATGTCATTTTCAATGATAGTGAAACTTTTTTTCCTTATAGATATTTCTGTCTTTACACAAGTCTTTACAAAGTTTAGTTGTTTAACACATAATTCTTTATATGCTTACTTAGGCACTTTTTATTCAGGGCATATTGTAAACCAGATAAGCATAGTATATTTCAATTGACATAATATACATTGACTAACAAAAGGAAATAGTAGAAATTAGTAAATTTCTTTCATTGGTATCTTGGGATAATAGGGGCACATTTTTTCTTATGAAAGTTTTTGTAGCTGTGAGATTTTCACTAGCTTTAGGATTTTATTTTCTATTATTGATAGCTGTGAACATGACCTGTAAAGCAAGTATAAATAAAGCTGTTTAAATTTTTTTCTTGCCCGTTTCATAATTTTTAGTTAGCAATAGCAAAGAATAATATCATTAAACTTCAAGAAGAAAATCATCAATTACGAAGTGAGAATAAGTTGATTTTAATGAAAACACAGCAGCACTTAGAGGTAAGTAAAGACAGATTGCAAACAGACTGTCTTGTGTCAGAAATTGTTACTTTTTGGGACTTTGGTATAGACTGCGTATTTCTGTGCTGTATTAACAATAGTGGTTATAGAATAAAAAGTTTTCTTCCTAGGTTACCAAAGTGGATGTGGAAACTGAGCTTCAAACATACAAGCATTCTCGGCAGGGGCTAGATGAAATGTACAGTGAAGCCAGAAAGCAGCTTCGAGATGAATCTCAGCTACGACAGGTAGGATACATTAAAGTTATATGAGTATATTAATAACAGTTATTATTATTACTGATATTATATACCCTTAAGCAAGCACTACTTAAAATCTCTTTCAGCCTTATTTTCCTCAGTGGAATAGCAATCAATCTCATTCCCTTAATCCCCTCAAATTCTTTAAGTTCCCATTGTATCTGTGTTTTTTAAACAGTGTTTTTAAACTGTTACAGTCTGTGTTTGTGAAATAAATAGATTGTGACCAGCATTACAAAAAAGGAAACAGAATAAAATGACGTATTCAAATTTTAGTAAAATCATATTTAAAATTAACTTATTTTTACCTTTTTAAATTATGAAATACAATACCTACAGAAAAATACAAATGTATAGCTTAATGGATTATAATGTAAATACCTGTATAACTACCTCCCAGGTCAAGAAGAGAGTATTGTCAGCTTTTTCATCCCTTTTGCTATTTGTCTTTAATATTAGGAAACATCTTTTCCTTTTGGTGTAAAATTCTTTGAGAAAAAATTTTGAGTTATCTTGGCTTTCACTTATATGGACTGCTTCATTTTTCTGTCTAAGGAAAGTCAATACTGAGATTATGAGGCAAAAAATATTCCTGAGCCAGTAGAATAGTAATAATTGACAGAGTGTAGGAAGTTCTTTTCATTTTAGCAAAATATTTATTTATTGATTATATATAGAGAGAAGGGCAGAGAGAGACAGACAAAGAAAAACATCAATTTGTTGTTCCACTTTATCTATGCATCCATTGGTTGCTTCCTGTATGTGCCCTGACCAGCAATCGAATCTGTAACCTTGGTGTATTAGGATGATGCTCTAACCAACTGAGCTACCAAGCCAGGGCTGCATTTGAAAATATTTAGAATGTTGTTATAGGGCCTGATTTATTCCCTTTAGTGGGGCTTATAACTCAAAAGGAGTAGTCTACATATTGAAACTTTTTTTGTTGTTAATCCTCACTCGAGGATATTTTTTAATTGATTCTTTGGAGAGAGTGGAATGGAGGGGGAGAGACAGAAACATCAATGTGAGAGAGACACATCGACTGCTTGCCTCCCGCATGTGCTCCAACCGGGGCCAGGGATCAAGCCTGCAACCAAGGAACGTGCCCTTGACCAGAATCGAACCAAGACCCTTCAGTCCCCGGGTCTGTCCACTGAACTGGCTAGGGCTAGAACTTGTATTTTTTAATCCTCACCCAAGGATATGTTTTTTTATTGATTTTAGAGAGAGGAAAGGAGAGACACAGAGAGAGAAACATCGATGTGGAAGAGAAGGTTGGATTGGTTGCTTCCCATATGCACCCCGACTGAGGATTGAACCCTAAACCTTTTTGGTGCCAGGACACTCCAACCAATTGATCCCCTGGCCAGGACTGAATAGTAGCTCTTTCTTGGTCTCATTAACTGTTGTGTATCTGACTTTTGACATACTGAAGTGGCATCTGAATTGAGGATATATTGCAATTACAGGATGTGGAGAATGAGTTAGCTGTACAAGTTAGTATGAAGCATGAGATTGAACTTGCCATGAAATTGTTGGAGAAAGATATCCATGAGAAACAAGATACTTTGATAGGCCTTAGACAACAACTAGAGGAAGTTAAAGCAATTAACATAGAGATGTACCAAAAGTTGCAGGTAAGGAATGTTCTTAAATTCTTGGAATTTCTTGTTCTATAAATTGAAAATGAATATTTGTATACAAGGTTTGATTTAAAGCAGTGAGGTTTGTTTTATTTCTAAATGGAAGCTTAAGAAATGTAGCAATGAAAAAAGTATCAAAGAACTAAAAAACAAAATCACCTATCTGAATTTGTTTTTTAATGCTGAAAGGTTAACAGCATGAAGGTTAAATCTTTTGGGAAAACTCAGTCTAAATATGCAAGACATTTTTGTGAACTTTAAAAAATATATATATTTTTATTGATTTCAGAGAGGAAGGGAGAGGGAGGGAGAGAGATAGGAGCATCAGTGATGACAGAGAATCACACTGGAGATTGAGCCCATAACCCTGTCATGTGTCTGGACTGGGAATCAAACCCCCTGACCTCCTGGTTCATAGGTCAATGCTCAACCACTGAGCCACACAGGCTGAGCTTTGTGAACTTCTTTATACAGTACAGTCCTGAGAAAGATTTACTATGATTGTGAATTCTCTAATAAAGTGACATTTTTGTTAAGTAGACTAGTTACCAAAATCCCTTTACAATTTAATTTGAAAAATAGTGTATGTTACAAGGGCTCATCCTGTTGTCTTCCAAAAACATTGAAGGCTGTTTCCTTTTCCTTTACTATATTTTAAATGAAGACTGGTAGTACTACTGCTTAATATCATAGGAGTATTTTAATCTGTAAATTAACTCTGCTCATTTCAAAGTAAGAGTCCCATAGCAGAATGGTATACAAAACTTACAAATATTCAGGGTTAAAAATCAAAACCACTATAGCTTTTATGTTTTTCTAAATAGGGTTCAGAAGATAGTTTGCAAGAAAAAAATGAAATAATTGCCCGACTAGAAGAAAAAACCAATAAAATTACTGTAGCCATGAGGCAGCTGGAACAAAGGTACAGCATTTCCAGTCTTAGTTTCTTTTTTCCTTTCTTTCTCCCCCTATTCTTTATTCAACTCTGACATCTGCCACAAAAAAAAACAAACATTAGGAAAATTTAGATTAGGACATGTTTTTCTTTTAGCCCAGCAGAATTTTCCCTTTTTTGTTTTGGTTGTTGCATGGAATCAAGTTGTTTTATATGAAGCTGATTCTTTGGAACTTGCCATTTTATATGTATATATTTTAAAGGCCTAATATCAGCGATTTCATGTGGTTCAATCTATTACATTACATAAAACAAATACACAAACAGAAACCTCGAAAAAATGTAAAGTGAACAAAATTCATGGTGAAATTGTTCCTGATTGGTTTCCATGCATATTGGTTGTCATATCCTTTGTCATTCACCATCTCTCTATCTGAAATCAGGCTTTCTGAGTTGACAGTTGAGTTGTGTTTTCTTTGAGGTAGACTCCTTAACTCAACCCAAGAGATAATTTTGTTTAAACTTAATTGTTTTATATTGGCATTTTTCACTTTTATTGTTGGAAAATGTAATGTATTTCCATTGACCTGTCATGTTGGTGTCAACATATGTCTTATCATTGCTTTCTTTGAATCTACTTATGAAAAACATAACTATTAATGCTTTATTGACATGAATATTCTTTTATTGACATCCTCTTTCTTCTTTTTTCTTTTTTTGTTTTCTTTATCCCCATTTTTACATTTTGGACATCTTTATTACCTTTTTCTGTCTTTGATTTCTGTCCATTCCATTATGAAGTGACAATGATTTGTTAACTCAAACTAGGACAATTGCAATGTCATTGGTGAAATGTGCCAGCAGTGACACTCAGGACCAGTACAAGCTGGTCAAAGATATATCTTTCTAAAAACCACTGCATTTAAATAGACTTAAAGAGAATCAACAATTTTACAATATATTAAATAGAAAAGAATTTATGCTATTAAGTCTTCTAAAAGGGTGTTAGGGACCCTGTACACTTATTGATCAGCTGCTGTGTTAATACACTGCCATAAAGCAGAGTGGCTGCACTTGGATTTCCAAAACACATCCTTAGACCCTGTGCACAAGGGCTGATTTTGAGTATTGACCTTTGGAGGTCAGGATTTTCAAATGCAGTTTTACCTTTTTTGCTACTTTTTGGTGGAAAAATATAAAAATTTAGTTTAAAAATAAGTTAATCTTTAGTTTCACAATGTGTTGGCACAGATTCACACCCTCCTACCCCCACTATTGGTCCCTTCCTTGCCTGATGGCTCTTTTACTAATTTTAAAATATGTTTAAAATAGTTTATAACCCAGATTGGCCATCATCTTGTGCTTTAGCTCCTCAAGTTTTTAGTTCCCCTGAGCACTCTTCTGTGATAGCACAGCTTCATGGCCTACCTCACGCTGACTTTTCTTTTAGTTTCTATAACATTATGAAAACACTTGTGTCCCCTACCCCCCACCTTGATATTTTAAATTTAGAGATAACTGGAATGTTACTCTCTTTTCCTTAGAAGTAGCATTCATACTTCTGAAATATGTGAGGTTTCCCCATTGGTATGGTTTTAAGGAAGAAGAGAAGAGGCAATATTTTTGGTTAATTGAATAGAAATTTCTCTTAGGATTCTCTAAAAGGAATTAATGTCTCTTGAATATTTGGTAGATGTTCTCTTATAAATATGTTGAAGCTACATATAAGAAATCCTAGATTATGTAGGAGTCAGGGAGTGGAGCTAAGCACAGGGAGAAGCAATGCCTTACAAATAAAAACAAAAAATGGAAATCACATTTTTAGCCAATTTTTAAAATGCAATGATGAGGATCAAAAATAATCTCTAGAGAATGTTGCCAACTAGTACTAAATTCTTTTAAATCTTAAAACACAAACACACATATACATACAGCTTTGGTATAATTTAGTAAATATGTAATGATCCTATGGGGCGGACTAAACTATTATTTGAAGTAATTGCAGGTCTTTGCTCTTGGCCTTGTTAGCACACTTGATTCCTGGTATCCACATCAACATAATATATAACAATGCGGCTTCTTCACCTACTATAGACATAAGTACTATGCTTTTCATGGTTTTGTAAAAAGACAGTAACACACCTATTCTACTTTGACAGTTGATTCATTATGCTCTACAAAAGTGGTAAAGGCTGTATTGCTTTGCATTTGTTAATTATAAACAAGAAATAAAACAAATTTGAAGATAGTATTCTGGGCATATTATATGTTATATTGAAAAAATCACAAAACAATTTTTAGACATTGTGTGGCTCTTTCACGTTTGAGTTTGTGAGTTTCCCCCCAAACTTTGTTTTCATTTAGAAATGTTTCTATTTCCCCATTTTTCTTTTATTTGTCTTCTTCACCCTTTTACACCCTAGTTCTAGCCTCAGTTTTACCCAAAGTTGATTTGAATTACACCAGATTGCAGCAAGCAGAGAAGGCGCAACTGGAAGCCGAAGATGAAGATAAGAAATATCTACAAGAATGTCAGAGTAAATCCGACAGTCTGCAGAAACAAATTTCTCAAAAGGAGAAACAGCTGTGAGTATTTAGCTCTTGGAAAAAATATTTGTATTAATGTAATTTCCACGCACCCCTCTTTCTTTTGCACCTGTGGTAAAATATATTTTCATTTATTTAATGATGCCAGCTGGATTGTAGAGTTCTTAAAAAAATTAGATAACATACTTACGATTAAAACTTGGTTTTTACTACCTTTATTACTTATAGAGCGCTTTCAACTGTATTGCTCTTTTTGCTCAAGGAGAGTTTTATTCTTTCTGTTGTTGTTTAATATTAATCTGATGGCCATTGTGTTTCTAGATTCTAAGTATAATAGACCTTTATAACTCCAAGGAACATCTATTATCAAAGAACATGATGTTTTCTGAGAACATTTTTATGAGTACTTCATATGATAGGTCTGTATATAGCTAAATAAGAAGGATGTCAGTATATGTCACTGAGTTGAAAAAAAAAAGTTGCAGACAGTATGCTATGCGTATTATCCTATTTTTTATAAAATTAAAACTGCATATGTGTATACTTACATATACATAGAAAAGAGTTTATAAAGAATACAGATTCTGGGATTGACAGGGATATTTTAATTTTATTTTATAAACATTAGTATTTCTCCCCAGCAAATATATATTACTTTTGTTATTAAAAAAACAACAGCCCTAACCGATTTGGCTCAGTGGATAGAGCGTCGGCCTGTGGACTGAAGGGTCCCATGTTCGATTCCAGTCAAGGGCATGTGCCTTGGTTGCGGGCACATTCCCTGTAGGGGGTGTGCAGGAGGCAGCTAATTGATGTTTCTGTCTCATCAATGTTTCTAACTCTCTCTCTTTTCCTCTCCCTTTCTCTCTGTAAAAAAATCAATAAAATATATTTAAAAAAACCACAAAAAACAACAGTAGAAAGTAGAGTTATGTATTATGTGTAACATATCATTAAACAAGACCACATATCACGTTTGATACATAACTGCTAAGCTGTCTTACGATCTGTTGGTTGAAATGTTAAGTTCTTCTCTGTTCTGACTGATTTTCTCTCTAGCACAGCGGTTCTCAACCTGTGGGTCGTGACCCCTTTGGCGGTCAAACGACCCTTTCACAGGGATCGCCTAAGACCATCCTGCATATCAGATATTTACATTATGATTCATAACAGTAGCAACATTACAGTTATGAAGTAGCAACGAAAATAATTTTATGGTTGGGTCACAACATGAGGAACTATATTTAAAGGGCCAGAAGGTTGAGAACCACTGCTCTAGCAGATCAATTATTGAAAGAGAATTGGTTAAATTTTCTATAATTTCAAGTAACTTGGACTTAGATATGTCTACTTTCAGGTCTATCAGTTTTTGTTGTATTCCGAAGAATTTGTCAGCGGGTACCCAGAGGTATGGTGAAGGAGAGATAGTCCCCAGGGTGCCCCAACGGGGCGGTAGATCTGGAAGATGGTGATCCAGGTGATGAGTATAATCACCCAAAAAAGGAAGCCCACAGCAGAGCGCCAGGCATAGCCTTTGATTTGGCTCTGCTCTGTGTATGCAGGGACAAGGAAGGCCTCTTGGAAGAACCAGATGTTGACCAACCAGAGAAAAGGCAGGAAAGCAAACCCACCCAGGTAGTACTTGCGGCACAGGTTCAACTTCTCTTCGTTGGACACCCGCTCCAAGTTCATAGTTGTGCTAGGGCTAGGTCGTTCCGTGAGTCTGAGGGGCAAGACGCTGAGATGCAAGGATCTCGAAAATCCATGCCCCAGTGGTTTACTTCCTCTGGATTTGTGGTGTTTTTTAGTGTATTTCTTTGTATAGGTTTTTTTTAGTGGTTGCTCTACACATTATGTATTGCAACTTTTCACAGTCTACTGGTAACATTCTATTACTTTAAGTGCGGAAGCCTTACCTCCACTTTATACCCTCTCTCCTTTATAATACGACTTGCTTAAGTATTTTCTCTACATAATATTGAGAAGCGCGTCAGTGTTATAATTTGTGCTTCAACCTGTAAACATAATTTAGAAAATTTTCTTTTTGTTATTCTTTCTTCATTCCTGGTGTCCCAAGTTTCTTATTTGTGTCTGAAAAACTTCCTTTAGCCATTCTTTGAGGGTAGGTGTGTTGACAACACATTTAAAAATATATATATATTTTATTGATTTTTTACAGAGAGGAAGGGAGAGGGATAGAGAGTTAGAAACATCAATGAGAGAGAAACATCGATCAGCTGCCTCCTGCACACCTCCCACTGGGGATGTGCCCGCAACCAAGGTATATGCCCTTGACCAGAATCGAACCTGGGACCTTTCAGTCCACAGGCCGATGCTCTATCCACTGAGCCAAACCGGTCAGGGCGACAACACATTTTCTTATGTGTTTTTTTTTTTTTCATTGGAAAACATCTTGATTGATTTCACCTTCATTTCTGAAGAATATTTTCAGGGTATCCTTAGAATTCTAAATTGATCTTTTTGTTCAGCACTTGAAAAGTGTTGTGCTACTTTCTTTTGGTCTTCATAGTTTCTGCTGAAAAATAAACTGTCATTTTAATTGTTCTTCTAATTACTCTCAAGATTCTTTTATTAGATTTATCCTATTTGGGCTTTGGTCAGCTTCTTGAATCTTTAGGTTTATCTTTACCAAATTTGGAAAAATTTTGGCCATTATTCAGATATTTTTTCAGTTTCACATGCTTTCTCCTCTCCTCTGGGACTCTGAAACATAAATGTTAGATCTTATTTATTTATTGTTTTTCCTATATTTTTATTGATATCAGAGAGGTAGGGAGAGGAAGAGAAACATCAGTGATGAGAAAGAATCATCGATCAGCTGCCTCCTGCATGCTCCACATTGGGGATCAAGCCCACAACCTGGGCATGTCCACTGAATGGGAATGGATCCGTGACCTTCTGGTTCATAGGTCAATGCTCAACCACTGAGCCATGCCGGCCAGGCAGATCTTTTTTAAAAATAGTCCCACAGGTCTCTGACACTCTTATTTTTTAGTCTATATTCTCTCTGTTGTTCATATTGGGTAATTTCTGTATTGAAGTTCATTCTTTCCTCCTCATCTTCCTTCCCTCAGTGAGTCTATCCAGTGAGATTATTGTATATTTCAGTTCTAAGATTTCCATTTGGCTCTATATCTCCTTCCTTCCCTTCTTTCCTTTCCCTCTTCCTTTTTTATTTTTGCTGGAACTTCCTATTTTTTTTTCCATTTGTTTCAAGCATGTTTTTTTTTTTTTTTTTTAATTCTTTATTGTTAAAGTATTGCATAAGGCCCTAACCGGTTTGGCTCAGTGGATAGAGCGTCGGCCTGTGGACCAAGAGGTCCCAGGTTCGATTCTGGTCAAGGGCATGTACCTTGGTTGCAGGCACATCCCCAGTAGGAGATGTGTAGCAGGCAGCTGATCGATGTTTCTCTCTAATCGATGTTTCTAACTCTCTATCCCTCTCCCTTCCTTTCTGTAAAAAATCAATAAAATATATTTTTAAAAAAAAACCAAAAACATTTTGATGACTATCCTTATTTATTTTTGGTATTATGTTATATTTATATTATGTAGTTTTGGTTTTTAGGAAGGGATCATGCTACATGCTCTTTAGTATCTTGTTTATTGTATTACTACATATCACTTAATATAGGTCTACACCATCATATCACAGTTAACCTAAACAAATCCTTTAATCTGAAAAATTATGCTTTATTGAGTTTGCATATCTTTGACTACAAGTGATAGATTGCATTTCTTTATTCTGTGAATTGTCAGTTTATAAGTATTTTTTTCCCTTCGTGTACAGCTTTTTTTTGGTAAGAGTGCTTTATCTTTTTACTCTAGGTTTTTCACCTATAGTGAAAGTTTTCTAAAGTTTATTATTAATTTTTTAACATTGTTCATAGTCTACTGCTTTTTATTTACAAAATTAAAATTTTTATAGTTACATTTTCCCTTTTTTTCTCTATGATTTTCTGCTTTTGGTGGTCAGCATGTTTTGACAATATATTTATAGTAATTTAAAAAAATTTTAAATTTGTTTTTTCACTCAGTATTTTTTATTTTGAGAGTCCATTTATTACCGTTGGGGACAGTGAAACAAGGACGGGCTTAGGATAGAAGCAGCAACATGAGAGATCCTAGGCGGTGCTGCGTTGGCCTTCTAGAAGTTAGAGGAAAGTGAGCCCCACAGGGCTGTGGACTCACTGAGAAGTAAAAGTCAGTGACAAGTGACCCAGGCAGGGCTGCTTTCAGCTCACTGAGAAGTGAGGAAAAGGGCCTTGGAGACAGGCCCAGAAGCTTAGCCCAAGATGAGCTGCTGCTGCCCATTGCTCCACTGGATGCAAGTCTCATGGGGACCCTTAGAGTTTAGGAGATGCTCGCCTGTAGGGGAGGAAAGGTGTGGGGTCTGCGGGGGGAGGGGAGCTCGCTTCACTTAGTTTTTTCTGATTGTGGATGATGATAAGGCCACTCGCTCAGTAAGGCACTCTGTACTTTGGGTACTTTAGTGGTAGTAATATTATATTTGCCCCTATGTATTCCTTTTAAATTTGTAGTAAAATAGTATTTATCAACAATTTGTAAATTCTATTTTGAGGTATTCTCATCAACTCGAATTATAAAATCTGAAGTTTACTTCACTGAAAAAGAACCTGGCTGTAAATGGAAATGCTAACTTTAATGAGGAAACAGATGTAATAAAAATATTAACACAAGATAATTAAAATAATGTAATATTCTCAGTATTATGATATATTGTAATTAAAATGTAAAATATTAGAAACTGTAGCATTATTAGTATATACTCCCCTGTTATACCTACTTGTGAGCAATAATTATCGAAATGAAGGAATTTCACAACTTCTGTTTTGTCAGCTAGTACCTGTTGTTAGAATGTTGAAGTAGTGCTTTCAAATGTGGACTGGCATTTCCAGGCAGTGTGGATTTTCCCCAGTGTCTCCTTGGTCTTACCGTCTTGTAATTGGTCAGCTTCTAACAGTAATCTAAGTAGCTCTTTGTGCCAGAGCTGGTTTTTCTAATACTGATGTTAAACTGATTTAGTGGTTGCTATAATTTTTATATCAGAAGAGTACTTTTCATTAGTTGTAAAATTTTTCACATGGCACAGAAATGTAAATAAAACCCCATATTTCTCACACACTACAGTTACTTGTAACCAGTTGTAATAGTATAGTGTGGCCTTTCAGGCATTTTCTATGCAAATTATTGTCTAGCAGGGAGTTTTTGTGGTTGGCAATTAAACTGGTGCTTTGGGATCAGAAAATGCCATGCTGCTTAATTTGTTTATCAAAAAATATTTATGAAAGGAAATATGAAGAAATGAATTATAAAGGCAAAAATAACCCAAAAGATGCTCTGTTAAAGAATATATACAACTGTCATGTGAGCAGCAGTACTGAGCTTCTGTTTGTTTGTCATTCAAGGGCGCAACTGGAAACTGATTTGAAGATTGAGAAGGAATGGAGGCAGACTTTGCAGGAAGATCTTCAAAAGGAAAAAGAAGTTTTATCTCATCTTCGAAATGAGACCCAACAAATCATTAGTCTTAAAAAAGTAAATGGTGGTAAAACTTTTAAAAATTACATTTTGATGAAAGTTATTTATAAAGAGAATCAAATCATAATTTACATTTATACCAAGGAAACAATATATAATAGTCATCTTAAAAAATATTGGTAAGGAGCCCTAGCCTGTTTGGCTCCGTGGCTAGAGCATCGGTTGTGGGCTCAATCCCCAGTAGGGGGCATGCAGAAGGCAACCGATTGATGATTCTTTCTCATCATTGATACTTCTATCCCTCTCCCTTCCTCTCTGAAATCAATAAAATTATATTTTAAAAAATAGTAAGGAGATTAAATGAATAGAAAATAGTTGATAGAGCAACTATGAAATAGCTTTGGACATAAAATTTTGTTTTTTATTTTTAAATTTATTTTTATTGACAGTATAACAGATGCCCTCCACTTCCCCCTTTTGCCCTCCCCCACCTGCCCCGCCCCACCCCACACCTTCACTGCACTACTGTCTGTATCCATGGGCTAGGCATATCCTATATAATAAAAGGATAATATGCAAATCAACTGAATGGTGAAATAACTGGTCACTGTGACATGCACTGACCACCAGGGAGCAGATGCTCAACGCAGGAGCTGCCCCCTGGTGGTCATTGCGCTTCCACAGGGGGAGTGCCACTCAGCCAGAACCCTGGCTCATGGATGGCAAGTGCAGCAGTGGTGGCGGGAGCCTCTCTTGCCTCCACTGCAGGCAGGCAGTAAGGAGCGAGGGGTCCCAGACTGCAAGAGCCCCGAACTGTGAGAGGGATGTCTGACTGCCAGCTGGGGATCGGGCCTAAGTCAGCAGGCGGATATCCCCCGAGATTCGTGCACCAGGCCTCTAGTATATATATAAGTTCTTTGGTTAATCTTTTCCTGTCCCCCCTCCACTCTGAGATCTGTCAGTCAATTCTGTTTTTTATAAAAAGCTAAAGGATTTGTGTTCCTAATTAATGGTATGTATATAATGTGGAGTTTTCTTGTTTCTTTCTTTTAAATTGTGTTTTCTGTTTTTTTACTGTTTTGAAGGAGTTCCTTAACCTCCAGGATGAAAATCAGCAGCTGAAAAAAATATATCATGAAAAGGAGCAAGCTCTTCAAGAACTTGGCAACAAACTTAGCGAGTAATTTCTCTTTTTTCCTTCAACTAAGTAGTCATTGATTTTTATTAAGTGTGCCAAACCAAATAGGCAGAAAAGTTTAAATATAGAAAAGAAAGGTAAGAACTATTAAAAACAAAACCAAACAAAAACTTTGAAGATTAACAAATAAGATTACAGACAGTCCTCGGGTTATGTTGGCCTCGACGTACATCATTTTGTGGTTACATTACGTTGCTATCTCCCATTTATTTATAAAAAAAAAAAAATGTTCCGTCATTTCAGCGTATGTACATATGTGCTTTATGTTTTTTTCATTTGTTTACCACAGTAAAGGTCAGGAATTGTTATCTTTTAAATTTTTTTTACTGTTTCACTTCATTACTGCTGTGTATGTGCTCCATGTGAGTGACGTAGGTGCTTATGTAGGTGGGCTCCGACTTACGTTGAAAATCGCGTTAAATCGCGCCATAGGAACGGATCTCTGATGTAACCCGAGGACCTACTGTATCGGGTAGAGAGATTTTATTAAGTTTTCATATTAGATCTTGGCTCTGAACATTTTCTAGGAGATGAAAGCTAAGACTTTTGTTTAATTTCTTTAAATCAGAGTATTCAGGAGTTAGATTTTTCTCAGAACAACAGAAGCCAAGTTTTAAAAATATCTGGAGACAGCTTTTGCAGTGTTTTGAGAAGGAGCCAACATTGTGGGAAGTGAAGGGTATTTTATCCCGCCTGGAGTAGGGGCTTGGCTTCAAACAGTGTGGTTGGTTCTATTGCAATGAAATGTTGTTGGGTTCCTACAAAGACAAGAAAGAGAAATGTTCTGTCTCACATATTCCTCTTTGTTTCCTGTGGTCTGCATTTTGCTAAAGATGGGATTCCATTAAGAAGTCCTGAAACAAGTTTCCAAGGGCAGGGGAAGAATAGTTCACTAAAACCACAAAAGGAAACATTAGCTTTCTAACAGTTTTTATTTCTACAAATTCAAAGAACAACTGCATTGTGATTCTGGCATCCATTTACTTAGCACTTTGAACCAGATCCAGTGCTAAGTGCTTATTACCTTTTTTCCATTCATTCATTTGATAAATACTTGTTGACCTTCTGCTATGTGCCAGGCACTATTCTAAATGCTAGGGACTCAACAGTGAAGAATCCCCACAACAAAAAATGTTTACATTTACTAAGATCATAAAGGTTTAATATTATAACAGATTAGAATAGTTAAACAAGGAATGTGTCTTACTTTTCACCCATCTCTCATTCAACATGAGAAATTTTATAGTTGTAGTGAAAGCATGGTCTTTTGACTGTTCAGATAGCTGAATTCAGACTTGGTTTTTCCTTCAGTCTAATTCATGGTTCTCAAATTTCAGTTTCATGAAAATCACTGCTCAAGGCCATATACACTCAACAGTCTATACTGAAATTCATTGACTAAGGAATTTTCAAGGGTTATTTTGACTACTAAAATTTTTCATTGTAAACTGCATTCTTAATCCCTGTGTAACTCAGCTATATGCATGTTTTTTCTGAAGTTTGCGCTTTTTTTACTTAAGAATACATGTTAGAAGTTTTTCCATCTCAGTACATAAAGATATGCCTTAGGATGAATGTGCTATCATTTTTATTTATTTATATTTATTGGTTTAGAGAGGAAAAGGGAGAGAGAAAAACATTGATTTAAAAAAATAAACGTTATTGATTTTAGAGAGGAAGAGGGAGAGAGAGATAGGAACATCAATGATGAGAGAATCATTGATTGGCTCCTCCAGCATGCCCCCCCTACTAGGTATCGAGCCCACAACCCAGGCATGTGCCCTTGATAGGAATCGAAACTGGGACCCTCCAGTCCCCAGGCTGATGCTCTATCCACTGACCCAACCCAGCTAGGGCGAGAAAAATATTGATTTGTTCTACTTTTTTATGCATTCATTGGTTGATTCTTGTTTGTGCCCTGACTGGGGATCCAACCCACAATCTTGGTGTATTGGGACAACGTTCTAACCAACTGAGCCACCCGGCCAGGGCCATGAGTGTGCTATCATTGAAACTGTTTCTTATTTTTAAAAAACTGTTTCTAATTTTTTAAATAACCCTGCCCGGCCAGCATGGCTCAGTGGTTGAGCGTTGACCTATGAACTAGGAGGTCACAGTTCAATTCCTGGTCAGGGCACATGCCTGTGTTGAAGGCTTGAACCCCCGTGGGGAGCATGTAGGAAGCAGCTGAGCAATGATTCTCTCTCATCATTGATGTTTCTATCTCTCTCTCACTTCCTCTCTGAAATAAGTAAAAATACATTTAAAAAATGAACACCACCCAGTATTTCTGTGAACATCTTTGTATGTTTATGTTGATATATCATGATATACTTTATTAATGAGTATATCTAAAAATTAAGTTTAGAGAGATGATTGCTGGGCCAAAAGGATGTGCTTTCAAATTTTTTGATAGTGCCAAATTACCCATCACTTCACTGTTAACCCTTCCTCCAGAAAGAAGTAGGAGAGAATGTTTATTTTTGCCAGTCTGATAACTGAAAATACTGATTTATACTTCTTTAACCATGAGTAGGGTTGAACTTCTGTTTGTGTTCCATTTGTATTGAAGTTTATATACTCTGTACATGTTTTGGTTGGATTGCTTATCTTTTTCTTATGGGACCTTTGTAAATTAATTGTTATACACACCATACATCTTTTTTCCCCCACTTTGTCATGTCTTTTTTACTTTAGGTTATATGTAGTTTTTTCCTTGCTAATGTTTGAATTTTTATAGGGCAGCTTTATTAGTTTTCCTTTTCTGCTTCTGAGACCCATATTCCCTAAGATATGGGTAGGGCCAATTGTGAGTCAAAACACATTCTACCTTTGTCAACTTTAGTCCTCTTCTGCAATGATGAGACTTTAATCAGGGCTGGAGGAAAGGACCAATAGCCCTGTGAGTTTTCCCAGACTGTATCAGTTTATCTGCTGAAATACTCTTCTTCCTCTATTCCTATGATTGTGTTATCAGATTGGATTAAGTAAAAATAAATTCCTCCCTAATACAAAGGATGATGAATATCTCTTTAAAAATTTGTTGATGATGAGGGCCTGAGGTTGGCTCAATACTTTAAAACATCTTTTTATTGAGTTTAGAGAGGAAGGGAGAGGGAGAGATAGAAACATCAATGATGAGAATTACTGATCGGATGTCTCCTGTGTGCCCCACACAGGGACTGAGCCTGCAACCCGGGCATGTGCCCTTACCGGGAATCGAATCGTGACCTCCTGGTTCATAGGTACATGCTTAACCTTTGAGCCAAGCTGGGCTGATAGCCCTTTTCTTTAGGATATTTGGCAGTTTGTATTAGAGAGAGGCAAGGTTTTTAGAGTCCATATTTGTGAATGAAAATATTTTAACTGGCAATATATTAATACCAGTAAGTTTTCATGAAGTATTTCTATAGTGAATGCCATTAAGGTACTTTCAAAACAGCACAGTTACTGTTTTGGCCATTATTCCCACTAGCATCAGTGTTCCTTGGGCACTGAATTCAGCCAAGAAAATTTGATTATTCAGTTAATATTTTTATACTGTATAATTTTACATTGGTTATTCCCAATGTTAGAGTAAGTATGAGCCAGATAAAAGCCTACCATATTTTTATGTCTTAGAATAAAGAGCATTTGTAGGGTGAAGCAAATTCCTAGTGTTCTGCTTCATCAAGTATTTGATATAACTTTTGAGTCAGTAATCTCTAAGTTCTAAGAAAAATAATAGCCAGAACCGGTTTGGCTCAGTGGATAGAGCGTCGGCCTGCGGACTGAAGGGTCCCAGGTTCGATTCCGGTCAGGGGCATGTGCCTGGGTTGCGGGCACATCCCCAGTGGGAGGAGTGCAGGAGGCAGCTGATCGATGTTTCTCTCTCATCGATGTTTCTAACTCTCTATCTCTCTCCCTTCCTCTCTGTAAAAAATCAATAAAATATATTTAAAAAAAAAAAAAAATAATAAAAAAAAAAAAAAAAAAAAGAAAAATAATATAAATGTTTTGGTCATTCCAATTTTCATGAGTAATTTTTGTGGCAAAAAATTTGAAACAAATTGAAAGTTCAGTAGATAATTACATAAATTACTTTATATTTTTTTATGGCATACTTGTAACCATTTACTATAATAATGTGGCAGATACTAAATAGGAAGTCAGTAGCTTTGAGCCTGTTAGGATATATTGGTAAGTGCTGGTTATGGAAATTTGTGTCAATAATGATTCCATATAAAATACACACATTCATGAACATGTAGAGATTATCATCGCTGGATAGTGTGCTCTCAGGTAATTAAATATTGCTATTTTTAATATGCATGTTCATTAATGTGTATTTTCAAAAGAAAAAGTATTACATAAAACTGAAACTCATAGGTAACAGTATGGTGGTTACCAGAGAGAAGGAAGGGGTAGTAAAGGGTAAAAGAGGCCAAAAAATGGTGACAGGCCCTCACTGGTTTGGGCTCAATGGATAGAGCATCCGCCTGCTGACTGAAGGGTCCCAGGCTTGATTCCAGTCAAGGGCACGTACCCGGTTGCAAGCTCCTCCCCAGCCCGGGCCCTGGTCAAGGGCTCATGCAGGAGGCAACCAATGGATGTGTTTCTCTCACATTGATATTTCTCTCTCTGTCTTTCCCTCTCTCTTCCATTCTCCCTAAAAATCAATGAAAAAATATCCTCGGGTGAGGATTAACAAAAACAAAAATCAATAAAAAAAGTAAAAAGTTAAAAAAAATATTAAATGGTGATGGAAGATGATTTGACTTTGGGTGGTGGGCATACAATGCAATATACAATCATGTATCATAGAAATGTACACTTGAAACCTATATGATCTTATTAACCAGTGTCACCCAATACATTCAATTAAAGTATTACTATTATATCTTCCATAATTTCTCCTCTCTTTTGCATCTGTTCGACAAATAATGTGTATAATGGTAGCATGTGGGCTTTGTGGTCACACAGACCAGGGTTTGAATCCTGGCTTCCCCAGTTACTACTTCTGTGACTTGTTACAAGTGACTAAACCTCATCAGAGCTCACTTTCTTCATCTTTAAAATAGTTTTTTTCCAAAAAATGATTAAATGAGATTATGCATGCAAAGGTTATAGCATAGTGTCTGGCATACCATAAGCCAATAAATGATAGCTATTATTAATACTAATATTGTCATAATCACATGAAAATGTATTTTAAAAAGCAATTTTTAAGTTTAAGGAATACATTTTTGCTTTCAGACAGAAAATATAAAATATAATCCCACTAGCCAAAGATTAGAATCATGTATGATATACAATTTTATATTCTGTGTAAAAGCAGTACCTTTCTAATGAATTACTAGATGTCCTATATTTAATTATGTGTACTGAAATTTGGACTTATTTGTAATCTTTTTAGATCCAAACTTAAAATAGAAGATATAAAAGAAGCCAACAAAGCATTGCAGGTGAGTAGAAAGTGTTTTCATCAAGTAGGAAGGTATATATATGTAAAAAAGTCTTCAGTAGAAGGTAAAGACATCCTATCTAATAAAAGGGTAATATGCAAATTAACTGTCACTCTGTCACAAAGATGGTGGTGCCCATAGGCACAGAATGGCGGTGCCAGTCCTCTCAGCCCCGCCAGAGTCCCCCAGTCCCGGGGGGGGGGGGGCGGCGCGACCGCTGAGAGCGGGCAGTGTGAGGCCTGGCGGAATGCTTGCTTCGTCACCGCACTGGAGCGAACACGGACAGGGATAGGGATGGGGGGCTGTCCTACAGCCTCCGTGGCTGAGTGCAGGCCCAGAGAGGAGATGGCGGGCCCGTCTCCTGTGGAAGCGGCGCAGCTCCCTCCCGCCTCCCATGGAATGAACGTGGGTCCCTCCCGGCTCCCATGGGTGCTGGCGGCTCGCTTTCGCCTCCTGTGGAAGCCGCACAGCTCCTGGCAGCACGCTGCAGTTCCTGCTGCCTCCCGCGGAAGCAGTGGGCAGCCTACTTCATGCGATACCGCGCGATGGGCTACTAGTACAAATATAAGGTGTATTATTGAATCCTAGGATTTATAGAGGCAGAAACATTGAATAGGGAGTCTGGGTGATGGGGATCCAGCTCTTTCTTATACTTTTAGAACCACATTTTAATTTTCATATTGGAAATGACCTTGGGAATAATTTGTCCATTTTCCTACAAAGTGTGGCATGACAGAAGGAAATTGCCTTTGAATTGGAGAATCCTTGAGTTCCTATGCCAGTATATTACTAGTTTTTGACTTTAAGCAAGTCTATTCTCATGAAGTGTTTCTTTCTTCTTAAATGGGCTTATGATTTTACATAGGGTTGCTTTGAATGTTGGGAAGGTTAAGATATGTGAAAGTGGTATAATTTATCAGTATATGGTTCTGAATGCGTTTGATGGATGCAAGAATCCCTTCTACAACACAGAAAATACAGTCTGAGTACTTAGTGACAGATGGCTCTCTTCTGCACAAGCTACCCATTTTGCTTTTTTATCAAAGTGTTACATGAAAATACTGTAAAAAGTCAGATAGTGCTAGAAACAAATTATGGTAGCAGTCTCTTGTTCTTCATCCTCTTGTCCCTTATGCACCCTAGGTCTGTCCTCGTAAAGGGAACTACTTCCAATTCTTCTAGTTGTTTCTTCAGGCATTTATCCCTGTTTATAAACAATATGCAGTATATATTGTTTGCTCTTCATATAAAATCTATTTTTGACCTGTTTATTGCCTGGTTAACATGATGGACGTGATGGATGAGTTTTGCTCCCTCTCACTCTCGTGTGTCTTCTTTTCACTGTCCTCCCAGTATAATTAAAAGTTTTTGTGGAATTCACTTAACATTCTTTTTTCCCCCCCACTTAATATTCTTTATTATAACTATTTAAATATTGTTCTTTGCTAGGCCAGGTAATATATTGTAATTATATTTTTTTCAGCTACTTTTTTTTTTTTTTTTTTTAATATTGATTGAGAACTTAACACTTGCCAGGCACTTTGAAGTGCTTTACAAGCAAAGGTCATCTTTATTAAGGGTACTGTTATCCCTATTTTTGGATGAGGAACTGAGAGAAAGGTCACCCAACTAGTATGAAACAAAATGTAAAACCAGGTAGCCTAGGTCCGCCCCCTCATCCCCACCTCCCAGCTTATCCAGTCTCAGCTACTTTTTATTTCTGGAGTTAATTGCCTTTTATTTTTAAAATTTAGTTGTACTTGAATATCAACATTTTCTTATACCTGTATAAAATGCTTCTTGATAAAAATTTTGCACATGGTAAATGAATCAGGTAATTGGTTTGTTCTTTTTCCCTTTGGTTATCTCTCTGCTCTACTGCCATTCTTAGAATTCCCTTTACCTTTTTCATATGTTAGAGCTCCTGTTAAACTGAATCCTGTAACTTTCTTGGTTTACTCACTTGTTTTGGTCACTGCTTCAGCAACTTCTTGGAAAGTGAACCCCAAGATAAAGACTTTAAGAATTTGCACATCTGCATATGCCTTTATTTTGCTCTCTTTTTAAGGAGATGGGTAGGAATGTTTGCCCTCCTGTTATTATTTAAAGACTGTGAAATATTTTTTGCTGTTAAAAGATATGTATATAAGAGGCATATAGTACAGCTTTAAAATACTGACATACTCTCTGCTTTAGCTTATAAATTTAATAGAACACGTATGTGTGTTCCCTGATTGCATTCTTCTCCCTATAGTAACAATTTTATATTTTGTGTTATCATTGTTGTTTTTCTTTAGTTTTATCATCCGTGTCTATTTTTAACAAAATATTACCTAGATGTCTGGATTTTCAAATGTATGAAAATAGATTTGTGTGTGATGTGTGTGTTTTTGAGCAGTTGATGGGTCTGGGACAGCTGTCCTAGTTTACTACATTCTGGATTTTATCTGATTGCTTGCTCAGAGTAATCTTTTCCCCCATAGTCTTGTTTTTCTATGCTGTTGTTGCCTGTAAACTGGATGTTAAAGAAATCTCAAGGCTTATGCAGCTTTCAGAGACTTATTTCTGCTACCATATTTTTAATATTCAGCAGGCTCTTATTTGCTCACTTTTCCTTTTAAAAATAGCATCGTTTTCTCTCTCAGGATATTCATTATAGTTTCTGTAAAGTTTTTTGGTACTGCCATTCTGTATTTCATTCTGAATTTGTTTCTTTGGCTAAAGTATCTCGTGCCTGTCATTCCTCAAATGTTGGATAATCCCCCTATTTCAATTTTTAAAAAATTGGGGTGCCCGTGTAATGGTTGGATGGATGAGGGTTGGTTGTTATAGACTGGTAGGCTTCAGCTTAGAGAAACCTGTTAACTAGCAAACTGCTGGGTATCCTTTGCAAATAATGGTAGAACAGGACTTCCCTCTGGGGCAGTTGAGTTTCTCCAGAAAAAGGATCCTCTAATGTCCTGTCTGGTGGTGGTGGTGGTGTATAAGTTGGGTGACTTACATTCTGGAAATTGGGCAGAGAAAAATAGCTGTTTATTTGCAGAGTAATAGTTTGTTCTCTTATAGTCTTGGCTCTGCTTGTAAACATCATGCTTCCTTGAGAAAGCAACTCCAGCTCTCTGGACCGCATTTTCTTCTCTTGATAAAATGAGAGCTGTAGGTGCTGATCTCAGCCTGTCCTCGGGAGACAGGCCGGGTAAATTCAGTCAAATTACAGTAAGTTTGAAAAGCCCAGCTCTGGTATCAGAAAGGTTCTCTCTGAATCTAATAGTGCTGCTTGGGAATCTGCTTCATATCAGGTTCTCCAACCCTTATAGGCAAAGCTGAACAGGAAGGAGAGCTGCTTCTAACAGGTGGCTTTGGGGCATTTGGCAAATCACTTCCCTTTTTCATGGTGCTCAAGTAGGATTGGATAATCTTTTAAGGTCCTATGCCGTGCTTAAGAAAAAAATCCACAATTCAAATAATTTGATTCTTTGCAGGTGGTGTTGGAGCTATCTGGTTTTTAAAGCCTTCACTTCTTATAATCCTGTGTTCCAAGGAGCCTTAGACTGCCTCAAATGCATTAACCCAACACCATTTGTCTTACTTCTGCTAGGAGATAATACGTGCTAGTTATTAAGACTGCAAAACAGTAATATCTGAAATTAACCTTGTGATTTTTATCTGTAAAAGCATAGTCCTTTTTCCTTTACAATTTTGTCAGGAATCTTTTAAGAAAATTCAGATTTTGGGGAATGTATCTGTGGGCTTTTTTACTTGGAGGATTTTTCTCTAGTTAGGTGATAAAGGTTCCTATGCCTAGAGGTCAAAAGCATCAAGGACTCTCCACCTGGGTCTTTTTATCATAAAACTAACACCATCTAACAAAGTTGCTTTTATAAGAAAAAATGTTCTTCCTAGCCAAGATCTTGATTGGTTAAGAATGGGTCAAATTAAAAATTTTAGGTAAGAAATTCCCACCTGTTTAAGATACTTACATATACTTTCTACTAAGGAATAGACACAGTAGCTATTAAATTTGTGTTCTAGAACTTGAGGGAAACTAATGGCCATGTGAAACTAAATTTAAGGTGAAGTCTTAATGAACTCAAATATCCGATTTCCAAATTCTCAAGTTTTAGGGAATTACTGTATAAAGTAACCTAATGCCAAACTCAAATGCATTTCAGTGAAAATTTGCCCTTGTTAGACTAAATAAATAATCTTTAAGGTTCTTTCCTTAAAGAAAACTCCCATCAGTAATAGGTTTTTATTTTAAAAAATTTTCATGAAAATATAAACATATGTAATTGTAGAGTAAAAACAAACCAGTATTCAGTTTCATTATTTACCGACATGTGGCCAATCTTGTTATATATATATCCCACATCCTGTCCCTTCTCCGATTATTTTGAATTGAAGCTCACATTTAATTTACAACTATTTCAGTATATCTCTCTCAAAGAGAAAGGACTCATCTAAAAAAATTATATAGTTTTTATTGATTTCAGAGAGGAAGGGATAGAAACATCAATGAGAATCATTGATCCCCTATTGGGGATCGAGCCCACATCACAGACCATTCCCTGACAGGAATGAAACCCGTGACCTAGTTCATAGGTCAGTGCTCAATCAGGGAGCCACACCGGCCAGGCAAGACTAGTTTTTGATTCTGCACCTGTATACATTCCTGTAAAGTGTTCTTGGTTAAAAATGTTTCCACATGTAATTTAGTGTTACCAATTTGAGCATTTTCCTCCTACTAGGGACTGGTTTGGTTGAAAGACAAAGAAGCAACACATTGTAAGCTATGTGAAAAGGAATTCTCACTCTCTAAGAGAAAGGTAAGCGAAGTAGCAAATCCAAAAGTTTCGGTGCAAATATGGCTTTTAACTTTATTCATATTTTTTTTTTTCTGATTTCCTCCCCCGCTCCCTCAATTAATAGCACCACTGTAGAAACTGTGGGGAAATTTTCTGTAATGCTTGCTCTGACAACGAACTGCCTTTGCCTTCTTCACCAAAGCCAGTACGGGTTTGTGATTCCTGTCATGCATTGCTGATTCAGAGATGCTCATCTAATTTGCCGTAAGATTCTAAAGCGAAATCCTCATTGTATGGAAGTACTGATGATGAATGTTATGTATGAACACGTGCACAACATACTCAGACAGCCCTTCTTAAGCAGCTTTCAGACAGTATTGGTACCAGTTTTATCTTTCACATCTTCAATTATTGGGAATTAAAAAGTTGCATAATTGGGTATTTCCTTTCCATTATTAAAGAATTTTCAACAGGGCATGCTTTAAAATAACTTCAACCTAATTCCTAGTTCATGTAATAATCATATAACTCTTAATAACATTGATAAGGCCAGATAGTAGCTAACACAGTTGCCTTATTTTATAAAGGCCTTCTTAAAAACAGGGCTTCAGATTTTCTTCTCCAGATCGCTGAGTTGATATTTAATGGTGCCTGTAATTTTCTTAATGCACTTTAAAGCTTCATGGTTCTTAGAGAAAGATGGGAAATGTGTAGAATTTTTTATGTGTTAATATCCCAATTTCATCAGATTTTCAATTAGCTTGGTAAGGTGTCAACTGTATTTATTTGGCCCTTTGCTCACGTTGCATTAGAAAAGGCCAATATTTTATGCTATGTTTCCTTTGGGTCTTACTCCTAAAACCAGTGTTGTAGTTGCTCTCTTTCAGATACAGTGGGTTAAAGAGTTTATTGTTTTGCCACAACCTTTTCCTTATTTTGAAAGGAAGTTTAAATCATCATCCTTTTACCTTAAGTTGCTACTTGCAGATCTTTCCAGTAGTTTTTAAGAAGCATTAATATTGCAGTGGTCTGCTACTGCATAGAGAGCAAAGCATTTACCACATACCGAGCACCTCTAAACCAGGGTTGGTTAGCAGATGAAGACGTGGTCTCAGCCCTGCCATAAAATACATACTTGAACCATTTCAAGCATGAGATTGAATAAACACTAATCTCATTGTATTGCTTATAGCATATACAAGAATTGACTCTGTAAAAAGCAAGTTACCCTTGTATACAATCACTTGAATGGCATCACTACTAGGGGCCCTACCCCCCCTTTTTTTTTAAAGTCAAATTTTAGCCATGCACTTTACCCCTGTGAACCTTTCAAACAATGTGATATTAGAATAATCTTACATTACTCCTAGGAGCATTGTATTTAGTGAATTTAATCATGGCTACCCCCTAGGATGGGGGTTACTTATTTTGCAGGATTTTTTCCTCAGAGTACATACTTTCATTAAGTGTAAAAATTATTTTTTTAAATTGCCAAAGTTTGAAACTAGTATTTTAAGATTTTCTCCATAATCCAATTTGAGGTCTTCTGGCAGAACCGACAGATTTTTAGGTGGTCTTTCTTGAATGCTCTGATAGAAATGTTGAAGAGATAAATTATATTATTGAAACTTTTGTATTGATGGATGAACATTTTTATGATACTAAGTGTTTTTTTATTAATGTGCTTAGAACAAATTAAAAAATGTGATTTTTGCTTAAATTCCAAGGCTGGTTAACTATGATTTTTAATCTCTCCTTCAGTTCTTTGCTATTCAAAACTCATGTATCACCACTGCATTGAGGTTTTTGTAGGCAAGCTTTTGTCACAGTAATACAATTTGCTCCATTTAGCATTAGCTCTTTAAAAAACAACACACATTTATACCAATTTTGAATTTTATGTTACGAAGCTTTTCATTTGTACTTTGTGAACCTACACTTTTGCTTTTCAAGGAAGATTTGCAAACTTCACAAGATCATTCCCTCATCTAGCCAGTACCACAATAATGCTATCATGGTGCCAAGGAATTGTGATTGTTAATTCTTCTACCCTGTAATGTTTTAAAATAAAATGTGAATTTTATAAAAATAAAAGATTTGAAAACTTATCGTGCTTTAGAAGAGCAATTTTCATTGATAACATTTTATAGTTTTACTCATGGGAAAGTAAAAGCACATGTGATCTCTAAAAAATGTAAGTGACTAATATAATACTTAAAGGGATAGCTAGGAGAGAAGGTACAGGCATTATTAAAATGAAACATTGCTTAGTTGACGGGCTCCATATAGGCTACCACAGCTACCTTCTCTAAAGGAGTCACTTTGTCTAATCTTCAGTTAGATATACTTAGTACCTTTGATTTATGATCAGTAACAGACACAAAGCATTCTAGGACAGACGCCATACTATTATCTCCCACATTGATATTTATTACATTCTAGCAAAAACAAGTAACAAGTTCAGTAACTGAATTCACATTAACAGGTTTCATTTGATCCATTAGCCAATCTGGAAAAAAGCCATAATGATCAAAGGGATTAAAAGAAAAAGCACCTTTTCCTTGCTACATATAGTATTTAACACAATGGCCCTGAAACTCCGAACAGATAATCCCATACAAAATCCAACTGTAGGACTCTCATTTTAATTAAGACTACAACATGGACTTATCTCTTACATTTTTTAAAGGTATTTATACAGTTATTAAAAAAATGCTTTAACTATTGGGCTTAAACTGAAAATACATCTGTGAGAATTATACTCCATAGTTTAATACCCTTGTACTGAATTTTCATGTCACTTGGAACCTTAACCTAGTCTAAGACTTGGGATAACTTACAACTATCACTTTTTGGAAACATTTTTTGGTACTTCAGTCAAGTGCTGAGGGGATTTTATTCTAAAATCTAGGGCTAGAATTTAAATTTCCAACACTCCCATCCTTGGTTAACACAATTATGAATATTTAGAAATCCAGATACCTCAACATTTCAGAGCTATGCCTGTAAGTGACATTTGAAAAAGATTATATAGAATTAGAATTTATACTCCTGAAACCATCTAAACCCATCTTAGGTTTTATATATACAGTATTGTCCAGGAGAAATTAAAGTTATTACACTCTTTTTCAAGCTCTATTCCAGGTGTCTCCTTATTAAGACTTGCAGCGTATGCAGAGGTGAACCATTGTTCTCTAAAATTACAACTACTACTTGTAGAGCTAATAATAAAATACACCAACCCAAATCTTATGAAAGCAGCACATTCTTAGGAGTAACCAGTATATAAAAAGTATCAACATCAGTGGTTTGAATATAAAAATTTATTTTAAGTGAAAGTATGCAACAAATAAAACCTACAGAAACAGATTTTCCCATCACAATCTGTTGCTTTACCAAATGAGATTTGAGAAAACATTCCTTCAGTCATTATAAAGTTCTTAAAATACAAAAGAAATGAAATCTGTAAGAAAGTCTAGTAGACCAGATTCTGTTGTCAGGACTATTATGTTGGTGGTTTTTGCTCTAATACATCCCACGCCATCCACCTCCACTCATGCCACCTTGCCCATAGTAACCTCCACTGCCTCCACCACCACGACCTTAGAAAAAAAGACATTGAGTGTTTAATAGGAGGTTATCAAAGTAGAAGACAGTCTGCACTACATATGGGGGCTAACAAACTGAACCAGGGTAACCAAAGACACTTACCATAACCACCCAGGCCATCAGGAGTTCCGTATCCTCCACTGTAATTGTTCCCCATTCCCATTCTTCCAACAGATCCATAACCACCCTGATTATCTTTCAAAACAAAACAAAACAAGTTTGAGGTTGATTGCTAAGTGTCTAACTGAACTCCATTTACTTTACAAAACTATACATACCCATTCCATCTCTGCCGTAGCCTCCCATTCCAGAACCTCCCATTCCAGAGCCACCTCCGGGAGTGGAATTCAAGAACAGTTCAATGTATCGATGTTCTTTAGGAAAAAAAGAGTAATAGGAAAAATGATGGATCAAATTTATCAAAGCATAAACAGGCTGACTACCTAATATTAAACCTAAGTGTATGCTTACAGATTCTGAGGGGAGTGATAAAACAAATGCTGGACAGATAAAATCTAGTTTTGTTCAAACGATATAATCTTGAACAAGTTTCCTTATCTATAAAAAGGACTGATACATTATTTCAGAACCAGCTGGTATACTTCTTAAAAATATATTCCAGGCCCAATCACAGAACTGAATTAGAATCTTAAGAGTAATGTCCAGGAAAACTTTTTTAAGTACCAAGTGATTATGTGTAGCCAGATTTGGGAATAACTGGTTGAAGTACAATTAAATGGCTTAAAAACTGATTTGATGACATGCAGGAATAACTTATCCAAAGTGGATCAGCATATATGTTAACGAGTTGTACTGCCCAGCTGGTACTCTCAGTGGTTGAGCGTTAACCTATGAACCAGGAGTTCACAATTTGATTCCCAGGCAGGGTACATGTGGGCTCGGTCCCCTAGAGGCAGCCAACCAAGGATTCTCTCTCATCATTGATTTTTCTCTCTTCCTTCCTCTCTGAAATCAATAAAAATATATATATTTTTAAAAGTAATACTAATTTGTTGCCCTAACCAGTTTGGCTCAGTGGATAGAGCACCGGCCTGTGGACTGAAGGGTCCCGGGTTCGATTCCGGTCAAGGGCATGTACCTTGGTTGCGGGCACGTCCCCAGTAGGGGGTGTGCAGGAAGCAGCTGATCGATCTTTCTCTCTCATCAATGTTTCTGGCTCACTGTCCCTCTCCCTTCCTCTCTGTAAAAAAAAAAAATATATATAAAAGTAATACTAATTTGCAAAAGGCACGAAACTCAGACAAGTAACATACCTATTTCCTTCTTTTAATAACTTAAGCGCTAATTATCTGTCAAGTATTAAGAGTCTGAATTAATGCTTCAATATAAAGTTCCCTAGAAAGCTATGAAAGTCTGAACTTGTAATAAGTTCACAGCTAGGAAACAAGCTAGCATGCCAAGGATACTACTTACGCATGTTATTCTTATCTTTAGACATGGCAGCTACTGCATCTTCATGTGTCACAAACTCTACATCTGCTTCTCCTGTTGCTCTGCCATCAGCTCCAATATCAATATGCACTCGTATTGGATTTAGTGGTGAAAAGAACTAAAGAAAAGAAAAACTTGTTACTTTCATATTACCGAAATTACGAAATGCCTTTGTTTTTGTTCATTAAAACAACCCTTCTTGCTGCCCTGTTGCAAGGCTAATAATTACATCAACACTAATGGTTCTAAGAATATAAGACCACACTTAGGGAAACACAGATACCTGGAACTTAGGCCAATAGATTCCCAGTAAGAGCTAGAGCAAAAATTTTCTTTAAAAGCTACACAGTAAATACTCTTGGCTTTGTAGGCCACTGGGAGCCAAGTACTGGATGTCTATTGGGCTGAAGTTTGCTGATTCTCTAAACAATATAAAACCAACCAGTTTCAAATTAATAGCAGCATCTAGTTCCATTATTTTCAGCTCGCCATATAGCCTAGAATGCCAAACCAAACTACTTGAACTTTTCACTTGTTAAATATATTTATACTTTCGAAACTCCACACAAGGGAAACAATCTCCCAGTCACTACCACTACGCTGATCAGTCTTTCACTAAATTCTTAACTGGACTTTGAAACTGTAGCATTTACTTGCTTCAATTCTATGTAGGTCAGCACAAAATGGACACAAAAATATTCATCAACTACTGAAGATTTATATAGTCACATTAAAGGGATTCTGATATTAAAAAGAAAATGAGAAAATTAAAAATGCTTTAAAAAATGTAGATACCAGAATTAGTATAAAACCACCAATTACTAAAATTACTCACATTAGCAATGTCATTTTCAGTTGCACGAAAAGGCAATCCTCTCATATGTACAAAATGACCACCATGAAAACCTGAACTTGCATCACCAGCTCCACCATAGCCATGTCCTCCCATACCTAAAAAAAATTTCCAGATCATAAACTGATACATGTAGAAAAGCATTTCAACAAAATATTTCTTCCCTATATACATCTTTTCCTATTTACAGCTTTTTGACAACCCCAAGAGATTTTAACACTTATAGTTGTTCTAAACATCAAATGGAGAATTTACCAGTAAGTATATATCTGTATAAAGGCCTATGTAGGAATACACTAAAATAGGCCTGAATTGACTTTACCAAAATTCACCTAAAAATGAGTATGTCTTTAATATTTAATTTACCTCTTCCATCTCTCATTCTGTCATCAAAGCCATCATTTCCATAGCCATAATTATTATAGCCACCATAGTCATCAAAACCTCCATAACCTGTATAATTTGAGAAAATACACAAATACTTTAAAGAGATAAATTTTATAGTTTACAAAAGCATACTCTGTATAAGCAGTTTGACTAAAGTATTGCAACTCCCAACATGTGAAAAAAAGTTAACATTTGGTAAAAATTAAAAAATCTATAAAGAATACATTTAGACATTTAATTTCACCCTGATGCCAAGCAGAAAATTTCCAAACGTGCCAAAACTTCATTTTAACTTCTATATACATTATCTAGGTGTCAATATGTGCATCAACCAAGTCCCACAGCTGGCCATGGGAATCCGTATTTTCATGAACAGGTTTTAAAACCTAGTAGGTACTGAAATTACTGCCATTTCTGTATTTCTTGACAAAGTGTCAGGAACATTAAGAAAATGACAACAGAACCTTTGTTCATTAGATACACATACCACCATCATATCCATCACCTCCTCGTCGCATTCTGTCATACATACTTCCACGCCCAGCTCCATAATAACCCCCTCTTCCTCCTATTGGTCTATCATATGGTCCTGGTCGCTGGCCCAGCAATCTTCTTGGTGGATCATAAAATCCTTTGATTTCACTCCTGCTACTTCTGAAGATCTCAATATACCTATTTAAAAATGGTTTAAGGTACTGGTTTCAGCTTAAATGTATTAGAGCAAATAAGATATTGGGCAAAATGCAATAAGTTTTTCTGTATCTAGATACATAACCCAATTTAGCCTAAATACACCATAAAATTAACATTTTTACACCTACAAACTTAATAATTAATATATTTAAGTTTTACATAGACAAATCAATCATTTGAGATATAAATATAATTTTAGCTTGTTTCTTTAAGCACAAGATAGATGTTTAGAGAAAATAGTTGATTATACAAAAGCATTTATCAACAACATCCTACAGAGAAATGGAAACAATCTACTTTTAATTTAAGCAAACTATTAGCATTAATTCCCCACCCATATCTGTAGTTTCCAAGTTAAATTATCAATTCTTTTAAACTATCCCAGAAAAATGTTACTGGTACCCCCCACTTAAGCAATAGTGACCCACAACCCCCAAAAATAAAAATTTAACACCATCCCAAACTCTCCATCCCCACCTGTGCCCTATTCTTTCCTTGTGTTTCCCCAGAGCATTTTCTGCTATCTCCTTTGAAGCAAACTGCACGAAGGCCTCCCCTGTGCTTCTCCCCTGGTAGTCCATCGTCAATGTTATCCCATTTGGCACGATTTCCAACCCTTTAACCCAAGGACAAATAACCCCATCAAGGGGAACAGTGTTAAAGGCTGAAACATTCCCATCTGAATCAAATATTTAAAACAAGTCTAAACAAAACAAAACAAAATGCTTAGTTCCCCATCACCCCATAATACAAATGGAAGATTTTTTTCAAAAAACTGGATTACACAAGTTTTTTTTTCTATCAGTGTCTTTATAAATTACATACTCTAACAGCCCACCTATATTACATGAAAAAAAAAAGCTGAAATCAAATTTATGCTCCATTTTCTAATTCATGGTTCATTTCATCACACATAATTACTCTCAATTAAGTTTATTGCACATTAGTTAGGTTTTACATACTCTATACATTCTGTATTAAATATTAACTGGAGCAAATTTCATAACTATACATTAACCAAGATATACTCAAATTAAAAAGTCCCCCAAAACAAGCAAATGCGTTTTTTAAATTAAAAACTGAGTAATAAAATAAAATACTACTAAACTTTGACTAATACTAGAGGTACCTTGAAAGAACTGAACTATTTCCTCTTTGCTGCAACCAAATGGCAGTCCACGAAGTCGCACTGTCCCATCACTAGCGTCATTTGGACCATTATGTTTCATAACCCAATCCATCTCAATACCGTTTGATTAAATGCTATAAAAAAATAAACAAGCACATAAAGCAGTCAATCAAAACATACTCTTGCCAGAGGTACTGAAGAAACACCTCTCAGTGGTGCACAACAGGAAATGTAACATAGGACTCAATGACTCCAATGACGATGCTACACCACCACCTTTCTGTTTTGGGTCAGGCAAAAAAAGATTGGGAAAAGGCAGTGAAACCTGACTCCTCCCACCAAAAAGCACTCAATTTCTAAGGATCAAATATTATACATTGCCTAATTTTAAGAAAGTTTACTTAATTTCACTCTAAGTCTTCTTGTTCAAACTCTATTTCTTAACCTGTCATTTAGTATCAACTCTACCTTTGCCCCATCTCTCAAATTTTCATTCACATTTTCCATGTTTTATTATTCACTTGAATAGTTCTGCAAATCCTTTGAAACCTGATCACTCAAAAGTTGCACATAGTACCACCATCCACGCACATGAAGAACCCAAGCCAAACTACGAGTACTTCTTTAATGTTGGAAAAAATGGCATCATAAAAGTGTAAATTTACTAGATGCACTATAGTTCTGAACATATCCAATTTTTTGAAGGGGGAAAATTCTTAACTCTATTGTAACTAAATAGGATTCAAGCACTCCCCAAGAGTAAGTTTTAAATGACTAAACTAGGTTGAATTTTAAAAATGGAGGTAAAAAGGCCACTTAAGTTACTGAACATAGCATATTAAAAAAAGTTACTCACTGCTTTACTTTTAGACACAAATTTTAAAAAATGACAATATATTCACATTCAAAAAGTATTAAAAAGGGTACAGTGAAAAGACCTCTTTCCCCTCCAAAAAGAACCCACCCACCCAGTTCCCTTCCCAAGACAACCATCCTTCCTTAGTTTAAGATTCCAGAACACTTTAAAGAGGCTAATGCAGAAGTCCTTCAGCTGCAGAAACTTACCAGAGCCTACAAATTTCATTATGCAGCTGTAGGAATCCTACTCACCTGGTTATTTCAAAATTTTCCCTCACCACCTCCTCCCCTGTAAACAAAACAATGTTCACTTGATTCCTTTATGCTCAAGAATTATTTTATACCAACAGGATTCACTAATAATTTCATGATTGAATTATCAGTGCAACTGTTAGTGGCAGCATCTGCAAAGAGTGAAATTCCCCTCCTTAGAATTCTTGCATTTAAAATAAACTAATGTAGAATTTCCCAAATGTGGTTATAAATCCTATCAGCTCTGCATATGTATCACTTCTGGTGCCCGTTCTTTATTGTTGCTGCTACTTTTTAAATATTTTTATTGATTTTTAGAGAGAGAGGAGGAGAGAGGGAGAAACATCTATTGGCTGCCTCCTACATGCCCCTTATTAGGGACCACGTCTGCAACCTGGACATGTGCCTTGACTAGGAATCGAACCGGCAACCTTTTGGTGCATGGGAGGATGCTCAACCAACTGAGCCATACCAGCCAGGCTGCTCTGTTGTTTTTTTAATCCTAGACAGAGATCCCAAAAGTGAGATTATGCATTTTTATTTGACATTACAATTACTTCTTATGCACACAAATAACTGGTATGGACTTAATTTAAGAGAAAAAAAACTGGGCCTGAATCCCTAAAGCCTGTCACTGGCTCCTTAATTTAAGCAAAGTACTTAACTGCTGTGCCCAACTGTAAAAAGGCAGCAGTGGTGCCTATACCTCACTGGACCATTTTAAGAATTATTCAGTGCCTGGTCTGCAGTGTGATAACCATTCAATGGTGGCCATTTTAAGGGCACAGTAGAACTAATGAAATGTACCACAAAATAACAGGTTGAACCTTACAGGACAGAAAAGTATTCTGAGTCTTAAAAGGACACAGTTTTACGTTTCCTTGGAAACTGTCTAAAGGAGAGGGGAAAACACTGTTCTAGTAGCCCTCAAAGTAGGCCTCAAATCAGTCTGGGGAAAAAAAAGACATTTTGAAGGTCTACCATGTTCTTAAACTTTTGTAAAAAAACACTAACAAACAAAACAACAACAGTACCAACTTAAATAGCTGTTTCCTATAAAGAGTGATTTAAGGATAAAGGAAAAAAGTGGAGATTTAACATTATACATCACATCCTCATGAAAAATCTAAGAACTTTACAAAGTCAATCTATTGTGAAAAGATGTTATTAGTATGGTGCTTTTTATCATTTAGCATTTTTTCAATGTGAAGATATTGTTTTGGGAACAAATACAAACAAGCTGGATATAGTGTATCTTTACTACAAGCACTAGTGAGCAAACCAGTTTTTGATTTTCAGGATCAGCTACGCCAATGAGAACCTATATAAAAACAACAAATAAATACAACGTCTTTTTTTAAAAAACACTAACTGTGGTCGGGTGGCTCAGTTGGTTGCAGCATCTTCCCACACATCAAAAGGTTTCGGGTTTGAATGCCAGTCAGGGCCCATACCTGGGGTTGCCTCTGGTCAGGGTGTGTACATGAAGCAACTATTCGATGTTTCTCCCTCCCTCCCTTCTGCTTTCTCTAAAAATTAGTAAAAGCATCCTTGGGTGAGCATTAAAACACACACACTACACACAATTTTAAATTAGGGAAAAGTTAAGCAGATTTAGAGGAACCTTTTAAAAGGGCGATTCTTCATCACCTGTGTTCAAAGAGTACACAATAAAAACGGAAGCACACACTATTATCTCTTCAAAACCCAAAAATTGAGTCTAGAATTCTACTTACAAAACCAAAATGAACTTTAAAGGCATACAACCAACTTTAGTACCTTAATAAAGCAGTCTCAGAAACCATCTAGTTTTTACAAATTATTCAGGATAATCCATCTCATCCTTTCTTTTCAACAGCATCATGGCCAATCACAATTGTTTTAAGATTTCCAAGTGTTAGCACCAATTAAAAATACCAGCAGTTGAAATATTAGAACAATTTTAGTGAGTTTTGTATAAGACTTTTTAGTTCCTTAGTAAAAGCATCTAACCGAGGCCAAATGAAATGTAAAATTCCTTTATACCAGAAATTATACTATCTTCTTAAGCATACAATACATAAAGAGTTTGATGCATCAATAAATAACTTTCTAAATGATAACCCTCTGGTCCTAAAAAATGAGAATGAACTTCAAATTTCGGCAAAAAATTTGATATGTTAATTTTAAATCATTCCCCCTTTCAAAGTGCTCAATTTAAAAAAAGGCACACCACTAGTACCTAAAAGGAGGTAAGTTCAAAAAAAGGGATTATGAATGAGTTCTTTATTACATTCAGCCACTTGTTTACTAAAACGAGGACATAAAACACACACACACACACACACACACACACACCCAGTTAAAAATTTAAAGGCAATAACATGAATTTCCAGATGATGCAGATGAGGGCAGAAAAAAGATTTCTAGGGCAATCCTATTAGGAAAGCTGTTATAGCATATATTACTTTATAGGTAAACTCTGGCCTGTCTTTCAAAGCCCCCAAAGTAGACAAACTTCTTGTAAAGATGCCTATGAATTATTGTAAACTCTTCTCAGGCCCTGCCTTCCCCTTTCCTATT
Organism: Myotis lucifugus; assembly: GCF_000147115.1. Classification (NCBI taxonomy): domain Eukaryota; kingdom Metazoa; phylum Chordata; class Mammalia; order Chiroptera; family Vespertilionidae; genus Myotis; species Myotis lucifugus. The sequence continues at coordinate 6,244,789 of NW_005871110.1, read as the reverse complement.
GTCTTCAGTGTAAATTACCGCCCCAGTTCTCCTGTGTTCTGAGGACCACAATCATCCCACCACATATGGACTGGGCTTTATAGTTCCTGTCTGTTGAGTAGGCCTATGCTCTTGTTCAAAATATTACGACAGTTCTAGATTAAAAACAAACAAAAACATGCTTAGCTACCAAAAGAAAATAAACACCAACTGTATTTTCAAGCCATTTTACTTCTACAGCCTAATGCCCCCCCCCGCCCCGCCCCCCCGGCCTTCGAACAGTAACTCAATTCCTACACATACACACATTTTCGCCATCCCGGATCGCTTTAACTTCCTTCCAGATGCAAACGCCTACTTCAACTCTAACCCAGGATGTGCCTCCCACGACACAAAACCATGGCTGACCTGCCCCCCGCCCCCCA
>NW_005871110.1:6240284-6243531 GCF_000147115.1 Myotis lucifugus | reverse complement strand
ACCCCCGCCATCTCTCTCGTCCTTCTCCCGACTCTGCTCACGGCACCACGAGCCCAACCTACCCCCTGTTACTTCAGATACCCTGTCAAGCGACTGCAGCGCCCGCGGGGTCCGGCGGAGGAAGGACTCGCTCTCCTCGTGTAGCGCCCCCACAACGGCTCTTCCAACCGTCTCCGGCGGAGGCTGCCGCGGAGGGAGCTGCGCAGCACAGCGACTGGCTTGGGGGATGGGAGAGAGCGAGCAAGCGAGGGGGTGGGTAGAGCGAGAGCAACGGAGACCGGCCGGCGTCGTTCTCGCGAGACCAGAGCGTTGGTCCGGCTTTGGCGCAGCGGGCAGGTAGTGCGCTTGCGCGGTACTAGGCTCCGGAGTCGGACGCGGTGGGGAGCCGAGGCGGGTCCATTAGAGGAGGGGGCGGGGAGTTCCGCTGTCTTTCCTCCGGCGCAACCACCGGAGTCTCGGAGCCCCCCTAGCCGGCCTCTTGGAGGACGAGCGGCAGCAGTGGGCCGCCCGCCCCGCGTTGCTGGACGAACCGTGGTGTCTCGGTTTGGAGCGGTTCTCCGGTCCCCTGTGCGCCACCCCCCCCCCCAACAAATTCCAGCAAGTCCCGCGCTCACCCCAGCGTCACCTGCGTGGAAAGGCGCCACGTGGTTCAGCCGCCAAACACGGGGAAGGGGTTCCTTGTCCACCATGTTTGCATTATGCAGTAAAAATAGTTGTTCAGTGCTGGGGCGATCCGGGTGTCCACAGACCAATGTGGGCCGGGGGCCTGGGGCTCCTCCGTCCTCGCTCTGGCGCCGCGGCCCCGCTGCCCCACAGCCGGCCTGGTCGGGCGGCTTCTTGATCGATTCCCGCCCGGCCGTTTCCCTGCAGGTCTCACCTCGCCTTCGCATGCCTCTTGCCTGTCATCTCTCGCACTTTACAATCGGAGTGACTGGTTCCGCGCCCACGGCCCACTCGGGTTTTCTATATCGAGCTTTGCGTTCTTGGGAATTGTGCGTACAAGTGACACCTAATAAATACTTTTTGGTTATGCTCACATGCCACCAAGGTTCCTAGTGGCACTTCTTTTTTTTATTTTTATTAAAAACAAGAAAAGCAAGCTGAATTTTGGGGAAGGATGAAGGGCAGTCATGGTAAAGAGATGAATGCAAGTTAAGGCCCAAGCGTAGGAACGGACATGAAGTGAGATGGGGGGAAACTAAGGTGTAGACCTTCAATATCCAGTCCGACTCTGCTTTGTGCGGCGGACATTGGGAAGCCTAGAGGGTGGGATAGGGGCACAAAGGCTGTTAGCAGTGAAGAAACCTGAGTAATTCCATCCCCCCCCCCCCCCCCATGAAATCTGGGTGTGTAGGATGGACCCAGGAAGCCAGCTACCTTCAGAGAATGGAAACTTCCACTTCATGACTTGAATTCAGCCTCAAATCTGCTCAAGTGGGACAGTCTTGAGCTCGCCCCTGCACCTTTCCCATCCCCTCCCCTTGCCCCCAGGGGTCTCACTCTGACTTTTTTTTCTCTCCTAAGCTCAAAGGGCCCCGTCTTTTGCGTCTGTAACTTGTTTCCTGAAGCCCATTTCTTCTGCTCATTTCTTCTACCTCTGTGGCTTTCTAAATAAACGTTCTCTTATAGTTTGAAAAAAAGGCAAATGTGGGACAGTAAGAATTGGATAAGCCGCGGTGCTGTCGTGCCTTTCTTGAGCCCACTCCCTCAAAATGCCCCCCAGAGAAAGGGTCATCCTTACAAGAGACAGGAAAACAAAACCGGGATAATAACAGTAGCTCACGTTTATTGAGAACTTGCTTGAGCTAGGTGCTGTGCTCAATTCACCGACTCCTTACAGCCCTGAAAGATAGTAATTATTATTATCCCAAATTTACAGATGAGGTGCCTGAGTTTAGAGAAGTGACAAAAAAAAATTACCCAGGGTCACATCCCCTAGTGCAGCGGTTCTCAACCTGTGGGTCGCGACCCCTTTGGCGGTCGAACGACCCTTTCACAGGGGTCGCCTAAGACCATCCTGCATATCAGATATTTACATGACGATTCATAACAGTAGCAACATTACAGTTATGAAGTAGCAACGAAAATAATTTTATGGTTGGGTCACAACATGAGGAACTGTATTTAAAGGGCCAGAAGGTTGAGAACCACTGCCCTAGTGGCAGAAGCTAGGATCTGAACCCAGGTGGTTTTACTCCAGGGGCCAGGGTCATCATTTCAGGCAAATGGAAGTTACTTCCCCTGAAAAACACTGGAGTTACCAGGACAGGAGACCTGCGGTTAACAATTAATTGGCTGGAGACTTTTAAATAGTCTGAAACGTGATTGTTCTGGGTCACAGACACTATGAGCACCCCACCCTCTTCATTTTTAAAATAACTGCTGTATTAGTAAAGACTCCAAGATCTCACACTTCAGATGGAGTTCTTTCCTGGTTTCAAGTCACATTCCCTACTTTATCCTTTCAGTCTTTCCACCTGATTTGGTAGATGGAATTCTGTAATCCATTTCATCCCTTGCCTGAATTGGAACAATCTATTTACTGCCTGGTTGAGCTTGGCATTCTTTCCACATACTTACTTTGTGTGGTTATGGGCCACAATCCTAAAAGCATTGTAATGATTCTTTACCACCACACCTTGATGTTTTCTTTGGATATAATTTCTTTGTGTTGTGCACTCTGCTGTTTGCCTGTGTGAGTGCTTAGGAAGAACTTGAAGCTAGCTAGTACATGTAGAAGCTAGTACATATATCCCTTTTGCTTTTTTTATCATTATAGCAAGTAGGAAGTTTTGAGTTTTTTAAAAAGTACACTATATAGGGGTATACCTAATCTACTTTACGATTTTTCTAAAAAAAAAAAAAAAAGGCTATCAACTATTCCCATTTGCAAGTTGAATCCTGTAAATACGGCTTGGTGGCCACTGCTCCAATGATCCCTACACAATTGTTTCCAGCTGGACCTCCGTGGAATTGTTTCCATAGAGATGGTTAGAAATAAGGGCTCCCAGCTGCTTTTGGGATTTTTTTTTTTCTCTCTATTTGTCTTGCTTTCAGTCATTTCAGTGCTTTTCTATTAGCATAGAGATCAGAGGGACCCTGGAGAGGATCTTGTTAGGGGCCGTAATGAGAGAAAAGATGAAAAGGGAGAAGGAAATGGAAGTACCTACACCACCCAGGGGAAAACAAGACAATGAACGCGTGATCATGTATTACACCATCAAGAGGAGAGGAGAGGAAAATTCCA
>NW_005871110.1:6004219-6240184 GCF_000147115.1 Myotis lucifugus | reverse complement strand
AGAAAGAGAAAGATACAGAATCCAGAGTTTGCACTTCTGGGGGGAGGAAAGGCATATTAACTAAAAATTGGTTAAGAGAGTTGTTCATATATTCCCCCAATGACTTTCTAAATTAACATAAAAACTGGATTATCATAATCTTTTTGCCTATATGAAAAGCATATAAGTTAAACATAACAAAACGAAGTTTTTAGAAGTGTGACTATTTAAGGTAGTTAATGCCTTTTAAACACTAAATCTGTCTTACTAACGTTTTGTGAAATGCTTGTTCTTGGATTTATATATGCCTACCATCTTTAGAAAGAAGTGATCTTCCTTGTCATGATTCCAAATTGTTTCTCAAGACAAGGCTTAATTACACTGTTAACATTCTTAACACTTTTTTTGTTTCTTTAAGTCATATAAGTGTTCATCTGGGACTAGGGAAATTCAAAGATCTCACCCACTTTTTATAATTATACACTAAGTAAGCAAATGGAAATTTAAAAGGAAGAAAGCACCTACCACACTAATTTTTGAAAATAATTAAAATTATTGAACATTCTTTCTGTTCCAGTGGACTGATGTGAAGAATAGGGAAAACAGTTACAAATTATAGCTACTTAAGGAATTGAAATCAAATTATTGTACTGCTTTTATTGTGTCATAAGCACATTAATAACTTAGAAAGCAGCACAGATAAAAGAGGAGCACACCGTTTCCTGCCCTCCCACCCACATGATTTTAAGCTTCTGACTGGTAGAGAAAAATGCAGGTTTCATTATATATGTACCTATGCCAATGATTGTTATGTTGGGGGTGGACACTCTTTAAGTAACTAATTTTCACAACCATCTAGCCTAGTTATTATGGACCAAGAAATAGAAGAATCAGGAGATAAAGCTCCAAAGATTACCAAGAAAATCAATGGCAAAATTTAGAACTGTCTTCATAATCAGGGAGTCCACAGGCCTAGGCTCCAACCCCAGTTTTGACACTTACCTACCAGTTGTTTGATTCTAAGGCAGTTAACTTTTTGGAACCTCAGTTTCTTTTTAAAAATTTATTTATTGATTTTTAGAGAAGGAGAGAAAGGGAGAGGGATAGAAATACCAATGAGAAACCTCATCGATCTGCTGCTTTCTGCACGCCCCCTATTGAGGATGGAGCCTGCAACCTGGGCATGTGCCTTGACCGGGAATCAAACTGTGACCTCTTGGTTGATGCTCAACCACTGAGCAACACCAGCTGAGCTGAACCTCTAAAATGGGTTGTTAGGTTGTTATATAGGGTAGTGATTAGTAGTTGAAATAATAAAAATTCTAGTTCCATCCTATTTCATGTGTGTTTGTCATATCGTTGTTAATAAAAGAGGTTCATTCCTATTAAACAAGCCCTTGCTTGTACCTACCACTGGATCCGGCTCTGCAGGGTGGTCCTGGGTGGGCTTCGGAATCCTGTCGATTACGCCAAGTAAATGTTGATGTAAGAAAAATTCAAACCTGTGGAGAATTTTTATGAGTTTATTTGAACCGAACCGATGACATATGCCAGGGAGCAAGATCTCCAATGATCCCTGGCTTTTGTTTTTAGGTTGATAATTAACCTCAAATTAGATAATTTTGGCTGAAGTGGGGAGCATGGATATTGAGAGGGGAGAAGAGAGAAGACTAGGAGAAGGCCCAACAGAGATGATGAGCACTTAAACTAGAACAATGGTATTAGGGATAGATACAAGAGGATGTCTTTGAGAAATATTTAGGAGCTATTTTCAGCAGGATTTAGTGGTTGATTAGAGGGGCTATGGATGGGTGAGTTAAAAGAAGTCAAGGGTGAATTATTTTTGGTTTAGGGTTGGATGGTAGGGACAGCAACTGACATAGGAAATATAGGAATGTTGGGTATAATGATTTAGAGATTCCATGTTCAATCCAAGTGGCTATCTCTAGGAGGAAATTAATATGTGCTAATTAATATAAATTTGGTATTCATCAACATATATTTTACTTTTACATTCTGGAGGTTTGGGAAATAGGCTCAGGTTAAGTAAACTTGGTATAGAATATGTCGTAGAAATTGCAATTAGAATTTATTAACTTATACTGAGGAATAATGAGGAATGAGTTACATGTAATTACATTTAATTAAATTACATTTAATGTAATCAGGTAGGGTTTAAGCTTGTCATTTTGCTATTGGTTTCTGTATGTCTTATGTCTTTATTGTTCCTTTGTTCCTTCATTTATTGCTTTTTTGCATTAACTAGGTATTATATATGAATATACATAACCTATATTTATAGTAAGCATGCATTTGTAAGTGTACATAAAAAAAGAAGGATACATATAGAAAGGGCTACAAGATTTTAAAAGGTATTATTTTGTTATTCATGGGATTATATTAATCATAACATTTTCAAAAAAACCACGATTTCCCACAATTGCTAAAGTTAAATCCAAATGTATGTATGTAAAGACATAGATAATATTTTTCTCTAATGACTTTGTAGACCCATGCTTCCATAACTTCCATCTCTTTACCATGACTGCCCTTCATCCTTCCCCAAAATTCAGCTTGCTTTTCTTTTTTTTTAATTAAAAAAAAAAATGAAGTGTCAGTAGGAACCTTGGTGGCATGTGAGCATAACCAAAAAGTATTTATTAGGTGTCACTTGTACGCACAATTTCCAAGAACGCAAAGCTCGATATAGAAAACCCAGACTCTACCAGTGCTTTACAACTAGATTGATGTCTTTAACTGTAAGACTGTCCAAAATTTCAAAATTCAATGTATAAACATGCAATAGAGTTTGATAGCCCTTGTATCCCACAGCTGGAAGAATAAGTAGTTGACCTTTAAGTAGTTTTCCGCTTCTTGGCAGATGGCCATTCAAATACATCTCGTACCCCAGCTGCCTTTTGTTTAAAGAACTTTGTGTTCTGGGCACTCTCTTGGCCCCATGCTGAATCAAAGGAGGTGGTGTCCTGATCCACAAGGTGGGTATATTTGGTACGACCAGAGCGCCCACAATTCTTGACCTGCATGACTTTGGGAAGAATTGTTTTGTTGAAATGAGCCTCCAGGGTAGGTGCGCTGAAATCTCTCTTGTATACTTCTTCATCCTCATCCATGAAGAAGGCACCCCGGTGATAATACTTCTGTAAGAACTTGTATTTGCCCTTAACAGCTTTGTTGGTAATAACTTTGCCATTTGCAGGAAGCTCAGCTCGCCTCTCTTCCTCAGTCAGGCTTCGCACGCGATCAATTTCTGCTTTCTCCGTCTCAAGCGCTTCTCGATCTTCTCTGTCCCTCTTGATTCTCTTTAGTTCTCGAACTTTCCATGCCTCATATTCCTCCTCACCATTTTCATCGTCAGTATTCAGTGCATCCAGGGCAGCCAGGGATCGCTTGTTTTCCTCCACCTCTCTCTTGGTCTCCTCTTCTACAATCTTGAGTGTATACTTGCGCCTCTCCTCGGCCCTGCGTTTAGCCTCCTGCTCCAGCTCCTTCTGTTCATGTTCTTGAACTGTTACTCGGTCCTTCTTTCAAATGAAGACCGGCTTAAGGCGAGGCTCCATCTCATCTTCACTGTCTGTTTACTCTTCATACTCGGACTCTGATTCTGACTCCTCCCCAGAACGCCCCTCATCTTCCACTTCCATGACTTCCATCTCTTCATTTTTTCTCTCCTCCTGTGCTCCTTGACGCATCATGCCACGGCGCCGCTCTGTTTCCTCATCATCAATTTCTTCCTCTTCTTCCTCACTGCTATCTTCTCGTTCCATGCGCCAAGCATCTCCTTCTACTTCTGAGTCACTTTCTCCTACGACTCCAGGTTCCACTATTTTCCGATGTCGAGCCAATCTCTCTTCCACATCTTCACTAATACGGTTCTGCAAACGCCGTAGTCGGGGGTCGCTAGATGAATCCTCCTCCTGTTCCTCAGGCTCTGCTTCTTGTTCTTTGGCTTTCTTTTTCTTTCTTTCTTTCTTTCTTTCTTTCTTTCTTTCTTTCTTTCTTTCTTTCTTTCTTTCTTTCTTTCTTTCTTTCTTTCTTTCTTTCTTTCTTTCTTTCTTTCTTTCTCTTTCTTTCTTTCTTTCTTTCTTTCTTTCTTTCTTTCTTCTCTCTCTCTCTCTCTCTCTCTCTCTCTCTCTCTCTCTCTCTCCCCCTCCCTCCCTCCCTCCCTCCCTTTCTTTCTTTTTTGTTTTGTTAAAAAAAAAATGTATTTTTCATTGCATTAAAAAAAAAACACCTGTTCAATATGCTCCCCCTCATGCAAACAGCTCTCATATGAGATTCTTCAGATTTTACGTTTTTTCCATTCTGGCTCATTCTTTGCTTCCTCATCATCAGATTCAACTTGTGCAAACATGGCTTTGGGCTGAGTCTTGGAATAGGCTGGAGAAACCCAGTACGGGTTGTCCTCCGCGGCCTTGGCATGGCGCAGGATGGCCTCCCGGGGCTTGCTGTCGTCGGTCTTATCCAAAGCAATGTTCTTCAGGATGTATGAGGACAGGGTGCCGCCGTGGGTTCCCACCCGGCCGCCACGACCTGGGCCCGCCACAGGAGGCTCGGGCTTGTGCGACTTCAGGGGGTCCAGTCTGTCCTTCTCCAGCTGCTTCCTGGTGCTCCACGGAACGTCGGCAAGGCGTGAGGGGTGATGATGTAGTCCTGGGTCAGAGTCTCGGCTTGCTTCGCCTTCCGCTGGGTTTTGACCACACATAATTTTGCTCCCCTCTGACTCTTGTTGGGGTCATAATAGACTTTCGCCAGCCGGTTTCCAGTTCCCACCATGATCTGGTTCAGCTTTGGATGCCACAGGCAGCGGACCACACTCGCGTCCGGGATGTCTATTTCATACACCCTCTGGAAAGTTCTGCGCTCAAAGAAAACGAGTTTGCCGCTGCCACATCCCCTTTGAACAGATGTGCCAGTTACTATGAGTTTATCATCTGGACTGAAACAGCAGTCAGTCATTGGAAACATGGTGGGAAGACCCGAGGCTGAAAAAAGTGGCTTATTAAACTGTCGGATGTCCCATAATTTTAATGTATCATCACCTCCACGAGAGGCAAGGACAGTACCATCATAGGAAAAAGCCACGCAAGAAGTGTCTGTACCCGGGTCATGAGCCTGTTTGTAGTGGAATTTAGGATGAACCGTCAGATTCCGGTCCCAGATCTGTATGCTTCCGTTCTGGCAGGCAGCTGCTATGAGGTTTCCATCTCTACTGTATGTGCACGTGGTGGGAATCACTTTTTTACCCTGCATCCTCCGTGGTTTAAACACACTTTTTTGTTTCTTTGGATTTTCAACTTCCCATGTCCTCACAGTCGCATCATTTGAGCAAGTCATAAATTCTCCCTTTATTTTGGGATGCCATGAGCCAGTATGAAGCATTGCTGTGTGACCCTTGGTGTTGGCCATGTCCACAATATACTGGTCTCCTTTTATACATCCCATTACTTCAAAACCATCTCTGTCAATCACTTTGGCTTGAGAGCTTCCGGATACAACAAGAATCATGTCTCCTGTGTTACTATACTGCAATGACTTGATCTGATGGCATTCACAGGGTTGAAGGGATCGAAATGCCTTAAAAGAAGCGTCCATTCCAGCAAAATCCCAAAACTTAACATCATAGTCGTATCCCCCTGTCACCAAGCGGGCACCTGAGGGGTCCAGACCCAAAGCAGAAACTGTTTTAGTGCCATGCTTCAGCGTTATTTCATGAGAATCAGGGATCTTTTGAACAGAATTTTCCTCTTCTGAATCACCACCACCACCACCATCATCATCATCATCACCATCTTCCTCTTCCTCATGAAGAGGTGGAGGTAAACGACCAATAGCTTGCTCCATACGATCAACAGGTTCTTCTGCCATGGTAGGGGGTAAAGGAGGGCCAATCAACTCATCATCAGAGGAATCAGAACTCGCTTCACTTCCACTACTGCTTGTATCACTGGAAGATGATTGAGAGCAATCTCTGACCACATCTGAGCCTGAAGATGTAGGTTCAATATCTTCATTTTGCCTTCTTAATTCTTTCTCTCTGTTCATTTCTTCCTCTTTTTCTCTTGCCTCCAGTGTTTTCCGACTTCTTTCCACAGCTGTTCTTCGAGTCTGTTCAAACATTGCTTCCAAATCAAATGTACGAGCTTTTTCCCCCGAACCCCGTGAAGCCCATGGTGACCGCCAGCTGCGGGTCTGGTCCCGACGTCTCAGCACCTTCGCTGGGCCCCGGGCGCTCCATCGCCGCCGCCTGCCCCAGAGCCAGCGGCAGCCCACACGGCTGCGCGGGCGCTGCGGCTTTGTCTTTCTTAATGAACTGAAATTCTTCATCCTCCTCATCTAAGGACTCCATAGGGGCAAAGTCTGGCCTCTTTCCCGACACATAACGTTTCACTTTCTCCATCGAAATCTCACCTTGCTCATTTCGGACCAGGACGGCCCCGGCCGTGGACTGAATGGGCGGCTGTTTCATGAGTGAGCTGGGGGCCGACATGTTCATGGCAGCGGCAGGACTCCGGGCACTTCCCTGATTCCAAGTAGTAAACAGCTATCAACGGTAGAGCATGAGACTATTAATCTCAGGGTCGTGGGTTCTTGCCCCACGTTGGGCGCCAATTGTTGGGGTCCAACCCCAGCAGGTCCAGGGGTTCCCAAAGGTGTGGACGGAGTCAGCGAAGAAGGAATGACACGGAGACAGTGTTCAGTTGATCAGCAGTCTAGCCAGATTCTCTAGCCAGGTTCTAGCCAGGATCTCCAGCCAGGTTCTGTGTTTATTTCTCCTGCTACATCTGTATTTATACCAGTTGATCTTAATCCTATCCATTCTTTTCCAAAGGTTAGAGCGTTTGTTATCTCCATCCCAGGGAGTAAAGATTATGTAGCTTAAGCGTGATTGTTCGTAGTTAAAGTGATTAACTACCCGCCTGGCACTCTGTTAAGGGGTTTTACTGATAAAAATCCCCACCTGGGGAAACAACCTTTCTCGGAGAGATGACCTTGGTTAAAACACATAGCGCTAAGAAGGGGAGCAAATATATTAAGAACAGTATGCCATATACGCCAGGTCCCTTGAATCATAAGCTGTGCAGATGTTTCTTCCCCGAAGCGACTGTGTCAAGCAGCAAGGGTGGTCCGGCTTCCGGCACATATCCAGACTATTGTAAATCTATTTAAATGATGTTTCTAAAGCATTTAGTGTATCTAGAGCAGGGGTGGGCAAACTTTTTGACTTGAGGGCCACAATGGGTTCTTAAACTGGACCAGAGGGCCGGAACAAAAGCATGGATGGAGTGTTTGTGTGAACTAATATAAATTCAAAGTAAACATCATTACATAAAAGGGTACGGTCTTTTTTTTTTTAGTTTTATTCATTTCAAACGGGCCGGATCCAGCCCAAGGGCCGTAGTTTGCCCACGGCTGATCTGGAGTATTTCCCTTGAAAAATATTTATGCTAAGTACTGTTAAGAGGGTAAAAATTCTGATTAAAAGCAATGTCTAAAATATTAATAATATTATTGCTTGGAGTCAAAAGGTACAAACTTATTAAAGTTAATGAAGGGGGTCAGTTTGTTGTCAGTTTGATTCAAATAAACTCTTATGGAAAATTCTCAAAAAATAAAGAAACAGAAATACCTGTGGGTCTGGGAGCTGCCAAGGGGGCTGGGGCCTGGTTCGGGCAGCCAGCAGGGCTTCCCAGGTTGTTTATGTTCTCCTTGAAAACAAGAAATTCATGTTAGATGGGTCATTTTCTTTCAGGTGTAAGCAAAGCACCCTCTAATTTGCTGTATCTTCAAAAAGTACTATAACTTTGGGAGGGAGGAATTCCTCCATTACTATGACAAAGCCCATGTTTCTAGTAAAGCAAAGGAAACACCCAGAATATTAATAGAGTTCATCTCTAGGCAGTGGAAGTACAGGATATTCTTTCCCTGACCCCCCCCTCCCCCGTTTTTCTGTATTTGATAGATTTGTAGTAAAAAGAAAGTATTATTCTTTTAATGAAAAGCTTTAACTAATCTGTATCATGAGCTCACAAAAGTCTCCAATCTACAGATTTAATAAAATAACACAAAATTAATTAAAGCACTAGGCTTCTTTGATTATACTAAATCCAAAAATAAAAAGAAATGTTGTTACATGGTTATGGGTCACTTTAATTTGCTAAGTTTTTTTTATAATGAGCATATTTTTTATAATTAGAAAAAATACATTCTTTTAAAAGGGTAGTAACATTTATTGGGTGACTATAAACACACATGTGCCCCTTGGATGTTTCATTCACTTCATCAAAAACATAGCCTAAGCTAGTTTTGGCTGCTTTAAGAAAGAATATGATGATGTTGTTAAGTATATGGACAGTATGAAACGTTAATACAAAATGTGAAAAGAAAATGTTCTATTCATTTTAGAGGCTTAAAAAATTAGGGAGCACATATCTTTAAATGTAGGTGTGTTAGAATAATTGCTTGACTTTGTATCTGGGAGCTGTGAGTTGCTTCTGTACACCAAGTAAAACATTAACTTTCTGATTTTTTTTTTTTTTTTTGCAACAACAAGATTACCAGTGTTTGTGAGAGCCTGCAGAGACAGCCTGCAAGGAAAATGAAGCTCCCTATTTTCATAGCAGATGCATTCACAGCAAAAGCATTTCGTGGAAATCCTGCTGCTGTTTGTCTCCTAGACAATGTGAGTATTAGTTTGGAAATGCAGTGCTTAGAATTCTAGATTCCCTGAGAACTAAATAGGTCTTTAAAAAAAAATCAGACCAGCTGTTTACCTCTTTGTGTTTTTTTGTCAAATGATACTAGCAACGTTCATGTCTGCAAATTGATTTAGGCGAGAAAGCTTACACCTACAAGTTTAATTCTAGAGAAATGAAGATTCACGTAGGGAGGGACTAGAGCTCCCTTTAGCCCTCAGGTTTTCACTTAGTTAGCACCAAATGTGGAGGAGAATAAAATTAGATGAGTTTTATGTGACTAGACATGGCTGATATTACATTTAGCATGAAAGATCCAAACTGCATATTTCTAATCTTACCTATAGTCCATGTAATTAGAGATTTTTTTTCAGGATGAAGAAATGAGATGTTTTGTAAGGAATAAAGTAGAAAGATAGAAGGAATTAAGCTCTAATATAGGGAGAACTTAGTTTACTGAAAGTCTCATTTTAAAAATGGCTTTTTGATTAGGTTAAGTTATTAACAGGTTAATTAAATATTCCCTGACCTTAAGTGCTTTGTGTTGGTCCCTGGGTATTATTAGGAAGCAAGCCAAAATACCCTTCCACTCAGAGCAGTTAGTGCCAGAGTATGTATACGTGAGAATTTTCAGAAACACAGCAAGCAATTCATGATGTTAAGTAAGTTACTAAGTTGGGCAAAGTGCGTGCTGGGGCATTCGTGTGCAGTGAATCCCAACCTGGCCTGCACACCAGAATCACAGAGGAGCTTTAACATTTCTGTGCTCAGGCCGCAGACCAAGCCAGTGACAGCAGAGTCTCTGGGGTGCGACCCAGGCTGCCCTGTTGGTCCGTCTCCGTGTGTGATTCCAGGGTGCAGTCACGGCGGAGAGAGGCCCAGGTTTTCCTGAGATAGGTGAATACTGTAAATTGAGTCCTTGATGCACTTATTTTCTTTCTCAAGGGGAGCAGCAAAATGGTGATCAGGAGTTCAAGAGTCCTCCGCTCACTTTAACAATGCATTCATTATGCAACCTTGCAGTTGGCACTAGCCAACCACACACTGCTGAAAGAAAGTAATAAAGTTAACAGGCTTTATCGAGTAACACAATAGTTTGCGAGGATTAGCAAGAGAGTAATTAACAACCAGATTCTAAGTCATGAACTTTCTTTAGAAATAATCTGGCAGCCCAGCTGGTGTGGCTCAGTGGTTGAGCATTGACCTATGAACCAGGAGGCCGTGGTTTGATTCCCAGTGAGGGCACATGCCTCTGCTGCAGGCTCACTCCCCAATGGGGGGCATGCAGGAGGTAGCCGATTGATGATTCTCATCATTGATGTTTCTATCTCTCTCTCCCTCTCCCTTCCTCTCTGAAATCAACAAAAATATATTTTTTTTAAAAAAAGAAACAATCTTTAAATACAACTCCACCTTGAGGAATTGTGAAATTGACTAAAGCTGCTTGTCTAGAATCTCAGTATATTTGCCCATGTTTCCATACGTAACATCCTTGAAGAGTTTTGAAAATAGTTTTAAGTGATTTATATACTAGATGACAAGGATCAGCATTATTCCTCATTCTTTTATCTCGTGTACTCATTAAGCAACAGGCTCAAGGATCTCTATCTCTCTCTACCTACCTACCTAACTCTATCTCTCTATCTACTTCCCCATTAAAATATATTTTACACGTTATTTATGTATTTGGAAAAACTAGGCAATAAAATTTTAACAAAGAACTTAACATAAAGCAAAATGCTTCAGTTCAAATGAAAGAAAGAAAAAGATGAGGAAGTCCATGGCTCGGGGACACTCGCTTGTCTCCCAATTCACTTCTGGGCCTTGGACCTGTGAGACTAGGCTAACTTGATGGCCTGTCAGAGACAACTGAATAGATATCTGAAGACTAGTTTGCTAGCTTTTCTATTCTGTGGACATGAGAGTCCTGTTCTCCTGGATGCTAATTTAACACTTTCCCCAATTCATAATCAATACAAATTATAAAGAAAGTGTCAACTATGTTTTCTGCCCTTGGATTCCTTACCCATGGCTGGAGACAGAGATCACTTGAAACACAAGTGAACTCAGGAAAATATCAGCGACAAACAGGGCTAAACCTTATAATGCTGACCGCAATTCCGGTGTTTAGCCTATCATCGACATATTCTACAAATATTTATCAACACCTGCCAGGAGCCAGGCTCTGGGCTAGGGCTGGGAGGTACAAAGATTAGTCAATTTGTCTGCCCTTGAGGTGCTCAAAGTCTAATGTAAGCCTCATCATTATTCAGAGGCTAAGGGACCCGAAGGTGCCAGGTGCAAAGGGAACTCAGAGAACAACGTTGGATTTTATGGAGGAGGACATACTTCAGATTTAAGTGCAGATATTCTTTTTTGTTTTGTTTAAAATTATTTAAAATTTGACCAAGATGAGACTAACTGTAGAGAAACTTGGTGGACAGTCTAAAGACCAGGTAATTGCTTTTTGAATACTTGATAACAGACTGCTGGAAGAAAATGTAGTCCCAAGAGCTTTTATAATTTTCTAAAGTTTTGTTTTGTTTTCCTTTAAGGACAAGTCCATTTTTAAAAAAATATATTTTATTGATTTTTTACAGAGAGGAAGGGAGAGAGATAGAGAGTCAGAAACATCGATGAGAGAGAAACATTGACCAGCTACCTCCTGCACACCCCCTACTGGGGATGTGCCCGCAACCCAGGTACATGCCCTTGACCGGAATCGAACCTGGGACCTTTCAGTCCGCAGGCCCGACGCTCTATCCACTGAGCCAAACCGGTTTCGGCAGGACAAGTCCATTTTTAATGTTCTCACATGAGGAACTTATAACACTGTACATTAGGTGGGGGAAAAAAACCAAATTAAGGGATAAATGGAACATATTTGAGTAAAATATTTAAAATCTTAAAAAACTGTGTGATAATCAGTTTGGCAATAAAGACCATATAGACACATGGAAAATGTATCAAAACAATATTTTAAAAATGAAATAGATACATTATGGTGTCAGCTGAGTAAAAAACTACAAAACTCATGACCAACTACTGGATAGGTCAGAGGACTGTGATAGTGCTCAGGGGTGATATTTTGTTTATTTTCCGGTAAACCAGCCTTCATAGTTAGTGAGAATAACAGATCAACAGGGTAAGGTATCCCATATTTATTCTTCTTCATATTCTAACAAAGCCATATATATATATATTGTGTGTGTGTGTGTGTGTGTGTGTAGCACAAGGTTTCTTAACTGCAGCGCTACTGACATTTTGGACTGGGTAGTTCTTTGTTGTATGAGACTGTCATGTACATCATAAAATGTTTACTAATATCCTGTCCTCTACCCACTAGATAACAGTAGTCCCCCCTTTTCTCTCAGTCATGGCAATCAAAAATTGCCCCCAGCTGTTCCTCCCCCCCCCCCGTCTGTTTCTCTCCATTCTTTTCTTAAAAAAAAAAAACACCCCCGAAAACCCTGGCTGGTGTGGTTCAGTTGGTTGGAGTGTTCTCCCCTGCACCAAAAGGTGGTGGGTTTAATTTCTGGTCAGGCTACAAGCCCAGGTTTCAGATTTGATTCCCAGTCAGAGCATATTTGGGAGGTGACTGATCGATGTTTATCTCTTTCTCTAAAAAAATAAAAATAAATAAAAAAGAAAAAAAATGGCCCTGAGGTTGAGATCCATTGCTTTGAGGCTACCTTTTTAAAAAGAAGTTTATATGAGTTTTTCTGTTAAAATTATTCATAGAAAACCTTTGTTGTGTGCCCAATATATACGTTTATTCCAATTTAACTGGCATTTACTGGTTGTTTAGTTATTATTCTTTTCATCACCAGTAATCATTGCCAGTGACAGCAAGGAGGATGGGTTTCACACTTTAAAAAAAAGCTGGTTTTAAAATTGATTTCAGAGAGGAAGGGAAAGGGAGAGAGATATAGAAACATCAATGATGAGAGAGAATCATTGATCAGCTGCTTCCTGCATGCCCCTCACTGGGATTGAGTCCGAAACCTGGGCATGTGCCCTGACCAGGAATTGAACTGTGAACTGGTTCATGGGTCAACACTCAACCACTGAGCCACACCCGCTGGGCTGGCTTAGAGGAATGCTTAGTTTTAGTTCCTGAACTATTTGTTGTTCCAGTTTTCCTTATTAAATTTAGAGAACACCCAAAACCCCTTTACAGCTTAGTGAGTTATGCATTTAAGGAAAAAAAACAGGTGTACAGCAAAACTCAGGCTCTAACTCATGTCAGGAGGCTTATCACTGCCCGTTTCCCAACTCTGTGCCCTTCCTTAGAGAGAGGCTCACGGGGTGTGACCACACCCGTCAGAGGCTCCTGGGGTTGCTAGGGAGTTTCAACCTCATATCTATTTTTATGCCCAGAAAAGAGATTGAGGAGTGCAGAGAAGATTCTTCTAGGGCACTGAAGGGTTTTCCTTTGCCCAGTGATGGAGGGGAGAGCAATGCAAAGTAGGAGATGTTAATGTAGAATTTCTGCTTCCCAAGTATCCTCATTGGCTTCCAGAACATAACCCTCAGCTTTGGGAACAGTGACTTCAGACACATTCAGCCCAATACTGTGCTAATTGCTTTTCACATGTTATCTCATTTCATCCTCACAACCACTCTATGAGTAGGTCTTATTATTATCACCCCCATTTTACAGATGCGGACCCAGAGGCAGAGGAAGGGGAAGTACTTTGTCAGAGGTCACACACTCCTCAGTGGCTGACTGCCTGGCTGCGGGGCCTGTGCTCTTAACCACTGTGCTCACTACCATCACTCTTTTTTAAAAAAAAATATTTTATTGATTTTTCACAGAGAGGAAGGGAGAGAGATAGAGAGTTAGAAACATCGATGAGAGAGAAACATCGATCAGCTGCCTCCTGCACACCTCCTACTGGGGATGTGCCCGCAACCAAGGTACATGCCCTTGACCGGAATCGAACCTGGGACCTTTCAGTCCGCAGGCCGACACTATACACTGAGCCAAACCGGTTCCGGCTACCATCACTCTTGTCATTCACTCAGTACCTGTCTTCCTCATCAGATTGCACCTTCTATACGATCTTAGATCCATTCTGACTTGTTTCAGCACACCCGGCCTAGCACACGGGAGGCACTCTGTTGAGTGAAAGTAAAAATATGATCAATTAAATTATGGCAAAATCTCTGAAGAGTTCTGGTTAACCAACCATCATTGGTCTTATGTTCTCCTTGGTGGGGCAGGATAGGGGGTATGGGAAGTGAGAATGAACTTTGGGCTCAATTTGGAGCTGGAGAGACGAGGCATCTGTGGAACCACTAAGATGGCCTACAGCTTGAGTACTGCCTTGTGTGGACATAACTTCACAATAAGAAGTCCCAGTGCCTCAGAAAGAATCTCCCATTTCTTCCTGGGTGATTTAGAACTTTCGACATCCAGCTGTTTTTCCTTTGCTGGAATCCATCTGCAGCAGAGGGACAAAGACTGAGAGAAGTTATATGTAGGCTGTCATATTTCTGAACTGCCACAAGATGGGGGTATTTTAAAACTTTACTCATTTTCTGATTATTAATTTTTTGGGGGGCCTAATGGTGATGGAACCTCAGTGTCCCAGTGCAGTACACTGGAACTCAAAAAATAAATAAAATAAAAAAATCATGGTTGTTTTGCTGTTGGAAATTTGTCTCATGTGACATTACCAAAGGGAAATGGATATTAAAGCAAGAGAATTAAAAGTTGTTGGTTTGTAATTATTATGTGCTGCATTTGAAAATAAGCTTGTAGTGTAAAATGGAAAAATTATTTGAACAAAAACTCAGCATTTTAAATGAGTGTGTAGCCTCTTTCTTTTATTTCTAAAGTTCTCAAAGTTGAACCAATATGAGCCTTCTCATGATGCACCATCATCTTGACCTTTGGTTCCACTGTAGAAATTCAGCTGCATATGGTGCATATTGAGGGCTGCTATTACCAAATTTTCTACATTATTTCTGTCCCTCAGGCAAATAACAGGAGTCCTGGCACAGAAATTAGTGACAGAAGTTCAAATTGCATTTGGTGTCATATGGTAGAGAGGGTTAAAGTAAAGCCTGTGTTCTAGCTGATGTGCAAAACAGCCCATTTGCAAGGAAATTTATTGCCAAACGATGGTGAGCTTGGCTACAATGTGGGATGCTTTAATGCTCTCAGAGGGTCTTGTCGAGGGAAGCAATAGATAAAGAAAGGAAGGATAAGGATAGGGAGAGTTTGACCAGATCAGAGAGAGGAAGGACTGGCAGGCACCACAGGAAGACCAGCACCGGCTTTCCTCTGTCACCCTGTCATTCACTGTTGAGCCCTGTGATTGCAGGTTCTGCACTAGGGAATTAAATGGCTTCCAGTTTCTCTCAGGTGTTGTATGCACAGGCATGTTAGCCAGTTTCCGCAGACAACATTCTATAAGCCATGGCAAGTGCTTGATTCAATTCTTTTTTCCCCCCAAATTATAAGAGAAAGTTTATTTAGAAAATTACAGAGCTAGTAGAAGTTAGCCAGCTCAGCTGCATAGGCTCAGGGAAAAGTGACAGAAGCAAAAGAAGGGCCCTTAGAGCTCAGGAGAGAGAAAGGAAAGGTAAAGCGCTTGGGGGAAGAAGCGGGGGAAGGGAAGGTGCGGGTGTGCTCCTGAGGGAGAGCACACCTGAGTTCAGTTCTTAGCAGTATTGCCTTGTTGGCTGGGATGCCCCAACAACCACCCTGCTTCTTCTACTCAGGTGGGACTTCTCACTCCCCAGGCCCACAGGTGTGACATCCTAATTCCCTTCACCCCAGCTCACGGAATCCTAGCGTGTCAAAGATTTAACAAGAGAACAGACATAAGATCAAGTAACTTGCCCAAGAAGCATCCCCAATACAAAGCTCTTTGCCCACATTTTCCTGCCCAACTCACCAAAAAGTGCCCCTTTTCTGAATCCACTTGAAGGCCTCATCTTTAAAGGCCTAGCATGTTTATTGTCAAAATCTATGTATCTCAATTACACACTGTGCATACTCTATGTATCTCAAATACATATGTACTCTCTGGTGTTGCTCACTGTTGCTTTCTGTATCTGCCTAGAGTCCCTACAAGAACACAGGGCCAGCCCGGCCGGTGTGGCTCAGGTGGTTGAGTGTCAACCTATGAACCAGGAGGTCATGGTTGAATTTCCATTCAGGGCACATGCCCAGGTTGTGGGCTTGATCCCCAGTGTGGGCATGCAGGAGACAGCGAATCAATGATTCTCTCTCATCATTGATGTTTCTGTCTCTCTCTCCCTCTCTGAAATCAATAAAAATATATTGAAAAAAATGAACACAAGGCCATATCTTATACACCAGGACTTCTCAAATTTTAATGTGCACACAGATCATGTGGGGATCTGGTTAAAATGGAGATTGTGACTCAGAAGGCCTGTGATGGGGTCTGAGACGGCATTTCTAACACCTTCCCTCGGTAGTGGTGCTGCTGCTGCTGGCCCAGCACAATACTCAGCAATTGATTGCTACTGTCCCTCAGAAACGTTGCAGGAGTCCATTTGATCTGGTAGACCTTGGTTTTCCTGTCTGCAATGTGGTAAAGGGTAATAATAATGTGTCTTTGTTATGGGGAGGCAGTGTAGTGTGGCAGGTTAAAGCTCGGGCTTTGAGCCACTCAAAGTAAAAAGCCAGCATTTATCAAGTACTTACTACGTGTTGAGCACTGTGATGAGCACTTTATATGCATTACTGGATTTAATCTTTTGGAAAAAAAAGTTAAGTAAAAATAAAATCAATTTATTATGTTTGGGTTTTCAAAAAATAAGTTATCAATTTTTTAAAATTGATTTCAGAGAGGAAGGGAGAGGAGAGAGAGAGATAGAAGCATCAATGATGAGAGAGAATCATTGATTGGCTGCCTCCTGCATACCCCACACTGGGGATCGAGCCCGCAACCTGGGCATGTGCCCTTGACCGGAATTGAACCTGGGACTCTTTAGTCCACAGGTCGATGCTCTATCCACTGAGCCAAACCAGCTAGGGCAGTTATCAATTTCTTAAGTCAAATTCTGTCTGTTTCTTTCTATAGGACTACAGAGCTTCTATAGATTTTTGAATATAGTGCTCCTTTAAGTAAACCTCTTGCTAGGATTTTTATATCAGCTGATAGTTTAAAAACCATTTCTGATTTTTCACAATAACTACTGTTTTATGCCTTATACAAGTGTATGGAAAGTGTTTCAAAAGAATTTGAAATAACTAAAAAACAAAGTGTGCTTAACTTGCATAACTCAGATAAATGAATTATGAACTTATTAGTATAAAGTAATAATTCTTATTTCTGGGTTTGGTCAAAGCAAAAATTCATTTGTCTTTGGAATACAAACTATAGCTAGTAAGCATTATGTTGATTAAAAATTTATTTTTATTCTCAAAAGGAAAACTCATACTTCTGACCCATTTTTTCTTAAGAGGAATGTGTGTGTTTGCAAATACATATGTGTATGCATGTGTCTTCATTAAAGTACTATTACTCCCATTTTAAAGGTGAGAAAACTGAGGCCCCATGAGAGCAAATGACTTGCTCACTTTTGCACTTCTATGAGGCTGATCCAGATATAAATCCAATTCTGTCTGTTTCCAAAGCCCACATTATTTATATATTATTTTATTTTATTTATTCTTTTAATCTTCACCCAGGGATATTTTTCCATTGCTTTTTAGAGAGAGGGAAAGAGAGAGGAAAAGACAGAGAAATGTTGATGTGAGAGAAACACATCAATTGGTTGCCTCCTGCACATGCCCTGACCTGGGGAGGAGTCAGCAAATGAGGCACATGCCATTGACCGGAACTGAACCCAGGACCCTTCAGTCCACAGGCCAACGCTCTATCCACTGAGCCGAACTGGCTAGGGCAATTTTTTTTTTAACATTTTATTTTGAAAAATTAAAAACCTACAAAAAAGTTTCAAGAATGGTACAATGAACAATCATATAATACCTTTCCTCTAGATTCACTGGTTGTTACCATTTGCAAAGCCCACATTCTTTTTTTTTAAAAATATATTTTATTGATTTTTTACAGAGAGAGGAAGGGAGAGAGATAGAGAGTCAGAAACATCGATGAGAGAGAAACATCGATCAGCTGCCTCCTGCACATCTCCTACTGGGGATGTGCCCGCAACCCAGGTACATGCCCTTGACCGGAACCGAACCCGGGACCCTTCAGTCCACAGGCCGACGCTCCATCCACTGAGCCAAACCGGTTTTGGCAGCCCACATTCTTAATCATTCTACCATTTATTAGGCATATCATGATCTTAGGATATTATACAACCCCTGTGTTTAATTTCTTAATCCGTAAGTGGGTAAGATATCTATATTGAGGGTTTTAAAAATGAAGATTAAGTGAATAATGTAATTATCCTTTCAGCAAATGTTTATTGAGCCCCTCCCATCCTGGGATGAATACAAAGCACGGTTCTAAGCCAGGACTAAGCAAACTAGCACCATCCCGTCCGTGCCCTCTCAGAGCTCCGAGTCAGAGGTGGGGGGACCGACAGTAAAGGACACACGAGGGAGTTTCAGGTGGCCAAGCACTGGGAGGAGACCGTGCTTTTGGACAGAGCAGTCTGGAAGGCTTCCTGCAGGAAGTGACCTCGGCCTGAAGCCTGGCCCACGAGAGGGAGTGAACCGTGCATAAACGGGGGCAGGGGGGCCCGCCTGTCTAATGTGTGCGCCAAACATCTTTATCCAACAAGAAAGGGAGACTGCGAAGTCCCCATCTGTGGAGAGTGTTGTTAGAAGAGAGCACACGCTCTCAGATAGACTGTCATAATCTCACAAAGGATAGGCCAGGCCCGTAGGTTTTTCAGAGTCTGTTCCAGCTTCGCACACACCTACAGCCCTTCTTCATAAGGTGCCAATTTTTATCAAAGTGCCTGGCTTCCTTGGCAATTATTTCCTGTTAAGCATGTGAGTTTTCACATTAATAAACTGTGTTATCAACGAATGGCAGTCGCTGTCCAAGGAAGTCTGATTTGTGTTTCTAGAGTCTCAATAACCTTTTGTTTCTAATTTAGAAATTGGATGAAGACATGCATCAAAAAATTGCAAGGGAAATGAACCTCTCAGAAACCGCCTTTATCCGAAAACTGAACCCAAGTGACAGCTTCTCACAAAGTAAGTACGCTTTCTGGCTTTTCTTTATTTTCTTAAATATTTATTTATTAATTTGATTGGGGTGACATTGGTGAACATGAACATATAGGCTTGAGGTGTGGGTTTCTATGTTACAGATCTGTATATTGCACCATGTGCCCACCACCCAAAGTCAAATCTTCTCCTGTCGCCTTAAATAAGCATTCTAAAAAACCATTCTTTATGGTTTTTAGGAGAAGCTGCTTTTCCAGTGGGAGGGTGATATTTAAGGGAAACGCCCATTTGCTATTTGCATGCAGATAGGAGAGTGAGATTCTGATTTGGTTCTCAGTTAATCTGGGGTTGTGGGGTTGGTTGATTTGAATGTTTTAGCCCCGGACCTAGCACCAAGGAACCCTAGGATGTATGCTTAGAGTTCACTCCTTTCACAACATGTTTCAGCAATTAAATCACGCTGGTGAAAAATTCAGAAAAGAATGAGAAAACAAAAAGTCTGCGACTCACTTGCACGGGAATGATCTCGTCTCTCTTTGGCTTATCTCCCCTGAAGGTTCCTGCTTTGGACTAAGGTGGTTCACACCGGCGAGTGAGGTTCCTCTCTGTGGTCACGCTACCCTGGCTTCTGCAGCCGTGCTGTTTCACAAAATAAGTAATGTGATTTTAAAAAATGAACCTATCACTTAGCAAATAGCAATTTAAAAAAAAATTCTCATGCTCTTGGCGATGAACACTGGAATGGGACATTGCAGAGTTTATTTCATGTAAAACATTATCCAGAATAAAAAACATCAACCTTCAATAACCTTGGCCTGAGTATGTGCCAGGCATATTGGAAAGCCACAGCGTTGTTCCCTGGAATGCCATTTATTGTAAATCTGGAGTCTTCGGTGTCTGTGGAGGGGAGTTTACAGGAAGAACAGGTGACACACATGATATTGGGGACCCAAAAGGCACACTTTGCCCTCGATATGTGCCCCCCACACTGAAACAAGAGCTTCTTTACTCTGAATTTTAATTAAATTAATTAATTTATAAAATATTTTTATTGATTTCAGAGAGGAAGGGAGAGGAGAGAGATAGAAACATCAATGATGAGAGAGAATCATTGATTGGCTGCTTCCTGCACACCCCCTTCTGGGAATCGAGCCTACAACCTGGGCATGTGCCCTAGACTGGAATTGAACTAGTGACTCCTCAGTCCACAGGCCAACACTCTATCCACTGAGCCAATCTGGCTAGGGCTACTCTGAATTTTAAAGAGTTATGCGCCCAACTACTTACACTACAACTACCACTTGTGAGGATAGGGTACAGCACCTAGTCCTTCATCCTACCACTTTCCATCTAAGCTGCATATACAGCAGGTAAAGATGAGGGCTTTGTGGGAACGGGGCAGAAGAGAGATGCTTGGAGATGCCTTAAATCGCAGCAGGAGGCAGCTATGAACGCGTTTAGACAACACACAGAAGTAAACAGGATGATATGACAGGGTAACTGTAGGAAGTGGGGAGTTAGAAAAGGAGGTTCTTTGGAGAACTGCTGTAGATGGGGATAGTAAGGGAAGGGGTTGCAGGGCAGGTTCCACCAGGGTGCAGTGCAGATTTGGGGACACGTTTGCATGCCGGAGGAACTGCAGGCAATATTCTTGGGGTCAATATTGACAGGGGAGTAAAGAAAGGATTAAATAGAGGGAGAAGTTGGACTGCAAAATGGTTTTACAGAAATATTAGGGCGTGAAAAACAATTATGTCCCAAATCTCTGTTTTCACCAAAAATGTTATACACATTGAAGTCAGATAAGTGGCTCAAGTTGTATCAGAAACACAGAGGGAGGGCTATCATATCAGCATTTATAGTCTAATCTTTAAATCAAAATTTTATGTCTAGCTTTGTTTATTTAAAATAAACTTAATTTGTTCATATCAGATTGTTGTTCGTAACTTGTATGTTCTATTTGTCATCTATAAACTGACTAGTAGAGCTTATAATTCCATGCTAATTGTAGGTTAATAGAAAACATAACATTTCTATGAGGCAGGCTTAATTATTGCCCTATTTTATTGGTAAAATAAAATTGATATAGATTGAATTATTACCTCACTTTGTTGATGTGGAAATTGAGGTTTAAGCAGGTTAAATAATTTGCTCAAGGGTATAGCTAGGAAGCAGTAAGGAGCTGGGATTTGAAGCCTTGCAGCCTGATGCCAAGTCTAATCAATCATGTTCCTGGTTCTCAAATTAGAATCCAGTGAGGGACCCCACTGTGGACCCCAGCAAACCAAACGCGGGCAGCACTGCTAGAGAACCTGAGACAACACAACGGTGTCTGAAACAGACTTATAAGCATATAACAAAGTTTATTTTCCCATTTCATGATTCCTTTTCTAACAGTTTTATGATCGACAAAATAAGACTCTTTTTTTTTTTGCCAGAAAATGTGAATAGCACTCTAACCTTTGTCACGCTGAGTGGGGAACTAAAGGCCAGAAAAGCGGAGGATGGTATCATCCTGGACCTGCCTCTGTACCCAGCCCACCCCCAGGTCAGCTCTTTCTAATTGATAAACTGTGTACAACTGGCAGAGTGCCTGTTTTATAACGGTTTTGTCTTTTCCCCATCTAGGACCTCCATGAAGTAAAGGACTTGATAAAGGTTAGTGACAAGAATCAAGCCTGAGCTCATGTTATTTGAACACTTGTTAGTATTTGAACACAAACATTCGGTACCATTTGATCCCCAAAGACAGGCCTGCTACTGGTAACAGCGTTCCGATCTAAGCTTGGATGAACAGAACAGTGCGTTTGAGGTCTGAACTGTAATACTGAATCTATTTGGTGAGAAGATGGACCAGTTTCCCCTGACTCTTCATTGTCAGCATTAGCCTCCATGGTAGGGTGGGGAGAGCTACTTAAAGCACCAGGGCAGGAAAATGGGAAATATTCAGAGTTCTTTCTACCTTGTTCATGGTAGAAAGAACTTAACCTGACCTCTCTAAGCCTCAGGGTCAGCGTTTGAAAAATGGGAATGACAAAGGGTTATTCATCTTATCACGGGTTGTCCTTTTGTGTTCCTAGAAACTGGCAATAAGATTCCCAGCTGAGAATTAAACTTTCAGATCACATAGAACCCATGCAGAGAAGGGCTGGGTGACCCTTCAGAGAGACTGGAAGGTCCCGGAGAGCAGGTGGGATTTGGCTGCTGGGATTTGTTTCTAGAGAGAGGGACATTGGTTAGCTGTGGTCACAGAGGCAGACATCCCAGGCATCACTCCAGGAGGAGAGAGGCTTGGCCTTGGGACCTGGAGCAGCTCAGTCCCTAAAGAGAGTTAGAAAACCTGAAGCCACCGAATGACTGCCAGACAACTACTCTGTCATCGCCATTGTCACCTACTCTGCCCACAGCCACTGGTAGTGCTTAAAGGGGCTTTTGTCCCCTCATCTATTCCCTCAGCACCCCAAGCCAACAAACAAGCAAAACAATGTTATCTGTAACTAGGGGCCCAGTGCACGAATTCATGCACCTTGAAAGGAATTGTGGGCCACATGGCTGCGGTGGGCACAGGGGTGGGTCTCGGCCCCTCCCGCCGTAGCCCCCAGTCCCCTGTCTGCCAGCAGCTCCACTCCCGCTGCAGCCACTCCCACGCGCTGATGGCGCCAGCCCCAATCACATCCGCTGACTGCACGGAGTGACTGGGGCCAGCGCCAGCAGCGGGTGCGAGCGGGGCGGCACTGTCAGTGGGTGTGAGCAGCGGCTGCTGCCTCAATCGCCCCTCAGGAGCAGGGGGAGATGGAGAAGCCCTCAGGGGTGATCGGGGCTGCCAGCCGCTACTTGCACCCGCTGATGGCGCCGAGTGATTGGGGCTGACGCTGGGCGCTGGTGGCAGGTGCAAGCAGTGGCTCCAGTGCTGGCAGCGGATGTGAGCAGGCCCGGCGCTGGCAGCAGGTGCGAACGCCCGGTGGGGCTGCAGTGCACAGGAGCAAAGAATTTTCAGTAACCTCCAGAGGCTCACTCCGATGACAGCGACCGGCACCCAGCCTTGGTCTGGTGCCCCCACTCACCTGCTCCACCATCTCACTGCAGTCGATGCCTGCCATGTTCCACACGCACCCCCTGGTGGTCAGTGCACGTCATAGTGACCGATTGTTCTGTTGTTCCACCATTCTGTCTATTTGCATTTTAGGGATATATATATATATATATATATATATATATATATATATATATTAAAAGTATAATATGCTAATTAGATCAAACGTCCTTCTGGACGACCTTCTGGACGAAAGCCAGGCTTCGAGGGAAGCCGGGGTGCTGGGTGCTAGAGGGAAGCCAGTGCCAGCAGCCAGGGGAAGGAAGGCCTACTCTTGCATGAATTTCATGCATTGGGCCTCTAGTTGGAAATGAACAAGAGTATGTGTGTGTGACCCTGGGCCTCTCTAAGTCTTCTGATCTGTGGGGAAAATACCCATTTGAAGGAGTTGTGTGTTCAGGCACATATTAACACTTGTGAATAATGTCTATCTTTGGCTCAAAAAAGATAAGCTCAATTCCTTTAAAGGCCTCTTTAATCACCAGGAAACTGACCTTTTCCTTGGGCAACACCTTCAGCCCAGAAACCTACCTAAAACTTGGGGACTGGAGACCAGGGGTGTGCCTGGCACTCTGCAGATGTTCAGGAAAGGTCGTTTCCCACACGGGATCAAGGACTGGACCCAGGGCACATGCCTGAGAAGTCTTTGGTCTGTCTTCACAGACTGCCATAGGTGACACACTGGTCCAGGACATCCGCTACTCCCCAGACACCCGGAAGCTCCTTGTCCGGCTCAGTGACACTTACGACAGGTGAACGAGATTTTTGGCTTCGTCAGCACTTTGGAGAGAGCCAAGCACCCCCATTTATAGCCCTGGCTGGGTCTGGCTGTGCTCTGTCCAGTCAAACCATGATTTCTGCAGCCAGAGAGCTTTGTTCTCAGATAGGAAGGTATTCCACTTGCTCCTCCTCCTGCCCCTGCTGATGCGTGTGGGTCAGCCACACCCTGGCCTGCTTTATGGAGTCCATGTAGTGGTGGTGGTGGTGGGGTGTCTGTGGAATGGGGTTTGTCCTAATCCATCCCATTTATGAACAAGGTCATTTCTGGAGAACCTGAAAGTGAACACACAGGATCTGCTGCAAGTAGAGAACACAGGGAAGGTGAGAGGACTCATTCTCACTCTTAAAGGAAAGCCCGGTGGGCAGACCCACGCATTCGACTTTTACTCCAGATATTTCGCACCCTGGGTTGGCATCGCAGAAGACCCGGTAACAGGTACTGGGGGGGTTAAACAATGGAGGGGGTGGATAAGAAATAGCTGTTTAAGCGTCCTTTATGTGACCTTTCAGATTGTTTGCGTTTTGAGCTGCCTTTGTTTTCCTATCTCCCTTCCCCCATCCCTTCACGTAAAAACACAGAATTAAGGAAGCAGTACAGCCCTGGCCAGTGTGCTCAATGGTTAGAGTGTCAGCCTGCGCACCTAACGGTCTCGGGTTTCATTCCCAGTCAAGGGCACATGCCTGGGTTGCAGGTTTGATCCCTGGCTGTGGTTGGGGAAGGTGCAGGAGGCAACCAATTGATGTGTCTCTCTCATATTGATGTTCCCCCCTCCCCCTCCCTCTTTTCCACTCTCTAAAAATCAATGGGAAAAATATCCTTACCCCCCCCCCCCCCAAAAAAAAAGAAGTAGTATAGCAGGGTTAAACCTTAGTGTCAGACAGCCTTGGTTTGCATCCTAGCTTTCTAGCTGTTGACCTTGGGCAAATGGCTTAACTTATTTTTTCAAAAAGATTTTTGATTGACTTTTAGAGAGGGTGGAAGGGAGAGGGAAAGAGAGAGAGAGAAACATCAATGTGACAGTGAAACATTGATCAGCTCCCCCCATAACTCCCCTCCTCCCAGTTCCCGCCCCACCCTCCACCCTCACTCCCCACCCACTGTCCTCATCCATAGGTGCACTATTTGAGACGATGCCCAACCAACCGAGCCACACCTGCCAGGGCTTCACTTTTAAACGTTTCCATTCCCTCCTCTATAAAATACAGATAATATCCCATAGAGTTATGCAAATCCAAGGCCAGTTAAGTACTTAGCACAGTGCGAAGAGTGGGCTGAGCAGCAAAAGGGGGCCATGAGGAGGCTGGCACATGGGATGGTGGCCAGGGCAGAAGGAGGCTGGGCAGACTGTTTTGGTCAGATGGCAGGCGCTGGGATGACTGAGTTACTCTCTGAGGAACAAAACAAGTGAAATTCAAAGCTCAGTAAGCAAGCACTTTTTGGATGTCAGGAAAATGCCCAAATGACATCCAAACAGTCCAACTCAAGCCTTTCCCCATGGAATAGAAGTTCTGAGTGGATTTACACATGCACAGCTGCTTTACAAAGATTTTAATTGGCACAGAGGGCAAGTTTTTCCCCTAAAACAATGCTTTTCTACAGTGGAAAGGTCTTTGGACAGTGATGACCAACCATCTCAGTTTGCTTAAAACTGAGAGATTTTTCAGCATACAGGGCCTTCGGTGCTAAAACCAGGATGGTCTCAGGCAAACTGGGATGGTTGGTCACACCATGTGGACCTCCCATAACATTTAGTAAGTTTTCCTGAAGGAGGGGCCTTCCCACCCCAGCCTTTTCTGCCCCACAGACTTTTCTGACAGTTGTTCCTTCATTTTACTACCCATTCTCTGATCTAAACCTTGGGCACAATCATCTAAAAAAAAACACCTCACCGAAAGACAGTTCTTTTGCCACCAAAATCCGGGAATGTGTGCTTGATGGAAATTTTGCATTTTGTCAGAGTTCCCACCTTTCCTTGCCTGTGCATCCTGGGAGCAAGCAGATGGTCTCTCTTGAAGGATGTAGATTTAAGTGAAGGACTTGATTTTCCTACCACGGGCTGACAGTAACGTGTGGACAGGACAAGAATGAAAACCCGCAGTTTAATTCAGCCTTCAGAAAGTGTGCAGCACTGCGAATGCATCATTTGGAGGCGCTTATCCACACATTCTGTGCCTTCCTTTCTATCTCCATTCGTAATCCCACACTCTGCTGTGGCCACGCCGACACAACGACTAACTAGTTGATTGCAATTGCTTATACATTTACCACAAAGTCGCCCCTGTTTCCCTTGTGCGGTATCATAACTTCTCATTTCTTTTAAGGGTCTGCACATACTGTTCTCAGCAGCTACTGGTCCCAAGAACTGGGGAAGAAAGATATGCGTGGTAAGACAGCTCTTTTTCAATTAAAAAAAGAAAGCCTGATCTTAAACTAGGATTCCTTCTCAAACGTACTATGCACGTGAAGATATGTTTTGTGTCACCCACGTGAAAATGAAAGGTTTTTAAATTCCTTCACCCTGACCCCTCTACTCTAAATATCCTCTACCCCAAACATCTCCCACCCGTCTCTCCCAACACAGACACACTTCTAGCAGTGAGTGCCCAATAAATGTTTGTTGAAGAAAATTAACTAGCTGTGTAACTTTGGCCCAGAGAAGTTATCTATGATGTGAAAGGTGGAGATTGGATAATCAGTAAGGCTCCTTACTGCTATTACTAGCCACAGGATTGACTCATACAAATTGTTTTTGAACCAAGTCCCCTGGTGATTAATATATATTTTCTCAGGGGCAGAGAACATAGACCTCGGACAATGGAGGCTACGTAGCCCTCATAATCAAATTAGGAGTCCAACCCTAGAGGTCTTGCTTAGTGGGAGGGTTAGGCCTCTGTGAGCCTGATTTGGGGAGAGCAGGTGGCTCCTCTTAGGTGAGACTAGTTACTCCCCTAAGCACTGAGCTCCAGGAAGACTGAGACGTGCCTCTTGTCTGCCTGACAGTGTGGTTGCTTGGTAACTACAATGAATGAATGAGCTCCCTTTGTCTTATTCAGGCCTGGAAAGACGGGGCCTTCTCAGGAGGGCCAAGAACACCCCTCTTTATCTTCCTAGACATCTAGTTCCTGCATCTATCTTTTCACATGTCCTTGCTTACTCCTAGACAGAGCCAGGGAGGAGGCTGTGGGTGGGGTGAGTCTGGGCATTACAGGAGGTGATAGAGGAAGTAGCTCAGGAAGGGGAGACCTGGAGCTGTGTGTTTTATGGATGAAAGTGCATTTTGGCCCCTCACTCCTTAGGAGAACCGGTTGGGCTGGGCAGTACCATGGCCAGATTTTATCTTTAAAGAATTTTATCTTTAAAGCATTTATCTTTAAGCTGACCTAGGAGGATTCTAGAACTTGTAATAAGAGGTGTCTCACTATATGCTGTTCATTAAAAAGGGTGGCAATTATCTTAATTTGTGATTTGTTTTGTTTTGTCCAGCCTTTCAGTGTTCCTGCCGAGGAGGAGAACTGGAGATATCCCTGCGTCCGGATGGCCGGGTTGACATTAGGGGAGGTGCTGCGGTGGTTGTAGAGGGCACGCTGACAGCCTAGAGGCGCTGTGCCGATGCTGCTCTCCCCCATGACTGTTTCCATGAAGAAAAACATAGGGGCTGCCTTTAGCAAACCTGCATGGTAGTCTACTTAATCCACATGTTAGAAATAGAAAAATGAAGACATATTAATGGAGAGTTAACGTGTACCAATTAACTATGGCGTTTTGGCTCCACCTGTGAGTGTATCTGAAATATAAGTAACTCATAATGAAGAATAATGTTGTCACCTTTGATTGTGACTACTGATCACAGAATGAGGAACAAATGGTTAAAATCAAACCATTTAAATGTAGGTGACTGTGATAGAATATTTTGCAGCCATTAAAAAGATCCAATAACTATGTGGAAATACAGAAAAATATTCCATGATATAATACTAAGAAAGAAAATTACAGATTATAAAATGTGAATATGAATCTATGTGGGCAGGATGAGTCATGAAGATAGTGAAAACAGTTCATCTGTGGGGAATAAGATTGGGAATAGTTTTAATGTGTGTAATAAAAAAGCATTTCCTTCATTGGAACACACATGTTCAATAACCCAAAATAAGAACATAAAAGCAAATAACTAGAAACCCCAGAAATTTAAAAAATGTATATGTATTAGTGTGGTAGTAAAATTAAACACTAAAAGTAATGTAATATCTTTATCTTACAGCTTTAGAGTGATAACTTAAAATGGATTCTTCTCTTACCTTAACAAAATGGTTTTTTAACGTAACTTTAAATTCAGGTAAATCTGTAATACTGAGTGCCTATAACTGACTTTGGGATGGGGACTTTTTCAAGTCATTAAGAGTGTTCCTTTAAGATGATCTCACTGATGGCCGTTCTCGGCCGTCTCAAAAACTGCTAGCTGATCAGTTAGAAATTTCTGTCCTTTTTTTTCCCCACCTTAATGCTACCATGTTTTCTTTTTTGTTAATCCTAACCATAGGATATATTTTTATTTTCACTTTTTAAATATGGGTTTTTTTTTAAATTTAAAGAGACGAAGGGAGAGAGAGAGAGAGAGAGAAACATGAATGTGAGAGGGGGTAACATCGATAGGATGCCTCCTGCACAGTCCCGTCCCCCTCACCGCCACTGGGGATTGAGCCTACAACCCGGGCATGGGCCCTGACCAGGAACTGAACTGGCGACTTCTAGGTTCATGGGATGATGCTCACCCAAATAAGCCACACTGGCCAGTGTCCGAGGATATATTGTTAATTTTAGAGAGAGAGGAAAGGAAAAAGAGAAAAATATTGATGTGAGAGAGAAACATCAATCGGTTGCCTCATGTATGTCCTCCAACTGGGGGTTGAACTAGCAACCTAGGTATATGCCCTGACCCAGGTGTACGAGATGGTGCTTCAACCAACTGAGTCACCAGGTCAGAGCACCATGCTTTCTATTTTTAATTGTTTTGCTAAGGCATGTGAGAGTGAATTTATTACAGAAGTGATCTTGTGTTTCCCCTAATTTGCAATGAAGAAAATAATTCACTAGCTTCAGTACTTTAGCTTAATGAGTAACCAATGTCCCAGCGCACACTGCACAGCTCCCCACAACTCATCTGTTGGTTCTGACATCAACGGAGAGAATCACTGGAGGCTCTGCCCAACCGAGGACTGACTTGTATGCATAATTTTATATAAATGCATGGTTGAAAGGGTCTGAATTTTAGCTCTTAAATGTATGCCAAGTTCTTTTTAAAAAAAATATATTTTATTGATTTTTTACAGAGAGGAAGGGAGAGAGATAGAGAGTTAGAAACATCGATGAGAGAGAAACATCGATCAGCTGCCTCCTGCATACCCCCTACTGGGGATGTGCCCGCAACCAAGGTACATGCCCTTGACCGGAATCGAACCCGGGACCCTTGAATCCGCAGGCCGACGCTCTATCCACTGAGCCAAACCAGTCAGGGCTCCAAGTTCTTTTTTTAAATTACATTTTTATTTATTTCAGAGAGGAAAGGAGACAGAGAGAGAGATAGGACCATCAATGATGAGAATCATTGACTGGCTGTCTCCTGCACATCCCCTACTGGGGATCAAGCCCACAATCTGGGCATGTGTCCTGACTGGGAATCAAACCATGACCTCCTGGTTCATAGGCTGATGCTCAACCACTGAGCTGCACCAGCTGGGCTGTATGCCAAGTTCTTACTAGCTATTTTTGGGAAACAAGTCCTTGAAATGACTCTAAACCAGGGGTGGGCAAACTTTTTGACTCGAGGGCCACAATGGGTTCTTAAACTGGATGGGAGGGCCGGAACAAAAGCATGGATGGAGTGTTTGTGTGAACCAATATAAATTCAAAGTAAACATCATTACATAAAAGGGTACGGTCTTTTTTTTTTTTTTTTAGTTTTATTCATTTCAAACGGGCCGGATCCGGCCTGCGGGCCGTAGTTTGCCCACGGCTGCTCTAAACTCTCTCTCTCTCTCTCTCTCTCTCTCTCTCTCTCTCTCTCTTTTTTTTTTGCATGAAAGTTGCTATTTGAAGCCTCTGAGTTGATTTTTCACCCTATATTTTCAAACCCTATATTTAGTTTTATAAGTGATTTAAAATTTTTCCATTTAGCAATGGACAGCTGAGTCAGAACAGTCAGGGCAACTGTTATGTTTAGTGTTTACTCAGTCCACCTGCTGAAGACTGACTGGGTGGCCACCTTGGCGGTAGTGCTCCCGAAGTGGCCCCAGGGAAGCTGGGGCGGGAGTGGGGAAAGCCCAGGCACACCCGAACAGATAAAAAGAGGAAATGAAATGACATCGTTAGTTAGCAGGAGCATAGAGCCTCTAGAATTAGCATCCTGTGCTGATATGAGCAGGGCAGGATGGGGGCACTTTAATATCTCTAGTCCTGTTAGGTTTCTCCTGGCCTCTTCTGCTTCTGCCCGCCTCTTGCCTCTCTAGCCTTACTAAGAGTGGGCATAGGGGTAAGTGAAGAGAGGCTGTTGGAGATGGATCCCAGCACTCAAGTGTAATGTTACCGTTGATTGAAAATGCACTCCCAGCCACGTGGGCATCCCTTGGTATACTGAGTTAGAGTGGGTTACACTAATGTAGGGAATAGCTCAATGTCTTAATACAACGAACTTTTATTTGCACTCATATGATTTGCTTAATGAGCACAGGTCAGGAGGGGTTCTGTCCGTTATGGTCCTGCAGGGGCCCAAGCCGATGTGCATTCTGGCAGGTCGGCATGTGGCCTCCATGGTTGTGCAGCAGCGGGAAAGAGTGTAAAAAAACTGCACTGGGTTTTGGCTCAGAAGTGATAGGTGTTAATTCTACTCACAGCCTATCGACCAAAACTGGTTACAACCCCCCCTCTGATAGCAAGGGCCCTGAGAAGTGTGGGGAACTCATGCATATACTCTGTGTGCAGTAAATATAGCTGCCACACCTTGGGAAGACTTCTAGACCACTCTGATGGCTCCCCCTTGGGTGTCATGATTTGGGTAAATTCATCACAGTCTGGGGACTCAGGGGTGCAGACTCAAAAGCCTATCATGTAAATGTACCACATTACATGCAGATTCACATTAACCTAGCGCATCAAGACTGATGTGTAGAGCCAGAATACCAACTGTTTTTTGTTGTTGCTGTTAATCCTCACCTGAGGACATTTTTCCATTGATTTTTAGAGAGAGTGGAAGATAGGGGGAGAGACAGAGAGAGAGAAATATCGATCTGAGAGAGATACATCGATTGGTTGCCTCCTGCAAGCACTCTGTCCAGGGCCTGCAACCAAGGTACATGCCCTTGACCTGAATCAAACCTGGGACACTTCAGTCCATGGGCCGATGCTCTATTCACTGAGCCAAACTGGCTAGGGCTTTTTTTTTTTTTTTTTTTTGGAGAATACCAATTCTTCTTTTTTTGGGGTAACAATTATATGTATTTATGGGCCTGTTTGTTATAAATTTGTGGTTCTAACCACATATACAATACACACATACACACTATTTACATATAAACAAATATATATACCTCCAAATAGCTGTTCTAGCTAATATGAGGAAAAATTATTTGTTTTCCTGTACCTTAAAAGTTCAGTATCATAGTTAATATATTATTGATATAAGAATTTTATTAAATAAATATTAATAGGTCTTACTTCTCTTCTACTCCCATTTTCCACCATAGTTTTCCCTGAAAATCCTTTACATCATGCAGAACTTGACAGAATACCAATTCTTAATTCTAGATGAGAAATGTAACCACAGAATGGTTTAGATCGGAGCATTTTCTCCCCACGGGCATTTCTGTTTGGTGCATTTCATAATCAGAAAGCTGCTTGGTGACTGTGGAGCTAAAACAAGGAGTCAGCAAAATGGACCTAAAGGGCAGATGCCATCAAGATATGATCAGCTTTCCACTTTCACAACGCGTTAGAATGCCCTCGTACTGCACTTCATTTACTTGAATTTAACTTAATACGCTCAAGGCAGGGCCAAATGTGATTATAGTGTTAAAATATATTTATTTATGAAACAAAAAAGGAAAGCAAAAAATATTTTAGAAAGAAAAAAAAAAGGGAAGGAAACTTTTACTTTTGGAACAACCATGATCCCTAGTTCAAGACCACACTTTTATCTAGCACTCCAGAAAACAGTGATGCATTCCAGCACTGGAGAAAAACTGGTATAACTGTCCACTATGTTTAATAGGTTATTTAAAGGACTTTCAAGGATAATTTTGACAACACCCAATTTTTGCCTTACACACCACGGTAGCCTGACTCCAAAATGCTCTCAATGATCCCCGCCTTCTGCTGTTCAGACCCTTGTGCCGCCCCTTCCCACACCGCACCAGGGTTGGTCTGTGTGACCAATAGAATATTCGGAATGGCATGTCCCTTCTAAGATTAGGTTATAAAAGACTATCTTCTGTTCTGGTCGACTTTTGTGCATCTCTCTTTCTCTTTCCTTCTCTCATCACTTGCTCTGTGGGAAGCCAGCTGCCCATCACGAGCAAAGATCCGAGGCACTTGACCAACAGCCACATGAATGAGCTTGAGAGCAGATCCCCAGCTCATTAGGCCTCAGATGCCCGCAGTCCTGCTGACACCTGGACGGCAGCCTTGTGAGACCCTGTGTCGGAAGCACCCAGCTAAGCTGTGTCAGATCCCTGACACGCAGGAACCGAGAAAATAAATGTTTGTTGTTTTAGTAAGTCACTAAGTTGTGAGGTAATTAATTTTGCAGCAACAGATAACTCATATGCATGCTATCTTTTTAATTTTATTATGAAAATTTCAAGCATACACCCAAGTAGAGAGACTCATATAATGAGCTCCCATGAACCTACCAGATTCAACAATTTTCAACTCATGGCCAGTTATTTATATCTCAACCCATTTCCCCGGCCCCCTGGATTATTCCAAAGCAAATCTCACTCAGACGTCGTAAGTTTTTTCAATGCAAATATTTCAGTACTTAGCTCTACTAGTAAAATATAAGGGCTCTTAAAAAAAATAGTAACCTCAATACCAATGCACATCTATGGAAGACAGACTCTTAGGGTGACCCCCTGATTCCTGCCGCCTCCAGTGCTTGTAACCAATGAAGTACGACAAAGATGAGGGGGCACATGTGATTATGTGGACATGATTACGTTACATTAGACGGTAGCACCGGTCTCGTTGGTGTCTCTTTCTCCCTTGCTGGCTCTGAAGAAGCGAGATCCCACGCTGGGGAACTCTAGAAGCAATCACAGGTAGCCTCTGGGAGCTGAGGGCAGCCTCGGGGCATAGCCAGCATGAAGACGAGGCCCTCAGCCCTGCCATAGCAAGGAATGAAGTCCGCCAACCACATGAGTGAGCTTGGAAGCAGCTCTTCCTCCTCAGCTGAGTGTTCATAGAGACTGAGACCCCAGCCCACCCTGACCCCTGACTGCAGCCTTGCAGAGGCCCCGACTAAGCCAGGCCTGGTCTCCTGACCCACAGAAACATATGAAATGTGTGGTTTTAAGCCACGAAGTTCGTGGTGATTACTGTGCAGCAATGGAAAACTACTACAATGTTGAAAAATTAGAAACAACCTACACTAATAAAAGAGAAAGATGCAAATTGACCGTACCTTTGCGATGCCCACCAGCCAATCAGGAGTGAGTATGCAAATTAACCCAATAAAGATAGCGGGTTAATTTGCATACACGGGCGCCAAGCGGCTGGGGGCGGGACACTTGTGTCATTGCCATGGCGATGCCGCCGCAAGGTCCCGCCCCGCCACAGCCGCTCTGGGCTTCTGGGCAGCGTGGGAAGGCAGAAAGGTGGCTCTGGCAGGAGCAAAGGCGGTACCAGCAGCCAGGGGAAGGAAGGCCCATTCTTGCATGAATCTTTGTGCATCAGGCCTCTAGTGACTTAATATTATTGAGTACACAGTTAGTATTTCTACTTCCCTGGCTGTCTCACACATTTTTTACAGTATTTTTGTAAGTCTCGATGACTTTAGCCTGCACTCGTGTGAGATGTGAGTCCACCGTATGTAACCTGCTTCAGCACAGTTGAGCCTCTCTCCCAGGTCCGACCTGGCTGGGCCCTCTTATCTCTCTGAGTAGCCTTTCCCAGAGCCTCCACTGCTGACCAGCCCTGTCTTTCCACTTTGATCAGAATACAGTCAAGCCATTCTATTCCTTTAATGTTGTCAGAAATTGCCAAATACTCCTGAGGTGGGGGCAGGGGGCAAAAGTGACCACCTGGTTGAGAACCACTGCTTTAAGGTGACCTTGTTTTTCTCTTCTCTGATTTTTTAAAAATACTTTAACTCTCAGGGGGTCGACTACTTCTTTCCAAGTTCCATTCAGGGTGGGAACCCCCCTTGCTGTTACTCCCATGTGTTCTGAAAGTTAGGTGTCCGGTTAGGATCCGAATTCACAGCCTGCGGGGCACACCCACTGGTCAGCAATCTGACATGACTGGTAAACTGTACTTTGCTGTCTCCGTGTATAAGACACTGCGCTAGAAGCTGGCAGGTGGAGAGCCGGGGAACAGGCTGCTAAGGAGATTGGAGAGGAGCTTACAGTGCTCTCCAGGGACTCTAAGTGGGGAGGCCAGGTCCATCCTTTCATGAAAAGATAATGAGCACGCGCACTGCTCAGTGATTAGGGCCTATGTGTGGCAGAGACACTGAGAACCACGGCAGCCAGGGGAGTACTGAGGGCCGAGGCTTAGAAAGACTGGGGCACGAACGATTTCAGGATGAAGTACAGGCATGTCTGGGTGTTGTCTGTAGTTTCTACATCTAGAAAGTAGTTGTTAGGTTCTGTGGTGGCAGAGAGAGAAATAAAAGAAAGTAATTCTTTAACAATCCAGTTGAAGAGGTAGCATGTAAATACAAGGCCAGAGAAATAATACTGAAAGATGTTTTTTAACTATTAAAAAATACAGAAGGAACTTGGGAGTCATTCCCCATGTATGAGACAGGGTAGAACTGTGGTTCTCTAAGTGTGGTCCTCAGACAAGCAGCTTCCATACCACCAGGTGGGGGCTTGTTAGAAAAGCAAATTCTCAGCCCTCCCCCCCAACCCCCCGCCCGACTTACTGAATCAGAAGCTCTGGAGACAGGGATCAGAAATCAGGTTTTTCAATAAACTCAGATGGTTCTGGTGTGTGCTTAAGTTGGAGAACCACTGGTGTCCAGGCCTCCAGATTTAGCCAGTGTTTTCTCCCAAGCAACAATTGTTATGCAGCTCAATAACTTTTAAATGTGCATCGTCTCAAAATCTCCCTGACCATATCAGTATACTTGCTGCTTAGTGCAGTTTTGGAGGAGCTGGGTTTTTTGTTTGCTTCCAGTTCTGTTCGGCATAGAAAAATTAGCTGTGCTCAGGTGGGAGCTGTTCAGTAATGTGTTGGTAATAAACAGATTAGTTAATCAGCCATGATTTATTAATGATGAATTAATTATACCTGATTGTGCAGTTCTGCTAGCTAAATGGAGCTTTAAAGGAGTTATTTTATTAATCATCATGGTGCTAATTGCAGACACTTACAGAAGGATCACTAATTAAACATGCAACCATATGCAGAACAAGTTGGGCTGCTGAGACCTGCAAGAATAAGAAACACTGATTTTTAGGGGAGCTAAAACAAACTTTATTTTTATGCAATATGAGGGAGTTGGCTTGGTAGTGTTAGTCATTCACTTCTAATTAATACTGCAATCTTTTCCCATGGGAATTGATCCCTACATCAAACAGTGTATAGCACTGTGGTGAGAGTCTGTTCAAGGGGAAGACTGTTCAGTCCTACTTTCTGTTTTACACACATGCAAACGGCTATCCTGCATCTTTGCTAAGCAGAGACCACTGATTGATGGGATGGGACTTAGAGCAGTCCTTGGTGCCAGAGAGCTCCAGGTGAGTGGGAGGTTGTGAACTCTCAGAGACCAGGCACACCCTCTGCATTGGACCACAGTAAGAGGATTCACAGCTTCGTGGAGTTGGAGCAGAAAATGAAACTAGACCAGTGATGGCGAACCTTTTGAGCTCGGTGTGTCGGCATTTTGAAAAACCCTAACCTAACTCTGGTGCCATGTCACATATAGAAATTTTTTGATATTTGCAACCATAGTAAAACAAAGACTTATATTTTTGATATTTATTTTATATATTTAAATGCCATTTAACAAAAAAAAAAATCAACCAAAAAAATGAGTTCACGTGTCACCTCTGACACGCGTGTCATAGGTTCGCCATCACTGAACTAGACCATTCCATTAAAGGCGCATCAGGTAAACGCAAGGAGAGTTAAAGAACAGGAAAATGGTTTTCAATTTTTAGCTCAAATTGAAGCCATTTCATGCTTTTGTTGTTGTCATATTTGTTTGGAGTTATGCAGCAGCTGAACACCATCCTCCTAGCACCTTGGACGGGGAGATTCTCACTGTGAGTAGTGAAGGAGGCAGTGCCCAACTCCCACCGAGGAAGCCAAAGTGGCCCGGCGCTACTCAGGCTTAGCCAGGTCAGAGAGGATCTCCTGCCTGCGAGCCTGGACAGGTACGTGGAGGTGGCTGCAGGCCCTTGGTCCCTGCATCGGCTGCTCCATGAGCTGACCTAGGATCTGATAGTTGGAGAAGCTGCTGAGAATAATGGATGCAGGAATATTTGTGTAATTTTGGTCTATTAGGTGATACAGTCAAGTCTGTATGGCATGAGCATATACGGTAAATGTGTGATGAGGATGATAAGGATGATGGTGATGAGAAACGTCAAGGTTGTCCTGATTTTTTTTGGAATCCCCCATCCTGCACATTCCCTCGCCTGCTCATTGGATTAGGATCAATCATGTGACACAACTCTGGCTAATGAGACATGAGTAAGTTTTCAGTTCAGGGAGCCAAGTGAGGAAAAGAACCTGGGGTGGGGTAAGCCAGCTTTTGGCACGCATAGGTTTATTTAATCCCCCAATTTTTGGTCTGGCATCCCTCCCTCACATGTGCTTGGTGCCCCTGAGTCCAGAGATCTTCTGTTTCATATTCTCCAAAGAAAAAAAATCTCCTGTTTTTCCCAGAGTGAGGAGAGGGAATTGCCCAATGTGTGAAATTTGGCACATATATATTATATGTATTTTAATATGTGTATACAATGTATATCTACCATCTAGATAAAGACAAGGAATATTTCCATCACCCCAGAAGGCTCCTTCATTCCCCTTCTCAGTAAAAAACAAACACAACTTTCTATCCCTCATTCCATAAGAGAACCATTATTCTGAGACGTCTATCACCCTCAATTAGTTTTCTATTCTTGGATTTTTATATATGGAATCACACAGTAGATAGTGTTTGGTGTTTGGCTTCATTCATTCAACCGAATATTTTTGAGATTTATACCTGCTGTTAAGTTCTTCCTTTTTTTTCCTATACAATAGTCTACTGTATAATTATGCTACAATTTGTTTATGCCTTCTCCAGTTGATGATCATTGAGGTTGTTTATGATGTGAACTGATGTGAACATTCTTATGTCTTTTGGTAGACATAGACATTCATTTACCTTGGATAGCATATGTAGAAGTGTAACTGCTAAGTGAACTTTAGCACATGTCTAACTTTAATGGATACTACCAAGTGGTTTTCCTATATAGTGGAATGAATTTACACTTCCCCCAGTAATGTGTGAAAGTTCTTGCTCCACATCCTCACTATCCTTGACAGTATCAGTCTTTTAAATTTTAGCCACTTGGGGGAGTGTGTAGTGACATGTCACTGTAGTTTTAAATTGTACATCCCAGTGAGAACTTGTGTGGAATACCGCTTCACAGGCTTATTGGACCTTGGGAGATCTTCTGTAAAAGTGCCTAATTTTTTTTCCACTTTGTAATTGGGTTGTGTTTTTATTGATTTGTAAGGGTTCTTTATATATTTTGGACATGAATCTTTTGTCAGATATATGTATTATGAATATATTCTCCCAGTGTAGGCATGTTTATTCACTTAAAAAATATATTTTTATTGATTTTAGAGAGGAAGGGAGAGGGAGAGAAAGATAGAAACATCAAAGATGAGAATCATTGATTGACTGCCTCCTGCATGCCCCCTACTGGGGGGACCAAGCCCACAACCCAGGCATGTGCCCTTGACTGGAATTGAACCTGGGACCCTTCAGTCTGCCGGCCAACGCTCTATCCACTGAGCCAAACCAGCTAGGGCTATTCACTTTCTTAATTATGTCAGAAATTATTTTAATAAAGCCTAATTTATCAATTTTATCTTTCATATTATTTTTTTGGTGTTAATCCTCACCCAAGGACATTTTTTCCATTAATTTTTAGAGAGAGTGGAAGGGAAGTAGGCAGGGGAAGAGAGAATCAAAAAATGTGAGAAAGACACATCGACTGGTTGCCTCCTGCATGCACCCAAGCCGGGGCCAGGGATCGAACTTACAACCCTTGACAGAGAAACGAATCAAAGACCAAGGCTCTAACTACTTAGAAACACCAGCTAGGCCCATAGTTAGTATTTTTTATGTCCAGTTTAAGAAATCTTTCCCAACCTTAAGGATATGAAGATTTCTCTTATGCTTTCTTTACACAACTGATTATTTTACTTTTCATATAAAGATCTATGATTTATCTCAAATGAATTTTTATATATGGTGTGAGGTAAGGATAAAGGTTCATTCTTTTTCCATACAGATAACGAATTGCCTCAGTACTGTGTATTGAAAAGAACCACTTTCCTCACTAAATTGCAGTAATGCCTGTACCTTAAATCAAGTAACTATCTGTGTGGGTCTTCTTCTGGACTTTCTATTCTGTTCTACTGGCCTATTTCTCTATCTTCATATCAACACATTCTCTTAATTAATGTAACTTTATAGTCAATCTTCATATCTAGAAGTGTAAGTTGGACAACTCTTGAGGACGATGTCTTCAAAATCCTGCAAGAATGCATTGAATCTATAGCTCAACCCGAGGAAAGCAGATTTCTTAATATTCAGACTTCCCTCCAAAGACAAGGGAAACAAAAGCAAAAATGGGACATCAAATTAAAAAACTTCTGCACAGCAAAGGAAACCATAAACAAAACAAAAAGGCAACCAACTGAACTGGAGAAGATATTTGTAAAGGATACTTCTGATAAGGGGTTAATATCCAAAATATAAAAACTCATACAACTCAACAACAACAAATAAAATGAACAATCTGATTTAAAAATGGGCAGAGGATCTGAATAGACATTTTTCCAAGGAAGATATATAGATGGCCAACAGGCATATGAAAAAAGGTTCAACAGCACTAATTATTAAGGAAATGTAAATCAAAACTACAAGATATCACTGCACACCTGTTAGAATGATTATTATAAAAAAGACAATAAACAACAAGTATTGGCGAGGAGGTAAAGAAAAGAGAACCCTTGTACACTGTTGGTGGGAACATAAATTAGTGCAGCCACTATGGAAAACAGTATGGAGGTTCCTTTAAAAATTAAAAATAGAACTTCCATATGGTCCAGCAATTCCTCTTCTGGGTATTTATCCAAAGAATATGAAAACATTAATTTGAAAAGATATATGCATTCCTATGTTCATTGCAGCATTATTTACAATAGCCTATATGTGGGAAAAACAATGTGTCCATTGACGAATAAATGGGTAAAGAAGATGTGGGATATAGGCAAGATATGGTTATCTTTTTATGGCTGAGTAATATATAATATTGCCATTTGTGACAACATTGACGAATCTTGAGGGTAGTATGCTAAGTGAAAGGAAAAGGACAAAAAACATATGATTTCACTCATATGTGGACTCTCTCTATATAAAAGCCTAATATGCAAATTGTCCCCTCGGAAGTTCAACTGGGAGACCAGGAGTTCGATTGCTTGCTCTGATGTGCACTGATCACTAGGGGGAAGGCCCTGGCCAGCAGCTGGAAGGCCCCGATTGGCCCTGATCACTGGCCAGGCCTACGGACCCTACCTGTGCAAGAATTTTGTGCACCAGGCCTCTAGTATAAAATAAAAAAGGAATAAATGAACTAACAAAACAAAAACAAACTCATGGATATAAACAACATAATGATGGCTACCAGATGGGATGGGAGGAGTGGTGGAAGGAAACTAGACTTTTGGTGGTAGGCACTCAATAGAGTATACAGATAATGAATTATAATGCTGAAATTTATATCATGTTCTTAACCAGTTACCTCAATAAAGTTAAAACAAATGAACAAACAAATGTGAGTCTCCCAATCAATGAATATGGATTATCATTCCATATACCTGTCTTCTTCAATTTCTCTTAGCAATATTTTATAATTTTCAGTGTAGGAGTCTTATACATCTTTCATTACATTTATTCCTAGGTTTGAAGTATTTTTTTGATGCTATCATAAACAATATTTTAAAAGCTCATCTTCTTTAATTCTGAATATATAAGTACAAGTGATTTTTTAAAAAATATATATTTTATTGATTTTTTACAGAGGAAGGGAGAGGGATAGAGAGTTAGAAACATTCTTGAGAGAGAAACATTGATCAGCTGCCTCCTGCACACCCCCTACTGGGGATGTGCCCGCAAAAAAGGTACATGCCCTTGACCGGAATTGAACCCGGGACCCTTCAGTCCGCAGGCCGACGCTCTATCCACTGAGCCAAACTGGTTAGAGCAGTACAAGTGATTTTTATATTTGAACTTTCCAGTGAGCTTTCTAAAATTTATTAATTCAGCCCAGCTAGCGTGGCTCAGTGGTTAAGCATCAACCTATGAATCAGG
Organism: Myotis lucifugus; assembly: GCF_000147115.1. Lineage (NCBI taxonomy): Eukaryota > Metazoa > Chordata > Mammalia > Chiroptera > Vespertilionidae > Myotis > Myotis lucifugus. The sequence goes on along the minus strand of NW_005871110.1, from coordinate 6,199,675 downwards.
AGGTCTTTGTTCGATTCCAGGTGAGGGCATATGCCCCGGTTGTGGGCTCTATCCCCAGTAGGGGGTGTGCAGGAGGCAGCCAATCAATGATTCTCTTTCATAATTGATGTTTCTATCTCTCTCTCCCTCTCCCTACCTCTCTAAAATCAATAAAATTATTTTTAAAAGTTTATTAATTCGCATAGCTTGTAGATTCTTTTGAATTTTCTATATATCAAGCATGCCATCTATGATTAACAGACACTTTAGTTACTTCTTTCTTTCCAACCTTATACCATTTACTTCTTTTTCTTGCTTTATTGCATTGTCTTGGACCTCTGGTACAATACTTGAATAGAAATGGTGAAAATGAACATCTTTGTATTGTTCCTAACTTTGGGAGAAAATGTTTGATACTTCACCATTGAATATGATGTTAATTATAGCTTTTTTATAGCTACTTTACATCAGATTAAGGAATTTTCCTTCTTAGTTTAGTTTAGTTTTAGTTTAATTTTCCTTCTTAGCTTAGTTTGCTGAGAATTTTTTTTTTCATTAATGGATGTTGCATGTTGTAAAATTCTTTTTCACCATTTAGTGAAATGAATCTATGGACTTTCTCCTTTATTTTGTTAGTGGGGTGGATTACCTTGATTTTATTCTTTATTTTTAAATACATTTTTATTGATTTCAGATAGGAAGGGAGAGGAAGAGAGGGATAGAAACATCAATGATGAGAGATAATCATTGATTGGCTGCCTCCTGCATGGCCCCTACTTGGGATCTAGCCTGCAACTCCGGCACGTGCCTGGATGGGGAATTGAACCATGATCTCTTGGTTCATAGGTCTATGCTCAACCACTGAACTACACTGGCCAGGTGAATTACCTTGATTTTGTAATGTTAAACAAACTTGTATTCCTGGAGTACATCCTAATTGGTAATAACATTTTGTTACTTTAAAATATTGCGCCGAAACCGGTTTGGCTCAGTGGATAGAGCGTCAGCCTGCAGACTGAAGGGTCCCAGGTTTGATTCTGGTCAAGGGCATGTACCTGAGTTGCGGGCACATCCCCTGTAGGAGATGTGCAGGAGGCAGCTGATCGATGTTTCTCTCTCATCGATGTTTCTAACTCTCTATCTCTCTCCCTTCCTCTCTGTAAAAAATCAATAAAATATATTAAAAAAATATTGCTGGATTCTATTTGTTTCTATTTTGCTTAGAATTTTGAGTTTGTGTTCATCAGAGATATTGGTCTATAATTTTCCTTTCTTTTGTCCTCGTTAGATTGGTGACAAGGTTATATCAGCCTCATAAAATGAGTTGAGAAGTAATCCCTCTTTTCTTATTCTTTGGAAGAGTTTGTGTAATATTGGTGTTATTAATTACTTAAATGTTTGAAAGAAATCCCCAATGCAACTTCAGTGGATATTCTGGTGCTCAACCTAAATCTTCTTTTAGGGATAAAGCACCCGTCCTCCAGCTGTCCAAATATCTGACACTGACAGCTCAAAGCCGTGTCCACCTCCCAAAGACCCCCACCTCCAAATACCATCCCATTGGAGAGTAGGCATCAACATATGGATTTTGGGGAGACACAAATATTTAGTCTATACCACCTTTCTGGGAAATGCCTTGTAGTTACTGCTTCCTGATCCTGCCAAACGCTTCTGGAGAGGCTAGAGTGGCCATTCCTGGGGATGAGTGGTCTATGACTTTGTGCAAGAGCGGAATGAGGTTATCACAATACCTTTGGGCCAGGTTATTTTAAGTTACAATTTCATCAACCAACTGGAGGCCCTTTCTAGCTGAAATCGTGATTTCAGCATAAAGAAAAGAAGAGGTAAGTTAAAAGTGAACACCTGTTCTTCTAAAATTGCTCCACTGCAGGTACCGGCCCTAGAGAGTTGGCAGATGGTTTTGTGTTTCTAAGCCTGACCTTAGCAGCCCTTCATCAATCTTGAGCTGATTGACTCTCAGGAAAGAGGAGACTCCGCTTCCCAGGGTACCCAAGACACCTTTGATTTAGTTACTACCTGAAGACCAATTAATTAGCCCTCACTGGTTCTCCTAACACAGCTAGGAAACACTGGGCACAGCCTGGCCGGGGCAGCTTTTCACTAGCTCATTAATTACGGTCACCGCAGACGTGGCTAGTCCTAAAACATAAAGATAAAAGCAGCCTTCTGCTCCAGGGAAGACTGCTGATCTCCAAGGCCTGCAGCTACCCTGCGCTGTGATTCCTGTAGACAAAGGGCCCCCATCCTTGTTATTATTTGGTTAATCCTCACTGGAGGATATTTTCCCATTGATTTTGAGAGAGTGGAAGGGAGGGGGAGAGAGAAAGAGAAACATCGATGTGAGAGGGACACCTCCGTTGGTTGCCTCCTGCATGGACCCTGACCAGGGCCAGGGATCGAGCCTACAACTGAGTCCCCATGCCCTTGACCGGAATTCGGAATTGAACCCTGGACCCTTCAGTCCACAGCCGATGCTCTAGCCACTGAGTCAAACCGACCAGGGCAAGGGGCCACCCATCTTTAAAAAAATCTGCATCTATAGCACTGAAACCACCAATTGCGTCTTCCCTTTAACTTCACTCACAGCTGTCAAGGGGAGCTCATTAGCAATGAGAGAATTTGCCCCTTCACTACCAGGCACTTTATTTTTTAAATTTAGGAGGTTTTACTTAAGTTATTTTTTTTAAATCAAATGGGATTGTATTTTTTTATGACAGAGAATTAATTCATAATCAATTTGCAATTATCCTCTAATCTAGATTATGTGGGGACCCCAACTACTCAGCCAGTTTCCCTTCTTCGGTCTCTCACCTGGCCCCATTTCTCTCCTAGTTTCTCCTCAGTCTTTCCTCTTTATTCCAAGCTAGGGCAAACCTGGGAAGAGTCGAGTTTGGATGTGGGATGTGGAGTGAGTGTGATAAGAACTGAACAGCGTACTCGTTTTAAGACCCTTCCTCCTTTATTAAGAGGCTAACCATAGTTGACTTGTGTTAAAAGAACTTCCTTCTCCTGACAGATGTTATGTTTTGGCAGTGTTAAAAGATAAACTGACACATATTTAAAATATTAGTTTATTTGAACAAAAATCGATTCCAATGGGGCAGTGCCAAATCAGAAGTGGTTAGGAGCACTCCACTGACAGGAGATGGGGCAAGACTCTTATAGAGAAGACTTGGGAGCTGAGCAAGGAAATTAGGTGGCTATAGTTTAAGCATTATTTGGGAAAGCCTGGTTGGCTGTTTGTGATTGGTTGTCATTAGGTTTTGATTTCTTTTTTAAATATATTTTTATTGATTTCAGACAGGAAGGAAGAGGGAGAGAGAGATAGAAAAATCAATGATGAGAGAGAATCATTGATTGGTTGCCTCCCGCACGCCCCTACAGTCCACAGGCTGACGCTCTATCCACTGGTTTTGACGTTCTAGCCAGGGCTAGGTTTTGATTTCTTAACCTTGAGGTACTTTCAGGCTTAGCTTTGGGTTTGCTTACGTAGGTGAATATGGCATTAGAACCACCTCAGAGGCCTCCGTGCTTAGTTAATGTAATAGTAGTTTTGTGGGAAAATTTCAAACAGAAGCAAAGCATATACTATAGTTACTCTTTCTGGCCTCCCTCGCCACGTGCCCTCCCCAACTCCCATGTATCCATCCTGCAGTTTCACCATTATTAACTCATGACCACTTTTGTTTCCTGTAGCTCCCAAACCCAGGTGTTCTGTGCTCCATGTTTGGGTCCACCTGAAACCCTGTTTCCTCAGCTGAATATACCCAAGAGGTGACGCTGGGCGTCAGTCTGTGTCTTCCCTCCGTCCTGTGGACCAGGGCTTGAGAACACCTCAAGTGTCACATTCTATTACACTTGATGGGCAACTCTAGGCGTCCTGGTGGCAGGCTGGACAAAAGGACAGCTGTGCTGGGCTGCACACAAATTAGGGCATCTTTGGAGGCTGTCCTCCAATTCCCAATTAGTTTTTAGGAGAGCTTTAATTATGCCATCCACATCTTTACTTAAAGAATCACAGCCACACTGGCTTACGGGGCAATGAGTGACTGACTAGATTTGCATAATCATTTACCCTAATTAGAATGTCAAAAGTTGGTGACAAAAAGGCCAAGTTATGCTGTAACTTGGTATCATTTTAATTGTTTAATTTCCTATTATTGCAGCTGTCTTCCTCTTTGCATCTCAGTCCTCTTTCTAAACAAATTGTAGTAAAAACAAAATAGAAAACAGGACTAATAACTCACTTATAGGCTGAACTCCTAAAAACCTCTAGAAGTTCCTTTCCTTAGTCCAAACCATGATTTTAGCTTCTATCTAAATGTATAATTGCATGGCCATTTAGATTGGGCACTGGGAATTTAGACAGACACTTAGCTTTGAATCTAGAAGCCTGTTCTTTATGTGTGCACACCCGTGTGTACACTTGCACTTTTAAGGTGGAAGAATCATCTTCAGGTTGTCCCAAGAGAAAAAAGTGTCTTTTAATAGTCACTTTTATTCCGATGTTGTTTTTTAAAAATCCTCACCCGAGGATATATTTTTATTGGTTTTAGGGGAGGGAGAGAGAGAGAGAGAAATATCAATGTGAGAAATATCCATTGGTTGCCTCCCGTATGCACCCTAACTGGGGATTGAACCTGCACCCTAGGTATGTGCCCTGATCTGGAATCGAATCCCTAACCCTTTGAGGTACGGGAAGACGCTCCAACCGAGTTACCCAGCCAGAGCTATTCCAGTGCTTTAACACAAGGGTTGGTGGGTAACAAAAATGATTGTAAGATATACTCATTAATAGGTAATATTATTTTTAATAACGTGTAAAGCTTCTATGATAAACGTTTTGGACCACAGGATTTGACAACTACAAAGTTTGCTAAAAAAAACCAAAACAAACAAAAAAAACAACCCACAGAACTTCAGGTCTCAAGCATAGAACCACCCTAACCCATTAGAGACTGTTTAGGCACGCATCGGTGATTTCTGGGTCTGGCTGGTGAGCTACTTAGTCAGGTCCTAGTTAAATCAGGCATCTTCTGTTCCCCGCCCCCCACCCCCGCCCTCATTCCCTTTTAGCAGCAGGAGGCCACCTATTTAATTAGTTGGGGGTGGGAGCGTCTGTAATCTCCTGGGGTCAGCTTTAGCCCAAAGTTGGATAAGAGAGAGAATCCAACCCCAGGCGTGGCTAGCCTCTCCCCTGCAACATATGGGGACCCTGCCACGCCTTCAGCCCAAGTTCCAGCAGCAAGCATTAGCGGAGAGGCCTTCCCGCTGGGAACACACCCTGCAAAGCCAAGGGCAGGTGGCATCACTGGTAGAGGTCAAGCAGTTCTTAGACCAAACAGCATCTGGTGAACTGTGCCAATTGAAAATCAATGTCCTTTCCTGGGTCTGTTCCATTTTATGGTTGTTTGCACAAACGTACAGCCGCTAATGGGCAGGGCAGAGCTCAGAGCATCCTCCCAGGATTGTTCCAATGGAGTCTGATGTCTTCCCAAGCCACTGATAAGTTGAATTAGAGTCTGTTTACTAGAGGCTAATGGTGGAGCCTGGTGATTAGGCTAAGCCAGACTAATGGTGGGGTTAGCCACTATTTACCCAAGGCCTGGAAGTCTGACCACAAATTCAAAACATATAAGCCTCCAAAGCCTTACCACACTCTCCAGGCTGGGGAAGACATGCGGCAATACTGAATCATGATGTTCAATGTTGCAGCTCCATGTTAAGCAGGCCAGTTTTCTTTGGATTGATGTAATATTTTTAGTGCTTAAAAGGCTATGTAGTCAGATAAACTCAAGTTCTGTCACTCACCAGCAGAAGGACCCTGGGGCAAGTTTATTAACCTCTCTAGCCCTCATTTTCCTCACCTGTAAAACAAGGATAATAACTGTACCCACCTCACTGGGCTGCTGAGAAGTTCAATAAGATAATATGTTCAAATGTTTTACTACAGTGCCCATTAATGCACTTTTAATAAATCTTGGGTATTAAAAATGACAATAAAGATAATGATAATTCCAGCCAATTATGAACAAAAAAGGCCTGTTAAAATAGGCAGGAGCAGGACACTGGAATGAGTAGCACTGGGTTTAAAATCTTGATTTTAACATTTTTACCACTGAACTCTGTAGTCTTAAAGTTGTATGGGAATTCTTTAACTTGTTCATTTCTCCCTTGTTCTGATTCGTCTTTCTTGTTTTTCAATAAAGAGGTGAAGACCCAGGCATGATGCTAGATTTTAATTCACCCTGTAATGAACGGGCTGCTGCTTTAGAAGCACTTGGTGCCCATCCCCAGGTCCTATCAGAACCAGACGGCCAGGGAACCCAGCGATAGGCATGGCCCGGCTTCCGTCCTGCTTCTCAGGTGGGTCATTCCCAGGAGAGAGCTGGATAATCAAGATCTGGTCCCACTCCTATGGGACAGAAACTTTTGTGTAGCTGGGGATGGGGTTGTCCTCTTTGGGGCCGGACGCTCTGGTGGAATGTGGGCCGGCCTGGCCGTATGTCCCCCATGCTCTCCTCTCTCCCAGGAGAGGCAGTTTCATTGCAGTGGCCACTGAGGGAGAAGGGGAGAGGAGCCCCTCTGAGTGGGGCTGGGTGAGGAGGACTGGAGAGGAGGGCCAGCCAGTTCTCCCAGACGAACAGAGCAGCGGTGGTCGGAGAACCGTGCTACCGCCAGAATCGCAGCTTCCGTGAGATGCTTCATTACTCTTTTCCTTTATCTACAGCTTCAGCGGATCCCATCACTAGAGCAGGCACAAACTGCAGTGGCTCCTGGCTCACAACCAACTCCCCCATCCCGCCCCCCCCCACCCCCTCCGTGACCATGGTGCAGTTTCGTAGGCACAGCTAGAGCCAACAGACAGGGTCCTCTCTCCCGGGTATTTGTAAACTTGACTGGAATAGACCAGTGGGTTGGAGCAGAATCATCTCATGACAGTCAGTGCTCTGGTGCCAAGAGCAATGGCACCTAAGGTCCCAGGTCACCTTCATTCATGTCTTGCCAGAGAATTGATTGTTTAAGCTTCCTTTGATTTAGTGAGCTACTCCCCATAGCATTCCATATCTTCCTTTAGTTTAAATTAAAGACTGCTTTCATTTAGCTTTTTCTCTCCCAAGAACCTTAAGTGAGTTTCCTTAAAAAAAAAAAAAAAAAAAAGCAGAGAGGGGTGAGGCTTGTGATGTTTACAAGTGGTTTAACCCAAAATCTCTGGGCTCTCTAACTTTGAGAATTACCATAACAAAATTTCCTCCCTATAAGGCACCTTCAACCACAAGACTTATAAGGCTGCCTGGAGGGGCATGTGCCAGGTAGTTAACCAGCTCACCCTGCTCCTTGGCTGAGGGATTTACATCTCCATCTCACAACCTGGACTTTAAACCTGTGCCTACACACAGTGACCCAGTGGGTGTCCTCCAGGACAGGTGACAGAGGAGCATTCAATCTTCTGATGCCAGTGGTCTCTGAGGAAAGGCCCCAGGCTCATCTAAGCTGCACAAACCCGTGCAGCTAAGCACATTGCCTTTGCTTTATGAACTACAACATTACCTTCAGTGATCATCTGGAACGGCCTCGGCGATGCTCAGGCCATGAAGCAGGCCATGGATTTCCTACTTTATTACCGGAAATGGTTTTCCCACAGGCTCCATACTGCTCACCCATGTTTGGGCACTGGTGTAGACGGAGAAAGCTTTCGCCTCATCTTCTGCAAAGGGCTTCCTCTGAGGATCCAAATGTGAAGTTAGGTCCATTTATCAGTGACAATTCCGAAGCTGGGCAAAACCCCACAGGAGACGCATCCCCCTCCCAGCTCCCTCACGCACGGAGATTTTCCACATGATGCCACCAAGGGCTGGGTAACTTCACAGCAGAACTAAAGACATGAGTCCCTGGATGGTCCAGTTCAATGTCTTCACTTTGCTGGCCATGGAGTGCATTCTCCCCCCATGGCCATGACCAGCCTCCTCCCGGAGAGCTGCCCTTGGCACAACCCATCTCACTTCTGCAGGAGCCATTCAGGGCATCAGTGGTATTGCTTTAGCTTACGATAGCCTCACGTGGTTCACCAAACCTCTCTCCACGTTCCCTGGAGTTTCCATGTCATGAATTAGCAGTTACAGCTTCTTATGGAGCTCCACGCCCGAGGACTAATGTGCCTTCCACTTGTCTCTCTAAGCCTCCTACTCTCCCCGACCACCCCTCATGGTAGTTAAAGGGCTGGACCAGACCAGGTGAAGTAGCTGGGTGAATCTTCAGGAAGGGCTTGGGTAGAACCAGAAAAGGTTGGATTGACATCTGGGAACCCAGGACCGCCTCTGGTGTGACTGAACTGCAAGAGGGTCACCTCCTTGACTCCCAGGCACTGAGCTGACCACCAGTACTGAAGATGCACTGCTCCTACTCTGAACTATGCTCCCATTTCTAAAGTATCACCAAGTACAACCCTGAAAGAAAAATTTCAACTAATCTCTTTCTAATTGCAGGAGCTCATATAGTATGATGAACTTGCTCTCTCCCTTTTTTACTTTGTATTATGGAGAATTTCAGACAGGAAGAATAGTATAAATGAGCCACAATATGCCTATCATCCAGCTTCGACAATTATTAACTCACAGGCAATCTTGTTCTACCTATACTTCTACCCATTTCCCTCTCCCTAGATTATGTTGAAGCAAATCCCGTTTATATAATTTCTTTTGGATATTTCAGTATGTATCTTTAAAATATAAAGACTTAAACAATATAGCCATGGTATCTTTATTATACCTAGAATAATTAACAATTCCCTATTATCAAATATCATTATTAAATCAGTCTCCAAATTTCCCTCATTACCACATAAATAGTTTTAGAGTTGACTTATTTGAATCAGGATCCAAACAAGATCTACATATTGCATATGGTTGATGTGGTTCTAGTCTCTTATCTAATCCCAGCATGGAGGGACCTGGAGAGTATTACACTAAGCGAAATAAGCCAGTCAGAGAAAGGCAAGTATCACATGATCTCACTTATATGTGGAATCTAATGAACAAAATAAACTGCTGAACAAAATAGACCCAGAGACATAGAAACATGGAACAGACTGTCGAATCTCAGAGGGAAGGTGGGGGTGGGTGGGTGGGAAGAGATCAATCAAAGATCTTGTATGCATATATGCATAATCCATGGACACAGACAATAGGGTGGTGAAGGCCTGGGGTGGGATGCGGGGGCGGGCCAGAGGGGTCAATGGGAGGAAAAAGGGGATGTATGTAATACTTTCAACAATAGGTCCCCTCTTCACTTTTTTCCCCTCATGCAGGATATTTGCTCACAAACCAGTCAATTGTCCTATTAAGAGTCTCAATGCTGGATTTTGCTGATTGCCTCCCAATGGTATCATTTAACATGTTTCTCTGTCAGTGCAAACTTATTGTTAGATATAGAGGCCTAATAAGATTCAAGTTCCATTTTTAGTAGGTATACTAGGTGCTGTGTTTTTTCATCAGGAGGGATAAACGGTCTGATTCTGTTTGTCTCTCTCTTTTTAATGGGTTAATTGGACAATAATTAGAAGCATTCAAATAACAGAGGTGGGCTATTCACAGCCACGTGCCTACAGCCAGGCTTTGGACAATAAACTGTGCGTCAAGCCAGAGTTCGAATCTGAGCCGGACACCAACACCCTTCTCTCTATTGGCACTTCTCCCTTTCTGGGTTCCTTACACACAGTTGAATTCTGGGCTGGCTGCCAACTGAGCAGTGAGCCTCAGACCATCCTCCTTGCCAGCCAGTTTTTTGTCCTGAAAGTTTTCCCAATCCCAACATGCTTCTTCCAGCACACCCACCCCACCCTCAGCACTACCGGATAATTTACATGCTCACAAGTAACTTTATAGGAGAAATCTTCAGGACTGGAAGGAATGACTAGAATGTTGAGGAAAGGAGCTGATGCATTATTTTCAAAATAGTGAGTTAAAACACTTTTGAGTGTAAAGATAGGTATTTTTTAAAAAATCAACTACTAAAATGTTTTAAGACGGCCTTCTTAATGTAAAAGTGTGGATTCAGCTTGCATTTTCCAAAAATGTTTTCTGTACATACAGCTCTATGGAGATCCTCTGAGATGAAGAGGTTCCATGGCCAAAAATAATTTGGGAAACTGCATGTCCCATTTCAAGAAAGACTATATTCATAGTAAAGACTCCACAAAGTCCTGCAGGAAACCGCCTATATACTAGTAGCTTTGGTTAAACCAGAATTCCCTTTTCTTTGTTGAAGGGTAACAGTTTCAGGACACACACGTTGGGAAAGACATTGTAGGGAACCAATAGAGCTGGCCTCTTGGGGAAAGTGAGGCATGGGAGAAAGGGGTCATTGAGGGCTACAGCCAGCACCCTGGACTTTCTTTGGCCCATTGCGTCTGGGGACACTTGGGAGATGAATTAGTAGGAGGTTCTGGTAATGGGCTTCTGCAGAACCCTTGTGCCCTAGGGCTGTTTCTTGGGCTAATATCGTCAAGTGTTTAAGTAAACTTTCGTCTTCCACCTGCGATGACTTATCTGCCTCCTGCATGGCACCTGGGAGCGTGGAGGCAGGAACCAATGTTACCTGGGCCCCAATTCCGTGTCCATCAGTTAGCAGCACAGAAAACTTGCTAAGGTGAATCAAGTAACCTAGAGTGACAAAGTATATGACAACTGGGCGTTAGCCGCTGGGGAACAGTCCTGAAAGGAGGGGGTTATGGACTTTACTAGTCACCTGAGCACTGCAGTCAGCAGTCATGTGGGTGCTCAGCGGCTGGGTCCACTGAAGCCTCAAGAACAGGCAACGGTGAGCATGCAATCAATGGCAGGTCAGGGTTGGAGGAGCTGACTCAGCGGTGAAATTGGTCTGTGAGGAGGAGGGTCAGAAGCCCAGTGTCGGAGGGGTATTGCAAACGTAGGCTCTCTCTCTTTTGGTGCTGACTTCCATGGACCCGATACTGTGTGAGGACCTGCAGGAGCAGGCGGCTACAGGCAGAGTGAGATGTGGAAATGATCAAGTGGTCGGTCCTGGAGCTAAGGAGGTGTTTGTAGGTTGAGGCCGGCCCCTAGTCCTCTGCTAAGAGAAGAACAAATATCCAGGTCTTGGGCGGAGAGAGCTCATGGTAAATGAGGGACCCCACTAATGAGGCTGGGGGTCAGGTCAGGCCTTCAGGTACCTGAGGAGGAGAACATGCAGTGGGCCAGGGGCAGTTTGCAGGAGGGCCCAAAGAAGAAGGATAAAGTCAATGAGTCCTCAGGAGTCTCTGATTCACCCTCAGGTACATTAGACACCAAGCTCAGGGCTAGGAACTAAATTCTAAACAACTAGTGGGAGAGGGCACTCCAAGGAAAACTCAGACGTGGTTCCCAGAAATAGGCTAATCTGTGCCTGCAGATTACCAGTCCCATTGCCTACTGCTTAGAAGGGCTGGGCCAGGCTGGGCCTGGCACCGTGGAGCATACATGTCTCAGCACATTTAATGAGCATCGGTACTATGTGCCATTCCAGATGCTGGGAGCACAGAGCTGAACAGGCCCTGTCCCTGACATCAAGGCTCTTCCAGACAAAACCCAGTGCAGCACAGAGCACGGGCTCTAGCAAGAAAGAGAACCGCCTTTCAAATCTAGGCTGGCTATACAGTGGGGCCTTGACTTACGAGTTTAATTCGTTCTGAGACCGAGCTCCTTAAGGAGCTCGTTAACTCAAATTACTCTGTCAACTCAAAGCAAAAAATTGGCTGAGAGACAGCTGGTATCTCAAAAAACTCGTTAGTTGGGACACTTGTAAGTCAAGGCCCCACTGTATAGCTCAGTTTAACCAGGGTCCTTGGTTTTCTTGTCCACAAAGTAAACATTTTAGGTCCCAATTCAAAGGGTATTGTGAAGTTAGGAACTAGCACCTGGTAAGCATTTGGTGTTTCTTGAAAGTGTTATTTTTTTTTTTATGGTGATGGTACTGGTTTCCTTAGCTTAAGGTCAGCCTGAGTAAGAACTTCAGTCAACCAAGCAGCATATATACAGTATATTTACTGAACACTCTAGCAAGACCTAGGTCTCTAAAATTTGCCTCTTCCTTCAAAGAACTTACAAACTATTTAGAGAAACAAAATAAAATTTGTAAGATACCAAGAATAGCAGTTTTAAATATTCACCAGGGTGGAGATATTTGCAGTGTGGTCAACTCTGTTTCTAGCGTCTACAACAGTACCTGGTACATAGTAAGTACAACACATATTTGTTGAACAAAGGAATGAATGGAAATCAGTTTGAAACAATGAGATAAGTTGATATAAGGTTGCCAAATGAATAGAAAGGCATACATCTGGCTACCAATGTTGGATTCCACTTAGAGATACTAGTAGCCTGGGAATCTGTTTGGTATAATTGTCTGGTCATGGTATCTTTTTGCCCCCAGCCCCTTCAGTGGAAGGCAGTAGGAGGCTGGGGCACAGGGAAGAATCAAACATGATGGTGAGCCCTGACCAGTTTGGCTCAGTGGATGGAGTGTCAGCCTGTGGACTGAAGGGTCCCAGGTTCGAGTCTGGTCAAGGGCATGTACCTTGGCTGCGGGCACATCCCCAGTGGGGAGTGTGCAGGAGGCGGCTGATCGATGTTTCTCTCTCATCGATGTTTCTAACTCTCTATCCCTCTCCCTTCCTCTCTGTAAAAAAAAAAAAATCAATAAAATATATTAAAAGAAAAACAAAAACAGAAACATGATGGTGAGTAGGAATGGAAACACAACCTCAGAATTAAAAGACCTGGGTGTTTGAACAATTAGAGTAACTTGTTCAGCCAAGCTGCTGAAATTGCACAAGGAAACAAAAAAGCAACACCAACTAAAATCAACAGAAAACCGCTCTCCCCTGGGGCAGGGAGCCCGCATCAGCGGCTGGCCTGGGCCGGTGAGGCCTCTGAGCTTTTACTCGGAGCTGACTCAGGTACTGCCTGAAACCTGGATTGTGATGAGAGTCACCCTTTGGGGAAGTAAGCCACCTGCTCACTGTGAAACAGCGAATACCACACTTTCAGAGCAGAAACAAGAGCAGCAGGCCCGCTGCCACCGCTTTTGGAGGGCATAATTTACCCCCAAAGAGTCCATATAGCAGGAGAAAAAAGAGCTGTGTTGATAGGGGAACAGTATCTGCTCTCTCTTTGTGTGTGGGGTTCCTCCATCCACCTTCTCCTTCTCCCTTCCTTCATCCAATATTTCTTGAGCATCTATTATGTCAGTGGTTCTCAACCTTCTGGCCCTTTAAATACAGTTCCTCATGTTGTGACCCAACCATAAAATTATTTTCGTTGCTACTTCATAACTGTAATGTTGCTACTGTTATGAATCGTAATGTAAATATCTGATATGCAGGATGGTTTTAGGCGACCCCTGTGAAAGGGTCGTTCGACCGCCAAAGGGGTCGCGACCCACAGGTTGAGAACCGCTGTATTATGTGCTAGACACAATTCCAGGTACTGGAGACACAGCCAGGGATAGTGCAGAGGAAGATCCTGAATTCCCGGAGTTCCCAAACAAACAACTAAGGACATAAAGCATCTAACACAGTGGTTCTCAACCTTGGCTGCACATTAGAATCACCTGGGAATCTTTTTAAAATCCTGATTTCTGGGCCTCATCCTCCAGAAATTCTGTTTCTTTGTTACTAATGTTGTGGCCCCACCCCCTAACAAAGAAACAGAATTTCCGGAGGATGCGGCCCAGAAATCAGGATTTTAAAAAGATTCCCAGGTGATTCTAATGAGCAGCCAAGGTTGAGAACCACTGATCTAACAGAACAGGAGCTGAAAAACACAGCGGAGCCAGCTAGGAGAAATCTGGGGAAATTGCACTTAGGGCTGAGGGAGCAACCAGTGAAGAAACCCCAAGGTGGGGGTGAGTATGGACAGTGGAAGAGCAGCCTTTTGAGGGGGCAGCAGTAAGAGGTGAAGTCAGAGAGTTGGGGCCACCAGCCCAAATCCTTCTACCTCCAGAGCACAGTAAAATCTCCGTACCCTGAGTTCCTACTGCTAATCATGTTTTTCCGCATGCCAAGGACAGTGGTCCCAGTTTTTCTCATCACACACTCCTACCAGAAGGGAAAAAGCACTGGCATATACTCACATATATGTACATATGTCTTTAAGATTTGTATAGTATAAAACATACCCCAAGAGAGAAATGAAAAGAAAGAGATAAAATAAGTATCAGCAGAATGTCTACTCTTTTCCCATACCCTTGTTTCCCACTCGAGGTAGTTTTTTTGTGTGTGTTGGGTCTTATCTCTACAACTGGATTGTAAATCCCATTAGGCTAAGGGCTGTCTTATCCCTGATGCTGCCTAGCACAGGGCTGAACAGTTGGAAAAAGTAATTACAGCCTAAGAGACGAAGGCTCTACCTCTGGTGGACACACAGACCATGGAGGTCTCCACTGGAAGGCAGGGAGAGTCCTGAGGCCTCACTGTGGCCTGGATGAAAGATTCCTCGTATCAGTCAGAGTCCAACCAGGGAAGCAGAGCCACTGTGAGTATTATGGAAGGAGGAATTTAATATAAGGACGAGGATTTACACAATTGGGGAAGGAACTAGGGACATAAAGGTCCAAAAAGGGTTGTTTAAGGATCAGCCACTAAGCAGCCCACATCCCAGTCTGGAAGCCACACAGGTCCAGCTTCTGGGGGCAGAAGTTGGCTTTTTGTGTGGCTACCACCTCTGTGAGTTTGCAGGGAGCATCTGATAGTGGGCCTGGGGTCGCTGCTGGTCAGCAGGGCTGGCGGGGGTGGGGGGTAAAGGGGAGATGGAGGGAGCACTGGACACACAATGAGGAGGAGCAAAGAGAACTGGAATCCACCAGCACCTCTGCGTCTCTCTCTCACACCCTCCGACCTACAACGATGCTCAGATGCTCAGAGCACGGTGGCTTCACTTCCGCCTCCCAAAGCGCCTGCAACTTCGCTTTTGCCAAACTCAAACCTGGAACCACACAGGAGAGCATTCTGAAAACCATAGCTCCCACCCTATAGAAGATCCCACCCACAGGGATCGGGTCCCTATAGAAGAGTCCCGCACATCCCCAAGACTGATCCCTTTTGTTCTGCTTCTCAGCCCATGAACAGAAACATGATCACTGACTTGCCTTCTTGAAAACCTCAGTACTAGCAATGGAGGGTCCCTGGATGGTGAATGCAAATATTTCAGCCACTGGAAAAGTGAACGCACCCCCTGAAAATTAACCCTTTAAAATACAAGAGTTCACTTAACATTATCGATAGGCTTTTGGGAACTGTGACTTGTAGCAAAATGTCACATAACAAAACCAATTTCACGTAGGCTTAATTGATATAAACAAGAGTTAAGTTCCTAAGGCATATTTCTGGTCACAAACACCATAAAACTTCTATATAGATACTAAACACCTGCAATATTAAACATGGAAATAAATGTGAGCTATATATACATTTAAGAAAGATTAACAAAAACAAGTAGAAAACTCTTTTCCAACCTGCTTATTCCAGCTCAGGGTGGCAGGTTCTCCCAGCAGCTCAGGGGCATCAGATGGGAACTCACCGTGGACAGGACGCCCTTCCATCACAGGGTGCGTCACACCCACACCCACACCCACAAACACTCAGACTGGGACAGTGTAGACACGCCAATCCACCCAGTGTGCACAGCTGTGGCATGTGGGAGAAAACGGGTACCTGGAGAAAGCCCACGCCGACACGGAGAGAATGTGCAAACTCTACACATACTGTCACCAGGGGCTGGAAATTGATTTATTTTTTCTCGTCAGCATTATAATGAAATGACACTGAGTGAAAGGATATTAGAAGACCTACTGTATGTGTCTATTACTGTAAAACCAAACCTCACACTATAATGAAACCATCCAATTTACTACCCAGTGAGGCCCCGAGTAGCCTTTCTTTGGCTTCTGTCTTTGATATTTCAAATGTAGATTGCTCCAATATCAAAGGCAAAAGGAACTCCTTTGAATCTGCCCTCTTCTTCTTGTCTCCTCTCAGTTGATGGACAGACACTGCAGAGCAGGGAAATACAGCAAAATGAGCTTAAGGAGGGATGGCTGGTTTGTAACCTGGATAACTGGCAACAGGTCACTTTATCTAAACAAGCACCTATATTGCATTTGTATGCCAGGCATAGATCTAAGTGCTTTACAAAGATAACTAAGTCAATCCTCATATCAGTTTTATGAGACTTGATTGACAGTATTATTAGCCCTCTTTTACAGATAGGGTAAGAGGCAGAGGGAGGTTAAGTTAAGATCACACCGCTGGAATTCACATCATGACCAACTGTAGCTTTATGTGTAAAAGGACCAAAATTATCCCTTGAGTTCGAAATCTGCAGAAACTGATGAGTTCATTTTCATTTGTAAAAACTATTCATAATACGTACTATTAGCTGTCATTTAAAGAGTGACTTTCTTAGGGACCAGGCAGAGTCCTTTACAGGTACAATCTCATTTTAATGCTCACCACTGCCCTATGAGGTAGGCAGTATCACTCCACTTTGCAGATGGAGAAGCAGAAGTGATTTCTGCAAGAGCATACAGCTCGTTGACAGGAGATCCAGGACTGAGAGCTGACTTCAAAGATACAGCTTAGCCCAGATGCTCAATGGAAGCTAAGTTCCACTATCAAGAAAAATGAATGCAGAGTCCAAACCATGCAAGTTTGACTGCCAAGCCAGAATTCTCATGCAGTGTGTGAAGGGACTGGGGGTTGGAGAATCGCCCGGGGCCCTCTGGTGAGCCTGTACTTTCTGAGTCTCGGGCCTGGTGCAGGGTCCCCCATCTTTGTCATCTTTCTCTTGGCTCATTATTAGTCTCTAACCCTTCTTAGCTTTTGCCCTCCACAGATTTCTCTTCTCTGCACCTTTGAGGGGCAGGGAACAGAGGTATAAGACTTTTCCTCTCCTTTCCTTTCTTCCCCTTAGTAACTACACAGCACATTATCTATATATATAAAAAGCCAGCGACTGGAACGCCACAATGACTGGAACGATGAGTCGCTATGATGCCCACTGCAGCCAGCCAACCGGCCTGACTGGGACAGGGACGGCCAACTTCCTGTGTCCCCTTCCCCCACCGGCAGCCTGGCCCCAATCGGCCCCCATTGGGGTGGGCCAGCCGGACTCCACCCATGCACGATTTCGTGCACCAGGCTTCTAGTAAAATCACAAGAACTTTTTAACATCTTGCTCTTCTGGTCTTTAATGAAATACAAGTGCAACTCAACTTCGTCATTCCTTTGTCTTTTGCTGGTTTACCTCTAAGTCTTTCAGGGACCGAGTCCCCCAATTGCCACCCACTCCGAAAGGAGCCCTGTTCCTCATTTTCCACATTTTTCTCTTCAAATTTCAGAGTGAACATTTTTTTTTTTTGCCAAGTGTTTTCTTCTCTTTAATTGTGTGTTTATTTGGAGAGTTTCCATTTAAAAAATTAAATATGGTTTTTGGATAATAAAGGAATGTTTACCCTTGAACTTATTCTATACCTTTTATGTAATAATTTCCAGCTATTGATCTTTTACCTCTCAAATAATATTTCTCCTGTTTTTCTATTCCTACAGGTGTAAGCTCCCTCTACCTTTCCCTCTCTCCCATCTCCATCTGCCAGTTTTGATTTCTGGCCAACCCCCAGCCATACAGCAACTGCCAATTCAGCTGCCAAAGTCATGCCCTCAGTATAGAAACACTGAAGAAATTAGTCTGACATGCATGTTCTTCTGGCTCAAATGGCTATGGATGTATTTTTTTATAAGAATCCATTTTGCATTCTTAATCTGGAGCCAGTGTGTGTTCTTTACAAGATGAGGGAATATAAATCATTCATATGGGTTATTTCACTAGGAATGTACTCATTCTGATCAGCATCTATCAATCATTTATCTAATTTATTTTCCAGCCATTCAATCTGGGTCATTTATTACGTACTAGAGGCCCGGTGCACAGATTCATGCACCGGTGGGGTCCCTCTGCCTGGTCTGCGGGGATCAGGCTGAAACTGCAGTCTGACATCCCCCGAGGGGTCCTGGAGTGCGCCAGAGGGCACTCTGCAAGTTGCTGTCGCTTGGCAGCCCCTGCATTGAACGTCTGCCCCCTGGTGGTCAGTGCATGTCATAGCTACCGGTTGCTTAGGCTTATATATATATAGATTATTTTCTAGGCACTGTGCTAGACAGTAGGGTTATAAAATAAACAACACTGTCCTTTGAGCACAAAATTTCTAATTCTATTCCTGGCACTGTTACTAGTGACTTGTCTGACTTTGGGAAGTCACTGGTGGATCTCAGGGGCCCCATTGTAAACTGAGGGGCTTGTATTAAGTGATCTCATAATTTTAAAACTTTTAAAATCAAAGGACACAGAAGATTGACTTTTTGTCTTAATTCAGCCATTACTTTGCTCAGTGCCTTTGAGCACAGTGTTTACTCTCCGACCTCAGTCTCCTCCTCCATAAAATAAATGGGAGGTCCTAGATCAAGTTTGGAAAAAGTGTGTTCCAAGGAACTTTGTTAATAGGCCTTTTTAGGAAGAAAAAAAAAAGGTCCTGTGTTCAAGAAAGTATAGGAAACACGAGTCAATGGGCTTCTTTACTTCGGAAGGTCTTAGAAACTTTACTGTACCAATTCTGCTCATGGCTCTCCAAGCAAGAGACAGCAAATATGTTTCCCAAACTTACTTGACGAGGGAATCCTTTTATCCAGAAGCACCTTTATAGTACCAACAAATTGTCCTTCAGCATACATTTGGGAAATGTCTTACTATATGCCTTCTAGGGCCCTTTATTGCAGCAGTACTCTCTATCCTTGGATCAAGTTCCTGTCACAGATATCTGCCAGTTTATGTTCTAATACAGCTGTGCTGTGTGCATCCTGTTTGCTATAATTCCCTTTCTCTTCAAGTTATGCTTCTGCTTCTTTTGGTGCACAGACTATAATCTCACCAACCCTGAATACATGGCCTGCCTGCAAAATCATGCATCTCGTTAGCACGTTGGTCATCAGTGTCCAGAGTAAGTGCATAGTATGTAGGGAAATATTCCAAAGACGAACACAGAGGAGGCTCCTTGGGGGAAAGGGATGAGATAAATGCACATGAGAAAGAATAGCATACATAGGGCAGATTTCCATAAAAACTCAAAAAATATACTTGACCTCTTGGTGACTAAATAACATAAGTCTTTCCTGTCACAGTACTGTTCCTGACCAAGACTGTTAAGAGCTGGAGTTAGAGAGCTGAGTGGGTCCATGTGAAAGTCTGTGTTCAACAGCTGTCATGCTGGAGATCATTAATGTTCGATTGCATTCTATTGTCTTCATGTTACTCAACTTCATTTCACTGTCATTGCTTCAGCTGGGGATTAATCAACTATTTATGGGAAGACTGGATTGGAGTCAGGGCAGTCAAAAGGGGTTTCATTCTGCGGCAATGAGGGGGAAGCAAGTCACAGTTAAAAGACTCCTGATTGTGAGAGTTTGTTGGTAACGTAATTAAACAAAAATGGCTGGGAACAATGCTGACAAACCCATATTTCAAAAGGAAAAAGAAAATATTTGGTCTTCCTTTAGAATCCAGAAATACTCTGGCTTGAATCTATTTGGGGTGGGTTTCTTTGCCACTTTACTTTTCCTTAAGAGCTAGAAAGAAGCTGTGATGAGAGAATCAAGCTAATGGATTCTCTGTATAAATCAGTTCATCATTATCAATAGTGGAAATCATGCTTCATTATTGATCCTGAGGACAGCTGACACAACTGTAACACCAAGTAGTATGAGATATTTACAGCTTTATGAGGTGGAGGGAAAAAACCCTTTCATTAGGAGCTACTTTTTAAAAATCTCACAAATTACTTAGATGCTTCCATGTTGCACATATATGTGCATTATGGTTAGTTTTATTAGACTTAAGTGTCAAATTAAATAATGAAGGGACTATCATCCTAATGTATGTCGCCAAAACATTTATTTCCCTGTGTCAGGAGAAATAGAGTATAAATTCTGAATTAATTTGCCTAAGTATCCCAACTCATGCAATCCAATTATATAATGAGAATAATATAAACTTTTTGACATATCATTAACATCTTTTGATATGTTATAATAAATTATTCTGCAGAAAACAGTCAAATTACTTGCACAGTAAAATTCCAGGACTACAATATTAGGACCTGCTAACTTGTCCCCACGTAATAGCTAAAATTAAAATGTCAACACATGAGATCAGCATTACCCAAAACTGTCACACATCTTGACAAAGCTAAATCCTCTTATACTAAACGGATACAGCTCATAAGTCCAAGGCCAACATGTTCATGCAAATGACTTCTAATAAATTTAAAACCTCGGTTAAGTTTTTGATACGTGAGCTGCCCGCGGATGTGGGAAAAGATGGACCAAGCTCTCCCCTCACCCCCACCTTGCTATTCTTTTGGGGACAGCCAGGCCACTCCAGATGGTGCGCTACGGTCGGACATAGCTTGGGAGAAACTTCAACAGACGAGGGCTGTAATGTCAGGATTTTGCTGTGCGTCGCCCCCCTCCCCGCAGTTCCCAGGGTAGGAAGGTGCTGAGATGGAAGCCGAGGGACGCCCGCCCACCTGCCACCACCTGTTCGCTCCTCAGCCCTCTACTATAAATCCTCTGCCCTCGAACATCCACCCAGCACGGCCCCACAGCTCCTGCGGAAAAGGCGCTCCTTCCCGACCTGAGCTCCGACAAAGATTCCACCTTCCCGAAAAGAGGGCTCCGGCCTCCCCGGGGACTGGAACGGCCTCCCCACGCTCCATGCTGCCCCAGGAAGCCTCCCTTCTCCTTTCCACCTTCTCGCGGGGAAAATGACTTTCTCTCCAGCCTCCGCCTTCCCCCTAACGCTGGGCGAGTGAAGAGACCGGCCTCTGGTGACCCAGGCGGGCAGAGGGCGGCGCCCGGACGCCCGCTGGAAACTCCGACTCCACGCGAGGTGCCGCGCGCGCGTGTAACTCACTCGCTGAGAAGAGCCACCTCGGGGAGCGGCTCCACAGACCAGCCCGCGCGCAGGTGCGGAGCCGGCGGAAGAGCGCGGCGCCTCGCTCCTTCCCGCGGGGGATGAAGTCGTGCAGCCCGAGCCTCCCAGCGGCCGAGGCGCGCGTCGGGGCCCTTGCCTCGGCTGCTCTAATTGCCGCGGCCGTTGGCTCGGGCTCGGACGTTTGAAGACGCGGCGCGCCGCAGCAGTGGACAAGCAGCGGACGACGCCACAGAGGGGCCACACAGGACTTCAAACGTGCGCCGGGTGGTGCCGCAGTGGGGCCGGAAAATAAGCTTCCAAGTACGAGACGCTGCAGATGGCGCTGAGCTACATCATGGCCCTGACCCGCCTCCGGCGGAGGCCGAGCGCTTCGGCTCGGAGCGGGACTGGGTGAATCTCCACTGCGAGCACTTCGGCCGCGACCCCTACCTCCCGTTTGCGGGCGCGGAAGCTGCCGGGCGAGAGCGAGCCCTACGGCCAGAGGCTCTTCGGCTTCCCGCCCGAGCCCTTCCAGATGGCCAGTTAGGGCGCGCGGCCCCGCCGGGTGCGGTCCGGGCATCTAGCCCCGGAGCCCGCCCCCCGCTTTCCCGGTGTCTGCAGGGCTTTCGGTGACCGAGGTTGCATTCTTAGCATAAAGTTAGCAGACTTTCAGGTTACTTTATTTTGCATCACTAGGCTATGGACACGATGGTTTTATTGTCTTTCTTCCCCAGTTCTTATCAGTGTTTTGCAGATTTCATAGACGAATCTTGTGAATGGTTTCGATGGCTGTGAAAATAATTCCCCCTCTCCCTTTTTTGGTCTACTTTGAGGGAAAACAATCTTAAGGAAAACGTAGAAGTAAGGGTATACTGCAGCTTTAGTCCTCAGAGAAATAATCACTTCCTTAAACTTTGTCAGTTTGTCCTGTTCGGGTGAAGTTACGGTATCCATTCCTCGTGTATGCTTAAAACACAGCTACCTTCCTATCGTGTGAATGCATTTTGCTTAGTGCATTGTGTGCGCATGCATGAAATAGACTCCTTCCCCCCACCCCAGAGTACATGGCTGTGAATGTTCTGTATTTTTAAAAACTGTGTATACATTATTAAAATATAGATTTTGTAAAATATGGGTAAAAACGTAGGTCTGTTTTTCGTGCCCTGCTGGTTTCCTGATGGCACTAAGGGCCTAATTGGGGGTTAATGATATTGAGTGCTTCCCTGAGCAAAGATGTGGAATATTTAAATCTAATCACACCAATGGTAAATGTGCTGTTTTGTAATACTTCCTAAAACAACAACAACAAAGCCGAGGCGAGTACACATAATTAATGTGAAAGCTTTCTCTGTAATCTTGAAAATAGAGATGTATTTTTCATGTTTTTTAAATGATTAAATTAATTGAAATATTTAGCTTTAACTATTCAGTTCCTCAATATTTTATTTTCCTTATTAAGCCAATTACTATGAATTCCTTACAAATACCCCAATATATATGCATTGTTCCTATGTTTATATATATATATGTATGTGTGTGTGTATATATATATGTATGTATATATACATATATATATATATAAACTATCACTGAGAGAAATTTTAATCAGCACAAGTTGAGCAATAAGAGCTTCACTACCATGAAGGCTAATCAAGATGGGAGCAAAAGAATACAGATGGGAGCAAAAGACTACACATGGCATCTGTTTCAGTTGCTTTTATAAATTTGCCAAATCTTAATGTAAAGAGTGACTTTGTGGTCAACAGCACAGAATGCATTTGGGAGAATGTCTTGCTAATAATTAGAATAAGTAGGATTCTTAAGTTACCTTTGGACCTTGTCACAAGTCAACAAAAATGAGATACCCCCAAACCCTTGTTATGGATTCCAATGCCTAACGTCAGATACAACATCTATTTGCAAAGTATCTACAGAGAGTCTCCATTGAAATGTTTACTTTCTTAGTTATGCTAATTATCAAAACCCATTTGGTCTGTAAGGAATGCGTCTTCCCCAGCACATAAATTTAAACTTACAGAATCACAAGTGTATCCCTAGAAATCCATTGAGAGACTAACGATAAATTTCCCTTCTGATATCTGGTAGGAAGAAACTGAAGAGGTTGAGGACTTTGCTTTGGAACTGCAAATTAGAGAGTAAAATGTTTAACCTCAACGGCTCTTAGAAGACGCTACTGCCCAACAGGCAGCACAGTTCTGGAAGTGAGGATGCCAGCACCCTTTTCTGGTCACACTCCACTCTCAGTGGACGAATGACAAGGCTCCGGGCATCTGCTGCCTCACTATGTGGGAACAGTAGCTTAATTATTTAGACTTAAGAGCCTTCATTAATAACCCCAGTAAATTTGTAGAGTTTGAGAATGAATAAAAGCAGTGTAAAAAAACAAACGAAAATATTGTGTTCACATCCCCCTGCCGGGACTGAATAAATACCTTGTAAAAGAGACCTTTTTCATTTTCTCTCTACAGCTAGAAACAATAAATATTTCTTTTATGGTTATTAACTTAACAGCTGTTTCTTTTTTAAAAAAAATATTTTTTATTGATTTTTCACAGAGAGGAAGGGAGAGGGACAGAGAGCCAGAAACATCGATGAGAGAGAAACATCGATTCAGCCGCCTCCTGCACACTCCCCACTGGGGACGCGCCCGCAACCAAGGCACACGCCCCCGACCGGAATCGAACCCGGGACCCTTCAGTCCACAGGCCGACGCTCTATCCACTGAGCCAAACCAGCCAGGGCTTAACAGCTGTTTCTTAATGAAATTGAACAACTTAATTAAAATGATGGGATTCTAATCCAATGCCTCTCCTTCCCCCATTCCCACTCTCCCAAAGGAATGGGAATGTGTCTATTCAATATTATGCCTTCAGCTGCCTGTTTCTATGTTTTGGAAATCTTTGGAAGTAATTTAGCTCTTACCAAACCCCTAAGCTTTCCACCCAACTTGATGTACTATTTTTTTCCTGGAAGATATTTCAGGGAAATGGAAATGGAAATCAGTGATCAAATCCAATCTTTGATAAAACTCCTCAAACTATGTTGGGAAATCCATCATAGCTTATGGATTAGGAGCTTGGATAAAGCAAGTGTAAAATTTTTTTTGAAGTTAAGATATACATCATAGATTTTAGGTTACCAAGCAACCTAAAAGTTGAAAATCCATGTTCTAATTTCAGGATATTGAAATTAAAAAAAAAATTTTTACCTGGTCTTCCCTTTTTCAGCAAATCAACAAATATTACCAAGCACCCATACCCAGGCTTACTCAAAACCATCCTTGTCCTTGGGTAGGCAGCCAAGAAGGACACACACGGATTAATCAATAAGCAGTCCTAAACAGAATATAGCTGAATGCTTCAACAGTGTCCGTATTACCATCGGTGCCAGATGAGCTCATAAGAGGGGGCATCCTATATTATAAAAGGCTAATATGCAAATAGACCAAACAGCGAAACAACTGGACAACCGGTTGCTATAACGTGGGTTGACCACCAGGGGGCACGTGCAGAACATGGCGGGCATTGGCAGCAGGCGGCAGAGTGTAGAACATGGCAGGTGTTGGCCGCGGTGGTGGGATGGTGGAACAGGTGAGCGGGGGCATCAGACCAAGGCGGGCGCTGGTTGCTGTCATCGGAGTGAGCCTCTGGTGGTTACTGAAAATTCTTTGCTCCTGCACACCGGGGTCCCGCCCGGCACTCGCACCCGCTGCTGGCGCCGGCCTCATCGCTCCGCGCCGTCAGTGGGTGTGAACGGGGCCGGCGCGGTCAGTGCATGGGAGCAGTAGTGCGAGTGGGGCTGCCAGCAGATAGGGGACCGGGGGTCGTGGTGGGAGGGGCCGGGCGGGGGCGCTCAGGATGGGCTGAGACCTGCCCCTGTGCCCACCGCAGCTTTGCGGCCCACAGTTCCTTTCAAGGTGCACAAATTCGTGCTCTGGGCCCCTAGTTAAATAATAAAAGAACATTCCCCCACCCCCCCTCACCTTCCGGGACAGGGTTTGTCGGTTGGACTAGTTACTCTAAGTGGGCTTGCCCTGGGTGCCAGCTGGAGGTTGAAGCCCCAAACCCCAGGGCCAGAAGTCTTGAAGAATCATATACAAATGAAGGGGGCTATCAAAATGGGAAAAGCCGTGGAGGTCTGTGGTTCTCAACTCTGACAGCTCATTAGAATCACATCTCGGGAGTCTTGAAAAAATACCAAACTTGGGGCCCCCAGCTCAAGAACTGATTTAACTGCTCTGAGGTAAGGCCTAGATATTTTTTAAATGCTCCCAGGTGATTTTAACGGGCTCAGGGTTGAGAACCACTTAATTAAACAGTATCTACTACGACACCATTAACCTCATTACCATTCTTTATATTTGTAAATGTTAAAAAGGATTAGGCTTTCTTAATAGCCAATGCAGCCAGTTCCTAAGTCGATGAGGCGCCCTTTATATTAATGAAGATCTAAAATTTCTGCTAGATATGAGCCAGATAGCCTTTGTTTGGGTTGTGATTAATAGAGCTGCAGGATTCAACAATTAAGACTCAGTTCATTTAAATTATACCATAAAAGTGAAGTGCTGCCCAGCCGGTGTGGCTCAGTGGCTGAGCGTCTGAACTAAGAGGCCACCATTTGATTCCCAGTCAGGGAACATGCCTGGGGTTGCAGGCTCAGTCTCCAGTAGGGAGTGTGTAGGAGACAGCCGATAGATGCATCTCTCTCATTGATGTTTCTATCTCTCTCTCCCTCTCTCTCTCTAAAATCAGTAAAAACATATTTAAGAAAGTGAAGTGCTATTTTTGGACTGAATTTGGCTAGACTCTGCTCTATGTTTTCTTTGGGTGTCACTAAAGATATCTCTTTTTACTACTTAGGGGGTGAAAGAAACTTCAAAGTGCATATAAGACCATAAATATATGACCTATCTCCTCAGAATGTATATACCCTCTTCTCTCTGATCATGAATACACTAGTGGATACAAGCTTCAACAACCATTTTATTGATTTAACACAGGACGTTTGGTTTGCTATTTCATACTGGTAGTGTGTCCAAAAAATACCTGAGCTGAAAGAAAACCACTGACAGCAAGAACTTACCCATCTCACATTCTAAGTCAGGGAACAAAAACAAAACAAACCCAACAATTAATTGAGAATAAATAACATTTTATTTAAGGAATAAAGAAACAGTCCATCACATCCTCTAAACTGCTTTTTAAAACATCCATTAAATAACTTTTTAAATTCTTAATTTTCCTTTTCTAGTTACAAAGTTCCCAAACAAAATACAACCCTCAACAAATCTTTGAGAAAGCATGACTAGAAAACAGCAACGGGTTGTCATGGAGATGACGTGGTCTACTGGAATACAGTACCATATATCTTCGGAACACAGACACAGGTGAAGCTCACAAACATTTTGGCTTAAGGGATCATTCCACAGACTGTCTAACATGCATGATGCAGAGGAACAGGAATAAAAGCCAAGATCCATTAATGGTTTTCTAGTAATAAAGGCAAAATATACAGTTTACGTAATTCACTGTGACTACTACATTTCAAAGTGACTGCTCTAATGGTTTTTCCATTAGGATTTCAATAACCAAAAAAGTACCTTAGAAAATAAGTTGACTCAAGCTTCCTAAGATGGAAGCACACCGTATCTGTGAGCTTTCTGGGGCCTTGGGTGTTTTCAAGTGGAAAGAACTCATGCAGGAAGAGAAAGAAGTGTTAAGAGGAGTCACTTGATTCTGATTGGATTAGGTTAGCTATGGATGCTCCACGACTCCTTACGTGTGTGTGTGTACATTCCTATGGCAGGAATACATCCTTTGTCAGTCCTCATGACTGAAATGAATCATCGTGGTTAAATTCAGACCTGATGTAACTGTGAATGGGAAAACAGAGACCAAAATATATGCTCATTTTGAGGGTCCATATCTCCCTGTTATTCTAATGTTGATTCATTTCACTGTAAGGCTACTGACATGCTAGCATGGAACATTTCTTCATTGGGGTCTGGAATTGTACGATGGCGTTGTCTGAACTGCTTAAGCCACAAAGGAGTACAGGAACGCCTTTGCTATTTCTCTGGGCACTGCCAAGCCATCTTTCCCCCACTAGCTTCAATCATAGACACAAGAACCAGAGTTCCCTTTGGCTACTCTTGCCTGTGCCAAAATAAATTTCCCTGGAATCTGCCTGCAGTAAGCAGTTAGGTTATTTCTTGAATTAATTTTTTCCAGGTATTTTTTTAACCGTATACCATCTGGAGGAAGATTTTGCCATTGTGTATTATCCTTTTAAGAAAAAATAAAGTAGTGAGGCAGGAAGGAAATGTGAACGTTTAAAAAACAAATTAACTACTTACTTGGATATTTTTAGCATTCCCTTGGAATAAAACAAAAACAAAACCTGCTACTACTTTTTTTTAGGGCCTCTAAAATAAACTCTTCATAAATATTCATTTATTCTATCCTCCATCCTGGGAAAGATTCAAGTATTTTGCTTATTTTATAGATAAAGAAACAGAGACCCCAGAGTTATAGGAAATTGGAAAACATGTCTGAAATTCACAGGAATTATTAAAATCCGAATGCTATTAAATATTTTACAGATTTTTATCTTGACAGGGAGGTAATGAAGAGAGAAGGGTCTACCAAGAAACTTAGGGCTAAGGATTGAAAAAAGCAAGTGAAAATTAATCAGAAAAGAAGATAAGGTATCTCTGAAATCAAAATACTGAAAAAATAATATTTAATTTATCAATGTGCATTAAAAATATAGTTGCATTCAAATTATGTCATTTGAATTGCAGGGTTTTAACTCTCCTTAAAATACAGAGTAAAACCATTTATACTGTGCACACATACAAATTTAGTAATCGTTTGTGTAACTGACTATGGTAATGACTTCTATAGTCAATACTAGTATATAGATCTCTGGATTCTTAAACCACTAACTGTGGGACAATGACAAGAACCTGCCTCTAGTTTGCAGATAACTCACTGAATCTGTGAAGAAATATCAGATTCCTTGGAATTTGGGATCATCGAGCAATTCCCTTTTACCATATAAAAATAATTCATGTTTCTTGTGGGTATTAGAGCACCTCGTAATGTGACAAAACTGTATTTGTGTCTCCATTAATTTCCAATGTAAACTGGTCTCAAAAGTCTCACTTTTTAAAGTGTCTCTGTTTTCAGTTAGGAAGCAGAATAAATTTTAATCTTAGATTGCTAAAGGACCTGAGAAGTCTATTGAATCTACTGGATATTTTAGGAAGACCAAAACCCAGTTATCTTTCTGTTGCTCTAGAGATATTTAAGTAGTTTATAATTTATGTAGTAATTTATACAATTTTAAAGATAATTTTTAAAAATCCTTTTTAAAGTCTCAAATATTTTTGTACAGTAAAAAATCTATTATAATCAAAAAGTAATTTTTAAACTTGAACAATAGAACTGTTTCCTGCATTTTAAAGAAAAATGTACATTTATTTCAATTCAGCCTTAAAATATTTTCAAGTAATGTTAAAATATTTTAATTTTTATTATTAGGGAAACATTTTCTATTCACTTATATGTTAAATCTTCTGGCAAATTAGTGTTTATGTGCCTCTATAGTACAGATGACATTTCCTTTGTGCTTACCTTTATGGCACAATTCTCAGAGGATTGAAAAGTGTATTCTTTCTCTACTTCTTGCAATTTCAAGGCTATCATTGCTCTTTGGAGTTTGACGTGGCCATTGTTTACATATTAACAAAAGGCAGTGTGGTTATGGTTCTATTATACCAAGTATGCTAACTAATATATAATTAGACAGAATAAGAGGCAAACATATTTTTAAACAAATATGCACATTTTTGCACCACACAGATTTTTTTAAAACATCGTATTAGCAACTTTCTTTTAGCATGTTGATGACCACTGCATTGTCAAAGTTTAGAAGCTGCTTGGCATTCTTCAAGCAAAGCTTTAGTAATTAACTTTCTGAAATATTGATCCACTGAAGAAAAAACAATTAATGGTGTAAAAGACTTCAACAAACTCTACTGCAATCTAAGTAACTGTACATCTTACTGGTAAGGCACAATGATTTTCAACTCAACCATCATCAGAAATACTTTGAGGCCAGGTTAACCAAGGACCCTCTAAGGGACCGTGAATAAAAGTCATTATAAGTAACTTTGTCTTTAAGTTAACGACCAACTTATAGTCCACATACAAACCGACTCAGGCCAGGATCTCAGCTTGGAAGGTACTTTGAGAGAGTGGGTAGGAGGAGGTCCGGAGGAAGCTGTGATCAACAAGGACAATATGGGTGCCTGACCCAGTCAGTTTTCTAGAACCTCCCCTCACAGCCTGTTTTTTTTTTTTTTTTTGTACTTTGTCAGCAATTCTATCAATTAGTTGCTGATGGGAGTAAGAAAGCAACTGCTTTTAGAAATGCAGCACCTTTGAGAAGTTAAAGGACTCTCAGGCATTCAGAATTTGTTCAATTGGACTGCTCTCTCTGAACATCAAGCCAAGATGTGTGGAACTGGAGTTAGGTCATTTTGGATCATGAAGCATGCTGACATGCTGACAGGGAAGGGGTGAGATGGGAAGGGTTAGAGCAGGGGGTTATAGAACATGGGATACGGGGCATCTGAGGAGAAAAACACAGGATGGGGATAAATACAGACAGGACCATAGACATTCTTTAGCTTTGACACATCATAGACATAAAAAAGGGAGGAGGAAGTCTTTCTTCTCCTCTTATTGGCTGTTTTACCTGGATCCCTATTGTTGGATCATCACCCAATCGGGCGTAGGAGATTTTGTAACTCAGTCATGAGTTAAATGGGAGTTACTGGGTTCACTTGGGAATATAGTATTGGGTGATATGTGTGTAAGAAAATTTGTTCGGAGTTTTAAACAACCAATTACAAGTGAACATTTAGAAGGCAGCCCATGTATCATTTGAGGATTTTCCAGGTTAACCCATCCTTACAAAGTCAGCTTTTGATTCCTCTGGGAGTTACTCTCCATGGCAGGTGTGACTCAGAGCGACAGCACTACCACGTCTGGTCTCTTGACCATTTAATTTCTCATTGGCTGCCTACAAAAGTTAAGAAAGGAATACAAAGAGAAGAATGCACTGAAACCAGTTCCACTATTTGGCAATTCTAATTAAAACCTTACTTTGGCGAAGGGCACTATGTTTCAAAAAGACGGTGTGGTTTTAATGGCCCATTTTCTTTCTCCACTTTCTAACCAATCTCCATTTCTATGACTGCGTTATAAAAAGCCCTTTGGTTCTTTGGAGAGAAAGGTGCTTATGGGATCAGCACAGCTTTTTGAAACAAAGGGCTAGATGAATTGCACCAACTTTTGCTGGTCCATTTTTGCACGTTTTTGAGGTTCTTCTGGGGTTTCATGAATGACACATGTCTAATGAACATTGGACAAAACAGTAGGGTCTAATGAGGCCAAAGTGCATGTTTATTTCTACTTTCCAGGCAGGCACTGCATGGGCAACAAGGGGGAGTACGATCTTCACCGATGCCAACCAGACGGCTTTATACCATCTGCATCCCTTTGGACCTTTCTGGATAAGTTCTGAAGTGACTTTTCTGAACCTTTGCTTTTTATTGGAATCACCTGGGAAGTTTTAAAAATACTGATGCCCCCAAACAAAGAATTATCCAGTCCAAAATGTCAATAATGCTGACCTTGAGAAACCCTGCTTTACCATCATCCAATAGCTCAATTTCAAATTTGGGGGGGCTTTTATATTTTAGGTTAGACAGTGCCATCTAATGGCCAAATATAAATTTGTCCCAGTTCTCAAACACCAAAAGGCAACAGATTTAAAAAAGTATTCAGAAAGCTAGGACAAATAGAGATGAAAAATCTCCTCCCATGGGAGAATTGTCTAGGGTTTACAGAAATGTGATGGTCGGGGGGTGCTGGGTGTACAACTGTGAAGGAGCAATCCTGGAGTTAGAAAGTTCTCTTTGGTTATAGGAGATTTCATAATAGAAGCCAGTAGGGAAATAGAACGTCCTGCAGGATGCATTCTACATGAAATACATGCTATTTTATTACAGTTGCCCATATTGTTAGCATTGTTCCTGAATACATGAAAAAGGAAACAAAATCTAATAATTCTGCTAAATAATTGACCGAAACCTTGATTTTAGAGTCATGAAAAATATAGGATGAAGAGAACGAGAAACTTCTATTCAATAAAGAATATATATATATATATATATATATAGCCCCAAGAAGCAGCACTCTACATGCCTTATATCTTAGCTACTCTACTAGATTATAAGCTCCTTGAGGCCAGGAACTGTGTCCTATTCATATCTCTGTATCTCTCACAGTCTCCAGCATAGCATCTTATATATACACAAATGACTTTTTGAGTGAATGAATTTATTTTTATACTGAAAATCCTTGCCTTGAAGTGAAGAAAATGTCAAGCCTTTCTACGCAATTACTATTTGTTCACTTGAGTAATTTGCCTCCTGAGGGTGCCCAGCTCAGGGAACACCAGAGACTTGGGCACAGGGGATTGGTAACAGATGCTTCCCGTTCACATAGCCGGGGAGCAAACTGTGCTGTGATGAGCAGTCCCAGGGCAATTTTTGGGCTGGTGTGTGAACGGTAGATTTCTCTATCAATGTAAGATTCATTCACCCAAAAAATATCTGTTGACTGTCTACTTGTGCTAAGCACTCTTCTAGGCACTGGGGATATTGCAGTGAACTTGTCTAAAACTCCCTTAAGTTGAAAGGCGGGGTTTGAATTGGTGGGTTAAAATACAGAGGCAAATTCCCCTCCCCTTCTACTTTCCCAGGTAGCGTAATATTTTATATATAGAAAATGCAGTTTGGTTAATGATGTCCTAGTGGTTCACAACTATTAACGACCTCTCTCTCCTTTCACACCCACTGCTCTGCAGGGGCAAGTGCAGAACACTCTCCCATCACTTCCTCCCCTTGTTTGCATCTCTTTCTTCCTCACTCCCTCATACACTTCCAGACTTTTGGGGTGAGGGGAGGAGTGGGAGTGTCAGTATATTTATGGGCAGACAAAGATGACTCTTGCATAGTTTGCAAGTGGCCATGGAAGCTAGTAGTTTAAAAAGTGTCCCCACAGAATATTTCTTACTGGCTGGTTTATTAGCAAACCCATAGTTCTAGAGCAGCGGTTCTCAACCTGTGGGTCGCGACCTCTTTGGCAGTCGAACGACCCTTTCACAGGGGTCGCCTAAGACCATCCTGCATATCAGATATTTACATTACAATTCATAACAGTAGCAACATTACAGTTATGAAGTAGCAACGAAAATAATTTTATGGTTGGGTCACAACATGAGGAACTGTATTTAAAGGGCCAGAAGGTTGAGAACCACTGTTCTAGAGTCTAGGGATATATAAATTCCACTCACCATTGTATCCAAAAGAAAATGGTGCGGACAGGTGGGTGGAGCCCTGTTTTGGCTATAGAATAAGTGCACTTGTGCAATATTGAGTGTCTCAGTGATTTTGTATCTCAAGCACATTTTGGCACCTTATTTTGTGGCTCAGTACACCCAGGATAAGCAAAAATGCTTCTCCACATGTGTGAGTTGCATGGCATGATCTCCTAATGCTAAGTAGAAGCTGACTTAATGAAGCCACCGAGACTAAAGCTAGCTATGGATGTAATCAATGAAAGGTGATGGAGACCTCCCATCTTTTTCCTTTTTATTATTTGGTGAGTTAGTGATACCTAAGGTCACTACTGTTGAACTCTTCTCAGCCCAAGCATATATGGCCCCTAATTGCTCCTAGTAGGGTCTAAACATCCCTAACCCAGCATGGGGCAGGGGAGCATGCTAGCTTTTCCCCAAAGCGGTGGGTGGCAGCGGCCCGACATCTTTGGTTCATCTGTTCTTGTCTTCTCACATTTTTGTTGGAATCTTTAAAAGGCACAGCCCCACAGCTCTTCCCCAGCGGAGACTGCAAGAGTCCGCAGTGGATTTACACAAAGCACTCCTGGCCACAGGCCCAGCAGTATGGGAACTTACTCAGATCCAGTTGCTTGGGAAACACTGGTTCTGGCTTACCCTCCTTCCCTCTCCACAGTCTGCCCCCTTACACAGCAGGCACCCAGACCTCCTTAAAGTTCATCACTCTCCACCACACTGCGAGAAGAGCATGAATACACCATTGTGCTTTCCATGGAGGAGAAGGCAGAGAAAATGTCAAGTCCTTTACTGGTGAGAGATCCATAGCGACTGCCACTGGGCCGGATGGACATGGGCGGTGGGATCTGCTGGTGCCACTGAGCTGGAAAATGAACCGAATAACATGTTGCAATCAGAGGAGTACACTGCGGGTGTGCATTCTGTTGCCACTCCAACACTTTCTGTGGGGTCTTGGTAAAGCTTTAACATATATCTGAGTCTGCAATAACTCATTTGTAAAAGAAAACAATGAGATCTCTCCTTCCCTGCCAGGAGTAGGGAAACTGGGCTAGTGATCTCTTAAACCCCTAATTGCAAAACCTGTGATTCTAATCCAGTAAGATCGGGGACTATAAGAAGGAAGAGTGGACGCCTAGGTGATTTATCAAAATTATCCCCTCTCACCGACCTAGAATGGGGCCTGAGAGGGGCAGTGTAGAGAGGGCTGTAGGCTCTCAGAAGGTGGAGACAAGAAACCTGTGGAAATGGAAGCCGAAAGATGGGTCCTGACCTCTGAGAAGGACCCACCCCACGCTCTCATCACCCTAATCAGCCATGAGTTATATCAAGAAGACTGGCCCATGGCTTGAACGGACTATCCATCCAAACTGCCCAGTCTCTACCGTTGTCTCTGATTCAGAAACTGCCACGCAGTCTTCTGATTAGGTTTCCAGAGGCTTTGATGTGGAGAAGGGGGGAGTATCAGGTGAGGAATCATGAGGCTCTGGGTTCTAGAAAGGTATCCAGCATTCCCATTTGTAAATTGGTCCTTTGTTCATTTCATTGTTTTAAATCAGTCTTTCAGAGTTTAAATACTTCTGAGTGAATAAGATCAAACTTCGGAAGCTACAAAACCCAGGACAAAACTTACAGCGATTCCACTGAAGAGCCAGTGCTTGGGAGGCCATAGTAAAGAGCTAGTCAAGCCTCTCCCCCAGCCCGCCATCCCTTAGCCTCTCCCTGCTCTCTCTGACATCGTACCCAGACTCCTATAATTGCTATTAGAAGCCCTCCTTCTCACGAGAGAGAGAGAGAGAGAGAGAGAGAGAGAGAGAGAGAAGAGCCTCCCCTCCCCATTCCTCAGACAGGCAGGAAGTGGGGTGAGGGACATAGGAGATTGACTTCAGCTCAAGTCCGTCATCCCCTCCTCCACCCACAAGTCCCAACTAAGGACATAGCGCCTCCTATTGGTGCTGTAGAATCAGGACAGGAACAAGGAAGAGGTGAGCCAGGACAAACTGAACTGGGAACTCCGCCACTGAGGGCAGGGCTGGGGTGAGTCATCAGTTTCAGGGTTTATTGGTATTGAGTTGGAGACCTAGTTCCTTCAGACAGGTGACACTTGTGAAATGGTTAAGATTAACAAACATATCACTGTCCTCTCTCCACTGACTTTCCCTGGGGAAAGTACAGTAGAGTCAGCTTCTTTCAGAGTTGAGTTTCTTTTCGAGCCTAAGAATAAGGGAAATAATCAGAAAGCTATATATTCCCTCTAAATATTAGACCTAGGGAAATGGCAGGCCAAGTCTCCTGCTGTATGGCACTAAAAAAAGGGGGGGGGGTATCTGGTGTACAGCAGGGACCTCAGGTTCTAGACAATTTCTTTTTTTTCTTTTTTTTTTTTTTTGGTTAATCCTCACCCAAGGATATTTTTTCCATTGACATATAGAGAGAGTGGAAGGAAGGAAGGGCAGGAAATAAAGAGAGAGAAAGATTGAGAGAGAGAAACATCAATGTGAGACACATCAATTGGTTGCCTCCCACACACACCCTGAACAGGGCCAGGATTGAAGCTGTAACCCAGGTACATGCCCTTCACCAGGAATTGAAGCCTTGACCCTTCAGTACATGGGGTAACACTCTAACTACTGAGCTACACCGGCCGGGGGGGAAGATTTTAAAAGTTGCCTGTTACATACAGATGTTCAACCGATGCCAGTACACCTACCATATATATCCAGCCTAGCAGTGCACGACACGATTCCGGCTTCATTCTTTGCTGATAGTGTGTACCATCCGGCGTCTGATTTCTTGGCTGGCTGAATGAGGAGGCAGACATACCCCGTCGTGTCCTGGTGCATACTGGAGAAAAGAAAGAATATATCCATATTGTATCTGGGAGCAGAAACGGCTTGTCAAGGTTTGGGCTTAGGGAAACTCTGGGGACAAATGCAGTGGTGCGGTGTTCCTAGGTGGAGGAAAGGGGAACTCCGCTTAAAGCAAACAGCAAAGGCGAACGTGAGGTAGAAAGAAGTCACAAAAGAGCCACAGTTGACCTAGTGAGGCTGGGATGAAGGCTGAGACCCGGTCTTGTTCTCCCGTTGCTCCGACTCCCCACCGGGGCAGCCCCACTTGTCACAGCCAAAGTCCAGAAAAATCTCTTTTCCAAACCAGGATGGACATTTCAATAAGAACTTTGTTAGGAAGTGATGGGAAAGCTTGGTCCCAAGCCCAGAGGAATTGTTAGCGTGGAGGGAGTATTTCTTAATGTAACCAACTGGGCATGTGCAGCATTTAGCTCAATACAGTTCAGGAGCAAACGGCATGTTCTTCCTTCTGTTTCCTCTACATCCGTAGTTCTCCCCCTTGCCTGAAGACTGCAATCCTGGATAATTCCACCAGGATTTCAGGCTGGGTTGAACCTGTTGCCTTCATTTAGACCAGTGGCTCCCAACATGGGGCACCCCCCCCCACAGGGGGCAATTTGATTTTTAAGGGGGGCAATTCGAGAAGGAGTTATTAACAGCGAATTTTTGCATTTTCTTATGGTTCTAGGGGCCTCATACAGAGTATATAAATATATATTGTGACCTATTTGTGCATTTCAGTTCTCTATGATATATTTTGAAACTTTATTTGCTATTTTTCATATCACTTCATATTCTTCTTATTTTTTTTTAACAATTTCTTAGTGATTTCTTCCTCAGTACTTCAACTGTTCTTTCGTTCTTCTATTTTTCTCTTTCATGGACGCCATGTTCTTTGGAAGCTTGTTAGACCAAGGTAATGGCCTTTTAGGCTTCCTCCACATGAATAGCTGTTCACTTTTTGAATAATAAGAATTCTATGTCACAGGGGAGGGGGGCATCAGGATTTTAGAGATGCTTAGGTGGGGCATGGCCAAAAAAAGGTTGGGAACCACTGATTTAGACTGAAGTGTGAACTTGAGAATATTCTCAGTTCTTGCTTAAGTTTTACCAGAGAAAAATCCTGACCTATATATACACAGACTTCTCGGATGCCCCAATTCTTTAAAACCGGACAGCTACAACAGTCTCTGGCACTAATTCCCTTGACTGTGAAGAAAGAATTCTCAGTGGGAATTTCTGTACACTAGCTGCCTTTGTTTGCTTGCCCCCTTGTGGCATAAAACCAAAATGGCAAAGAAATAAAGTTGGTTAGGGGAAATCAAGCAAGGCACCCACTGTAAGAAACTTGATCCTTAAAATTACTTTAAAACAACCATGTGGTGATGGATAGAGAAGGAGTTTAACTGCCTTAATGTTTTGTTTTGCTTTGTTTTATTTTAGCTATTGTCATCACACAGGTTTTCTGGGTACTAATATGACTAAAGACACATGACAGAAACTATGCTTAGTCTTCATAAATTCCTTGTTCATTTTTGTTTGTAATTTAAAAAATTTTTGTGTTTGTTGTTAATTGAGAGTGGAAGGGAGAGGGAGAGACAGAGAGAGAAATATAGATGTGAGAGAGACACATAAACTGGTTGCCTCCCACACGCACCCCAACCAGGGCTGGGGATCAACCCTGCAACCAAGGTACCTGCCCTTGACCAGAACCAAACCAAGACCCTTCAGACCCTGGGCCGATGCCCTGTCCACTGAGCGAAACTGGCTAGGGCCATTTGTAATTTTTAAAATCTTCACCTAAGAATATGTTTTATTGATTTCAGAGAGAGAAGAAGGGAGAGGGAGAGAGAAATATTGATGTGAGAGAGAAATATTGATTCATTTCCTCCCATGTGTGCACCAAACCTGCAACCTAGGTATGTACCATAACCGGGAATTGAACCTGCAACCTTTTAGTGCACAGGAAGATACTCTAACCAACTGAGCCACCCAGCCAGGGCTGCTTTTAATTTTTATAGGAGTTTATTTGAGCCAAACTGACGACATATGGGAAGCAAGATCTCAAGTGCTCCTCCTTATTCATTTTTTTCTGTATATATTTTATTGTTGATAGTATTACAGATGTCTCCTGTTTACCCCCCTTTACACCCGTCCTCCCACTCCCTCCCCCCTCCCATGTTTTCACAGTTTAAAATGGTGGGACGTTCATACAATAGACTACCCCCCAGCAACAACGCGGAATAAATTCTTGATATGCACAATAACATGGACAAAACTCAAATGCATTAATCTCAGCAAAAGAAGCCAGATTAAAAAGGCTACAGATGGATTTGGGTGTCCCTTTGCACGTGGGGTCCGTACCTGATTCTCTCTCTGGTGCAAGGAATGGTCTCATTGTCCTTCTTCCAGTAGAACACGGGCGGCGGCATGCCTATCACCCGGCACTCCAGCCGCACCAGGTGGCCCTCGGGAACCCCGCTGTTCTGCAGTTTCTCCAGGATCACAGGTGCTTTCTTCACCTCTTTGGCTGAACCAGAGAAGGACCATTCTTGGTTAAATAGTAAGTGCCTGGAGGTTCATTTCTCAAACTCATTACAGTTCTGGAATTTAGCAGAGTGGATCCCCCACCCCCTTAGCTCCTCTTCAGAACACTTCTCACTCCTCCAGGTGGGAGTCACGGCCTTGACAAAAGCTCCAGAAAGGATTAAAAAAGAAATGAGGAAACTGTCTCTGCACATTCTATAAGAGGCAACACTCAAGGGTCTGGGTCGCACACAGAGGATGCAACTGGTAGGTGTGCAATTTAAGGAGTTTCCTTTTTTGCTCAGCAGTAAAATTTGAGAAACAATGTATTTTATGTACTGCACATATCCTTTTTTTGAGGCTTTGTATTGCTCTTTATTTATTTTTTTTATCCTTTTTCTTATTTATAGGAGTTTGTTTTGTAAAAGATATATTAATTTTCCTGAACTTTTTATTTGGAAGACGTTTATAGCTATAAAAAAGTTGAAAGAAGTATATACTATTTTTAAAAAATACACAAATTATACTTCCCAAGGAGGTTTTTTTTTGGGGGGGGGCAGAATCAATTAAGACAAATATACCACAGATCTTGGGGTTCCAGAGTCACTATTTAAGCAAAAGAGTGGGGAAAAGTAAAAGTTGGCAATCAATATATCATTGCAGAATAAACTTGTTCTACTCTGTCGGTAAGAAGAAATCACGAGTGAGAGAAAGGAAAAGATATGTGGGGGAACTAGCACTGGCTTGGAGAGAGGATTAGCATGCTGAAGACACCCCGATTTCCTACAGGGGCCACACCTGGGAGAAAGCCCAGCACTCAAACTTGTATGTTCTGAAATTTAATTCTGGCTGGACTGCTACCCCAAAGCGCTGGTACCACATAGGTGACGATGACTTGTCCTTTTTTGCAGGCATTCATTTTGTTCACATCATCTTATAAGGCAAACGTTCATTGCCTAGTTATGGACTCAACATTTGTTGGGCACCTTCCATGTTGCAGGCAGAGTCAGACACCCGAGATCCACAGAAGAACAGATCAGAATCTCTGACGTTAGGAGCGCATAGTCTCTTTGGGGGGCATAGGAGTAAACTGCTACAGAGTAAGTGCTCTGAGAGTGTCTCCTTGCCTAAGTACTATGGAAACAGAGGAGGATGTGCCTAGTGGGGCCTCTGTGCCTTGGGAGTGACATTTTAATTAAGCCTTAGGGCAGCGGCTCTCAACCTTCTGGCCCTTTAAATACAATTCCTCATGTTGTGATCCAACCATAAAATTATTTTTGTTGCTACTTCATAACTGTAATGTTGCTACTTTATGAATCATAATGTAAATATCTGATATGCAGGATGGTCTTAGGTGACCCCTGTGAAAGGGTCGTTTGACCGCCAAAGGGGTCTCGACCCACAGGTTGAGAACCGCTGCCTTAGGGAATGAGTAAGAGGTTGCTAGGCAGAGAAGGGCAGGTAAAGGTATGAAAGCTTAGAGAGTGGGGTGGGGAAGAGCCTTGTGTGTTCCGGGAGTGATGAACTGTAGGATAAGTGACTTGAATTTAGTAATGCTCAGTTAATTAATTGGATAATTAATTAATTAACTATTAAAATGACTCTCGTTTATTGCATGCATAATAGGCACACAGCACCCTATTATATTTTAGCTTACTGACATGTCTTTGAAAGCAATGTACAAAATACGGCCCCTATTACAGTGAAGGGGAAACTGAGATTAGACTTGGTGGGGAAAAGGACTAAAGAATTCTGTCAGAGGCTCTGTATATTTGGGCAATGACGTTGGAAGGAGTCACGTTTAAGGGTCCCAGCAGCAAACCTTACCTACTACAGTGAGCTCCAGACTGAAGGAATTCTGTCCGGTTTTGTTGGTAGCAACACACGTGTAGGTCCCCGCATCACGTTGAGTGAGAGGGTCAATGAGCAGAGAGTGGACTCCAGTCTCCCTGACCAGCATCTTGTGGGAGGCGTCTGGTAGCACAGGTTGGCCATTGAGCAGCCACGTCAGCTCTGGGGGTGGTAAGCCACTCACCTGAAAAAAACAGGACAGCTGAGGCAAATGAGAGACTGGGGACAGGCAGATTGATTTGGCTGAATACTTCATCCTTATCTGGCACCAAATAGTGAGAGAAAACATGGAGTAGTGAAGAGACATTGGGATCTGGATGGATGGCCACATGAATTTAAATTGTATAGTATTTCAGGTCATAATCTCTATATATAAAAGCCTAAGTGACTGGCCGACCAGCAGACCCACTGATAGCTATGATGCGCAATGACCACCAGGGGGCAGACGCTCAACGTAGGAGCTACCAAATGACAGCAACTTTGCAGAGTGTCCTCTCGCACTCCGGGATCCCTTGGGGGATGTCCGACTGCCTGTTTCAGCCTGATCCCTGCAGGCCAGGCCAACGGACCCCACCAGTGCATGAATCCGTGCACAGGGCCTCTAGTTATAGCATACATAAGAATGAAGAAGCTAAATAGATAAAGCAGGCCTGCAGTGTCAGTTTCAGAGATGACACCTTGCTCACATACCTACTAAGTGAGAGGAGCCAAGTGAAAGGCAGACATTAAACCAGTGTTCCCAAACCTTACTGTGCATTATAATCACATGGGGAGCATTTGAAAATCCTGATGCCCACTATTTAACACAGTAATGTTAAATCAGACTCTCTGGGGATAGGACCCAGGCATGGGTATCTGTTCAGGTTTAGGGTGAAAGAAGTAATAGCCAATCTCAAATATTCCTTAGGCCTTCATTGGGAGAGCAAGAATCACCAAGAGAAATGGACTTTATGAATGCTTACCCACAAGCCTTTACTAATTTGCATATTAATTTTCCATCGTACTCAGCATCTTTGTAGAGGCAGACGGGGTGATTAAGTTTCTCTTCATACTGAGAGATATCCAGGCTGCCTAACTGAACCTTGTCTCTGATCACAGAATTAGAATGTGGAATAGCTACAGGTGATGAATGTTGACTAGCAAGAGAAACTAGCATCTGTTTTCATAATTGCTTTGGAGCCATCTTTTCATGATTATAATTTTTATTTTTTAAATATATTTTTATTGATTTCAGAGAGGAAGGGAGGAGGAGGAGGAGGAGGAGGAGGAGGAGAGAGAAACATCAATGAGGAGAGAGAATCATTGATTGGCTGCCTCCTGTATGCCCCACACTGGGGATCGAGCCTGCAACCCGGGCATGTGACCTGACCGAGAATCAAACTGTGACCTCTTGGTTTATAGGTCGACATTCAACCACTGAGCCATGCTGGTCGGGGCATGCTTATAATTTTTAAAAGGCTCTATCTCACAGCAATTTGCTCCAAGGATGGAAAAGTCACACTTTTGGCTTCATAGTAATAAAGACTTTCCAGGCACCACAAGGAAAATGGAATTATGACACCTCTTTGGTCGTCTTTTACAAACACAGCATTAACTCGATACGATACCATTATGAAGATATAACAATTTAAGCCCTAGCCAGTTTGGCTCAGTGGATAGAGCGTCAGCCTACGAACTGAAGGGTCCCGGTTCGATTCCAGTCAATGGCATTACCTGGGTTGCAGGTTTCTCAGCCCAGACCCTGTTTGGGGCTCATGTAGGAGGCAACCAACTGATGTGTTTCTCTCACATTGATATTTCTCTCCGTCTTTCCCTCTTTCTTCCACTCTCTTTAAAAATCAATGGAAAAATATCCTCAGGTGAAGCTTAAAAAAAAAGATATAACAATTTTAAAATTTCATGAAATACTTTTGTCTGGTATTAAACACTGGGCATTGTGGGTGGGTGGGGGGAAGTGATCTCTCTCCCTTCCCCAGTCCCCTCTTCCTTGAAAAAAACCAACCAACAAACAAAAA
Source organism: Myotis lucifugus (assembly GCF_000147115.1). Taxonomy (NCBI): domain Eukaryota; kingdom Metazoa; phylum Chordata; class Mammalia; order Chiroptera; family Vespertilionidae; genus Myotis; species Myotis lucifugus. Next base: position 6,157,951 of record NW_005871110.1, on the reverse strand, counting down.
ACACCACACAAAATAAATACAAACAAAAATAAGTGCAAACAAGCAAACAATTGCAAAATGTGAACCGATCCGGAACCAAGGATGGGTGCTAGGGTCTACCTTACAGTCGAGCCGACAGAGGCGCCCCTCATGAGCTACCATATCCCCAGGAGCCTGCAGGAAATGTGGTCGGAAAAAGCGTTCCTGTAGGGGCTCCTTCTCTCTTTCTTGCACTCGGGACCTTCCTCTATAACAACAAAGGTATTCAGGCATTAAATACAGAATCCAGTTTACAAATTGATGACAGTAGGCATGCAGGCATGACTATAGGACCTGGAGAACACTTTTTTTTTTTTTTCAGGGCAGTGAGGGAGGGAAAGGGTGTTGCTGGACCATAAACAAATAATAAATATAAATAGTGGTGTGACACTCATGTAAAAAAAACAACGTGGTAAGTATCTCATACACTGTAGGATTATCTTGTAAGATCTGTAATCAAATAAACAGGCTTTAGCTTCTTTCTCTCTGAAGTCATTCTGGGTTAAGTGGCTCAGCTCTTCTTGGGTTTGACCAGTTGTTCAAAAGTCTCAAAATAAACAAATATATCAGTATTCAAGTCGAACCTCAGATGAGATCCAAAAGAGAAGTCCTGTTTATTGCCCAGAACAAGGCAGCTGCAATCCCTGTGTCTCTGAGTAATAAAATCTGACCTGCCTATAAATTATGGCAGACCATTAAAGATTATCATGAACTTACTCGTTCAGACTGACCAACAGTAACAGCTGTTCTTGAAAAAGAAGAAGAAGAAGAAGAAGAAGAAGAAGAAGAAGAAGAAGAAGAAGAAGAAGAAGGAGGAGGAGGAGGAGGAGGAGGAGGAGGAGGAGGAGGAGGAGGAATAATAGCGCAATGGTGGTGAAATACTGTATTTGAAACATGAGTCACTATTTTTGTTTCTTTGGTAAGTCACATTTAATTCATCCATGTCAGCAACTATGGAATGCTTTGCTAAGATTTTATGGTCTCTGTAAGACTCAAGGAAAAGCCATGCTTCTTCCTCTTAGTGGTTAGTAAAATCAGAGAAGAAGAAAGCCAAGTGGTTTATTGGAGAAAATTGGTATATTGGAGACAACAACAACAATATTCAATCTATATGTATATAATCATTAACAGTTTTTACTTTATTAAAGAAAAAATGGTAATTTAATCTAAAGAGTCTGATTTATATGCACACAGGTGCCACTGATGGTTACAAATTTCTAAGTATCAAAAGTGTGCTGTAGACCAGTACTTCTCAAATTTAGTGTGCTTATGAGTCACCTGGGGATAGTATTAAAGTGTAATTCTGGGGTGGGGCGTGGGATTCTGCATTTGCAACAAGCTCCCAGGTGACACTGATGCTACAGGTGGAGGATTACATATTAAGTAATGGTGGCTGCTTGGGAGGGGCTAGAGAAAGAAGATTCATATTGTCTTTACCTGTGAGACTGACCAGTAGATGTTAGTCGACTGCGAATAGGCAAACTTTGTACCATTAAGTGGCCAGAGCAGCTGATTCTCCCCTAAGAAAATGAACAAGATAAAAATAAGGATTCTACATTTTTTCAAATTATATAAATTTTTCTGGACATGAACATTATGAACCTAACTATTATAAGTTTTCTTTGGGGGGATAAAATATAATATGACTTCTTAAATCATTGTTCATATTCCAGGGGGAGGGATTTTTAAGAACATTTTGATGACTTCCATTTTTAAGTTGAGAAATAAACAGCACAAATAAAAAAAAATGAATTCTTGTGCATTTAACATTATCTGCAGCCACACACAGAGATCATGGCCAACTGTTCTTATACTTCCCTCATTAAAGATTACCTTCAAAACTAATATTTTAATATAAAGAGTGGGTGAGAGTAGAAATTCCTATCCTAATGGTAGTTGAACATATTTATTCAGTCATATCTTTTAGGAAAAGTTTAAGTCAATCTTATTCAGAAAAGGGAAGCAAAATATTATGGCCTTCTAACTTTTACCCCCCAAAAAAGGAGATTATGAGTTTGAGAGATAGTCACAAGACTTTGTGAAGTAATTTGCTTTTTCTCTAAATAACAAAAACAACAAATTCTTTGATAGATTAATTTGACTCTTCAAGAGGTTCAATGAGTTGATATACACAAAAGTAAGCCCAATAGGTGTGGGATGTGTTCATAGTGAATAGATATCACTAATGCCCTTTGTCAAAGGCTGAGGGGTTGAGGGACCCATCAGTGGCTAACTGGTCTTCTAAGTTGTGATACTGTGCTCTAGTTACACACAATCACAATGCTTCTCATTCATTTTCCTCAGCAATCCTTAGTAACTTGCACTTCTCAAGTTATCATTTATGACTTCAACTGCGCCTTCCTCGGCATGCAGCACAGCTCTGCATCTCCACCTGGGGGTTGGCAGCCATGATGGTGTAGTTGCCATCGTCATCACTGGTGGTGGACTCGATGTGCAGAGAACACGTCCCGTCTCCTTCTCGCTTCATTTTGCAGTGCTCGTTTCTCTTGGAAATCTGCTTCCCGTCTTTGAACCAGTAGACCTGAAATGAAAGATAATCAAGGAGGAAATACATTGTTCTGTACATCTTTAAGGAGTAATGAAGTAGGGAGTAGGGTGAGGCAAGGGCTGATTCCCATCTTTATAAGTGACATCTCTTACAAAACACTTAGAAAAATAAAATGTATTAAAAACAGTGTGATATGCTCCTGCACTTATACAATGCTTAAGTTAAAAATTCTATATAATTTAGGATAGAGATAAAGCTTTTGACTATTTTTATTGTACTTCATAATTACTTTAGAAGTTACCTTAACAACCAGACGTGTTTTCAGAGGCAAAATAAAGAAAACCAGGAGCCTGAATCTTTTCCCATTATCCTATTCCCATTATCCTATCCCATTACAGGCTCAAGTCTTCTGCAGTTGCAGATCTCAGGGCCTGGAGTAGCTCACCTTGCTTGAAAGGATAGTGCGGTTTATTATGCCAAGTAGAATGAGGCCAGGATTCACTCACTAAATTTCTCATCTGGCTAAAATTTGAATATATATATTTCTCAGGTTAAATTCTGTATGTATCAAGCAGCTCTCTCAAAGAGGGGAAGGGGTGGGATTAATTACAGGTTGCAGCTGCCCTCCTCTACATTTCCTGGTTACCTAACCATACATGCCAATGCCATGCTAATTAACCTTTGTGAAAGAAGAGTGGAGAGATCCCTTGCCGAGCCTTACTGGGTGTAAATCCTTCTCTCAGCTGACTGCCAAAAAATCTGATGACTCATAAAATTTTTCAGCAGCCAGTGATAATGATATGACATTTTTAGCATTTACCAACCTAACAGTAATGATACAAATATAGCTCACTTTGTACAACAACAGGCACACTGTGGATATTCAATAAGTGTGAAAACAAATATATCAATTTGGCGAGAGTGATGGTTGAGAGACTCAATAGCCCAAAACAGAGGATCATGACTAAGAAGATTACTTTAAAATTTTAATAAAATTCTAATTTACCCATAAGTCTGATTTATTTTTGGCCTACTTAACAATCCTATTCCTGACTGTCTCTTTTAGTCAAATTACTGGATTTTGTTAACTTTCTGGTATTGTTTTTTTAAAAAAATATATTTTTTTTATTGATTTCAGAGAGGAAGGGAGAGGGAGAGAGAGAGATAGAAACATAAATGATGAGAGAGAATCATTGATTGGCTGCCTCCTGCACACCCAACACTGGGGATCGAGCCCACAACCCAGACATATGCCCCGATGGAGAATCAAACCCTGACCTCCTAGGTTTATAGGTCGATGCTCAACCACTGAGCCACGCTGGCCAGGCTTGGGCTCCCCCCCCCCCCAATTTTTATTTTTATTGATTTTAAAGAGAGGGAGGAAGGGTAAAGGAGGAGGAGAAAGAGGAGAGAGAGAGAAAGAGAGAGAGAAAGAGAGAGAGAAACATCGAATTTATGGTTCCACTTATTTATGCATTCATTGGTTGCTTCCTATATGTACCCTGACCAGGGATCAATCTGCAACCTTGGCATATTGGGACGACACGCTAACCAACTGAGCTATGCAGTCAGGGCTCTGGTATTGGTTTTTATTTCCTTAGTAGATATTTCACTTGAGTCTGCTAAGACTTTCTTTTTTTTTTAATTAATCTTTATTGTTCAGATTATTACAGTTGTTCCTCTTTTTCCCCCCCATAACTCCCCTCCACCCAGTTTCCATGTTAAGACTTTCTTAAGGTAATGTCTGCAGTTCTGTGTTGTTGCTTTGCCAACTGGCTGGTCATCTTCCCTTACCTTTGGGATAGGTATTCCAACAATTTTGCAGGTGAATGTGACTGGAGAGCCTTCTGTGACTCGAAAGTGCTTGAGTCTTTTGTCAAAGATGGGAGCAATACACTTGCCCGTGGGGATCTCATCATGTTGGATTTCATCATCAGACTCATCCACAGGGGTACGTTCCAAGCGAAATTCTATTTCATTCATCAGTCTCTGCTCAAAGCTTGAAATTTTGTACTCCTGTCAAAATGGCAAACATGCTTCAATTTCAATTTCTATGGGTGAGGTAGAAGGTGTCATTATAATTTGAAGGAGCAACGTTTTAAGGTTCAGATGTTAGATTTATATCATGGAACCCCAATAAACCAGGCATGTACCATTCCCAGTTCCTCACCATGAGCACTAAAGGAGATTTCAGTATCTCTACTATAATCCCAAACTGCCTTAGTGAATCCCGATTCCTCACCTTGAGCATGGAGCCCCAGTAGAATCCTGTAGGGAATGGAATGAAGATGGAATGTAATTTCCACAACTACTATTAATGTCCATTTCAATATGTAGAACTGCCTATCTAGTATTTTGGCTAAGCTTTTCTGAATTGCATTCTGATGCATGTCTGCATTACCGATGTCCTGATTCTACTGGACACTCCAATCTGCATAGTTGAGGAAAATCTGTCTCGAATAAATCTTCCTTGACTTCACATAGGTCTTCATTGCATCTCTCTGCTCCCTTCACAACAAAACTACTTGAAACAATTTTGTATTGTTACAGGATAATTTCCATACCATTTAGTCTCTTGTTAACCTACTCCAGTAAGGATTGTGTTCTCACTGTTCCACTGAAATTATTATTGTTAGGGTCTCCAAATTTGCCAAATCCAGTTGTCACTTATCTATTCTTACCTTACCAGACCTCTTAGCAGCATTAGATACAGATGGCTACTTACTCCTTTTTGAAACATTTTCTTCTGTTGGTTTTAATGACACCATACTGGTTTTCCTTCTCTTTCTCTGGCTGCTCCTTATCAGTCTTCTTTTCTAGCTCCTAATCCTAGATAGGTGATCTCATCCAATCCCATAGCTTCAGATACCTTCTGTATGCTGATAGCTCCAAGTCTTATCTCCAAGCCTGGTCTTTCCCCAGAACTCATATACCTAATGATCTACTTTGTATCATGAGAGTATTATACCCAACAATTTACTCTACATCATGGCTTGGGTGCCCAGTGGGCATCTCTAACTGAGCATGGTCCAAAACAGGCCCACTTGCTTTCCATCCCCCAAGAGACGCTCCTACCCTGCTCTTTCTCATCTCAGGAAATATCATCTTGATTCATCCGCTTGGTTAAGTGGTTAAGCCAGAGTTTCCCCACATTGTCTTTTCCCCACATTTCTAAAAATGTCCAACCTGTACTTTTGTAAAAATGAATTACTAGAAAAATGAAAATTTAAAAGCATTCAAAATTATTATGTTTAATAGACATAAAATTTCTCTGTCAAGTTACTATCAAAATTTCTTAATGGTTACTCTCAATTTCTGTACTTATCCCAAGGTGGAGAGGGCACAGCCTGCAGATTGCCGCAGGTTCTCAGACCATCCTTTGAGTACCCACTTAAACCATAAATCTAGTACTTATCCTGAATTCCTTTCACTCACTCTCCCTGTCATATCCTATCAAGCTTAAATGTCAACTCCCTAAAGCAGTCTTCCCAGGCCACTGCATCTAAAGCAGCGGCTCTCAACCTGTGGGTCGCGACCCCTTTGGGGGTCAAACGACCCTTTCACAGGGGTCGCCTAAGACCATTGGAAAACACATATATAATTACATATTGTTTTTGTGATTAATCACTATGCTTTAATTATGTTCTATTTGTAACAATGAAAATACATCCTGCATATCAGATATTTACATTACGATTCATAACAGTAGCAAAATTATAGTTATGAAGTAGCAACGAAAATAATTTTATGGTTGGGGGTCACCACAACATGAGGAACTGTATTAAAGGGTCACGGCATTAGGAAGGTTGAGAACCACTGATCTAAAGTAACTCGCCAGCCTGGCCAGTGTGGCTCAGTGGTTGAGCATTGACCCATGAACCAGGAGGTCACTGGTTCAATTCCCGGGTGATGCCCAGTGGAGGTGTGCAGGAGACAGCTGATGGATGTTTCTATCTCTTTCTTCCTCTCCCTTCCTCTCTATCTAAAAGTCAGTGAAAGCATATTTTAAAAAATAAAGTAACTCTGCACTCTAATTTCCTGCCTAATACCAGTTGCTATCTAGTATTTTTCTTGTTTGCTTGTTTCTTGATTGAAAGATTAAATATCTCTAAGCACTGGAATGTTAGTTTCATAAGAGCAGAGATCTTGTTTATCTTGCTTCCCACTAGATTAACAGCACCTAAATAGTGAATGCCTGCCTCATGGCAAGTACTCAGTGAGTATCTGAAGAATGAGTGAATACATGAATGACATGGGGGCAAGCATGTGTTCCAACTCTACCACATCTTTGAGGAATCCGGAATTTGTTTTGATGATTTTTATCAAGATGGGGCCTGATTTTACAGAATTTAAGATGTTTGAATTGATTTAACACAAGGGACTACAGAAGCAATATGATGAAAATATGCATATTTTGTTATACTGTAAATGTATACATACTGGTTAAATATTTATTGTTTTACCAATACTACAAATTGGGAGGATGATGAGAATAGAACACTCAGTGAATTATTTTTAAAATATTAAAAGAATTGAGAGCCCAGAAATAAATCCACATGTATATGGGCAAATACTTTGTGCTAAAGGAGCCAAAAATATACAATGGAGAAAAGAAGCCTCTTCAATGAATGACGCTGGGAAAATTGGAAAGCCATATGCAAAAGAATAAAATTAGACTGCTATTTGTCACCATACATAAAAATTAACTCAAAATGGATCAATAACCTAAATATTAGACCTGAAATAATAAATTACACAGAGAAAACATAGGTACTAAACTAATGGACCTTGGTTTTAGAGAATGTCTTCTTAATTTGACCTCAAAGGCAAAGGAAGTAAAAGCAAAAATAAGTAAGTGGGACTATATTAGACTAAAAAGCTTCCACACAGCAAAAGAAACCAACAAAAAAACAAAAAGGCAACCAACAAAATGGCAGAAGATATTTGTAGACAACACCTCTGATAAAGGGTTAATATCCAAAATATATAAATAACTCATACAGCTCAATAACAAAAAACAAACAATCCAATTAAAAACTGGGCAGAGGACATGTATGGACACTTCTCCCAAGAAGACATACAAATGGCCCACAGATATGAGAAGATACTCTTCACTAGCTATTAGGGAAATGCAAATCCAACTACAATAAGATGCCATGCCACACCTGTTAGAATGGCTATTATCAACAAGATAAGTAATAATAACTGTTTGAGAGGTTGTGGAGAAAAAGGAACCCTCATTCACTGTTGGTGGGAATGTAAACTGGTACAGCCACTAATGGAAAACAGTATGACATTCCTCAAAAAATTACAGATAGAGTTATCATATGACCCAGCAATCCCTCTTCTGGGTATCTATCTGAACAATTTGAAAACATTTGTTCACATGTTCATTATAACATTATTCACAGTGGCCAAGACATGGAAACAACTGAAGTGTCTTTCAGTAGAGGATTGGACAAAGATGTGGTACATACATATATACAATGGAATTCTACTCAGCCATAAGAAAAGATGGGACCCTGCCATTTGTGACAACATGGGTGGATCTTGAGAATATCATGTTAAGCAAAATAAGTCAGAAGGAAAAAGTCAATAACCATAGGATTTTACTCATATGTGGGAATTAATACTGAAAGCAACAAATGAACAAAAAGGTAAACAAACAAAAACTCTTATATGCAGACAACAGTGGTAACCAGAGGGAAGGGCAGTTGGGGGTGAGGTAGGAAAGGGTATAGGGGGTCAAATATATGGTGACAGAAGAAGACTTGACTTTGGGTGGTGAACACACAATACAATATACACATGTTGTATTATAGAACTGCACATTTGAAACTATATAATTTTGTTAACCAATGTCACCCCAATAAATTTAATTAAAATACTATTTGTAACTATGGAGCATATAGTTGTAAGCATATTTTAGCTGGAAGTTTCTACTGGGGCACCAAGATGGGCTACATATCAGAAAATAAGTGAGTTGGGAGACAAACTATTTTCCAGAAATTTCAAAGCTGGTGTTTAAGGATAGGTTGGATGATTTAAAGCCTTCAATTCCATCAGAGATACAAGAATCAGGAGGGAGAAGATCCAGTGAGAGGACTTTGGAGAGAGTTATTAATGTCTGTGAGTGTCCTACCTCCACCTCCAGCCCCTGGGTACCTCCCTTTCACCTGAAGTCTAGCCAGGTCTCGCTCCTGCTTAAGAAATCTGGAGTGAAGAGTGAGGTGGACTTTTGTTGGTGGCCAAGCTCAAGGCAGCGTTGAGTGGCCTGCACTCCTGCATTGTTCCAGGGCAGGGGACTGTGATGGCTCTCGTCATGCACACGTGGGTCACACACGACACAAAGCCAGTGTGGGGTCAGCTTTTGTCCCTCCATGGTTGGGAAAGGAAGGAGACAGAAATAGCAGTTGGAGAAGTGCGGCAAGAGGGGGCAAAAAAGAGAGAAGCCGGCCATGGTTCTCTTCCTGGCTATTTAGGTTCATCTCTTGCAGAAGTCCCTGGTGAAAGAGGGGGTTTGTGTGTGGGTGTTAGTTTTCATTAAAGATTGGATTGTTGGTTACTACCAGGACTGGAAATTTTGTATGACTGGATCAAGATTGTATTTTTGCAACGCAGTAACCAGAGAACCTTATAATAACGAAAAGTGGTCACAATGGTTTTGAGATAGCTTCACATTTGAGATTGCCAGGAGCAGAAGAATTAGCCCATTAGATGAATTTATAGGGATATGGAGAGAGAGAAAATTTTTTTTAGACATACCTGCTTAATGTACCACTTATACGATATAATGTATAAATTGCAGAGGAGTAACAAACAAAATCAGAATATTGTAGGTCAAAGAGTTTCCATGAAAGACTTCATAAAATATTTGGGAAGTTGATTCTCAGGAACAAGGGAAGCCGCGCAATGGTGTGGCTTGTTACTAAAGCACTGAATCTTTGTATCTGAGGTGTTAACAGAGATGCACACTATCTCCAAAGCAGAAATTGACATTTTCCGTGGTGCTTAGCAACTAAGAGATGGTTATCCCAAGGGTAGCTACTCCTATTACACATAAATCAAGGTTGTCATTCCAAGTTATGACTGATGGGACTCAGATTTTGTAAGAAAATTTGCAAACACAAGCAACATGTTCAAGTTAAATTTAAAGGTGCTTTTTGCACTGTTCTGCACAAAGGTTGCACTACTGATCACCTGTTGGTGGACAGCACATTGAGTTTCCAGGACTGGACTTACGTTGCATTCTCATTTTCCCTTGCCTTTTCCCCTTTGCGAGTAATGGCAGGAGTGTCTGTATCATCTGCTCGTAGGTAATGTCTATGCTCAAAGGAAAGAATTTTTCTTTCTGTAAATCTGGCCTGTATGGCAATCAAATCAGTGATATATGACCTATCCTTTCCAGCTTATATGTATAACCTTAAGTGAAAATGAATTTCACAGTTCAGTTGCTCTATGAAAGAAAACAAAAAGCTAAAAAAAAAAAATTCTCAGAAGAGTATGCCATTTGAAAATATAATTCCTTTCTTTCCTTTAAAGATAACCCTCTTAAGGCTGATAATTTGACAAGTTGAAACACTTGATTTTTGGGACACATCTGCAGAAATTTTCTTCCAATTGGCAGAGTGGTGGGAGTGCCTTCCTTCTGTGGAGAACCACAGTGTGATGACACATCCCAATCACGTATGTCATTGCCCAGGCTCCGGATTTCCAAAATGGGGGCCATCGTCAGAAACTCACTGCCTTGAGCTCATGCTGGCTTCCTCTACTCTGGGCTTCAGGGGCAAATAATCAAATCGGATAAAACCAGCTGGAGGAGCCTTGCTCAAGGGTTCCCAACCTACTTGAGGTATAATGTTCACTAAAGAACATCTTATATGTTAGAGAATGTATTCTCTTTTGTCCCAGGGAGATCCACAGTATGGACAGAGGATAAAAGATTTCTATATAAACGTGGAGGGTAACATACATAGGGGATGCCTTCTTTTACTATTTATCTAATAGTTACATGCTACCTTCAATAGAGACAACCAGGCTTCATAGCCTACTTCCTGTCCCTGCTGCCAAGTTCGTAGTAAGCACCTACTATGTGCTAAATACTATGATAGGCACTGGAGATACAATATTCTATAAAACATAGACTCTATATTCAAAGATGTCGTGTAAAACTACTTTAAATCCAAAATTTTTCCGTAAGAATAAATAATTACTAAAAGATACACAGATTTATTTTATACTGAAATGTTCACTTAACACCAATTTTGCTTAATTTAAGATTCTTTTTTCCCCCCTGTGTGTAATTTCAGTGTGATTTTTAAAGATTTCTTCTTTTTAATCAGTTGATTAAAATAGATTGCTATCACAGCAAGTAGTATCCACAACTAGGTATAATCAGTCTGGATTGTCAAGTGAGATATTTTCTATAGATATGCAACAAATCCAAAATGTTCTACTTGGTCAAGAATTTCACTATCCTACCTGAAACTAATGCAAAAATCCTATTGTTTTGTGTTAATTCAGCAAATATTTACTGAACACCTACTCTGTGCCAGACATAACAGGGGTACAACAATGAACCAGACACCCCCCAATTGCAGCTCCCAGGAAGCTTGTGATTGGTGTGTTGTGGGTGGGCCCATGGCAGAGGACATCAGGACACTTCACTACCGTGTCCTATGTGCCCAAGTTGGGCAATGTAAGGCCAATGACTATGTGGAATATTTTTTACAAAAGGGATGGATGGCAACACTGCTCACAAAAGAGGATTTTTATAAAGAATTCTTAGTAAGAGATGAAAGAGGTAGGATTTAAATAGAGGAAATGACTAAGCATATTGGAGAAGGAGATTAGAGGAACAAAAGGCAGAGCAAGAATTAGCTCCTTTCTGAGTTGTAAAAGACAGGCTGAACACAGCTCTGATTTCAATGTCACTTAGAAGGATTAACAACCACAAATAGATGCCGGTATTATAGAAAAACAAATTTGCACTAGACAGAGCCACATTTATGGGGCTTGAAGGTAACTGTTGTCATAAAACTGAAAAAGGCAGCAGAGTTTCAGGGAAAATGTGAAAGTGTCCTAGAGACCAGGCGCTAGTTGTAGTTGCACCACTGACAGTTTGACACCTGTGCCTCAGTTTCTCTATCTAGAAGACAGGAGAGAAGAATAATTGCCTTGGTATTTGCCTCCCAGAAATATATGTAGTTTGGTGAAACAATACATGGGAAGTGTGCTCAATCATGGGAAGCTTAAATATTCTGCTTCAATTCAGTAATTTAAAGTCAATTTTATGAAGGTTTTAAGCAGCACATTTTTAAAAGCATCCACGCAGTAAAAATTGCCCAACATATAACACAATTGTAAACTATTGTACATCCACGGGTCCACTGGAAATAAGAGACAGAAACACTAAGGAAAACAGCATACGGTCGGGGGAACTGGAGCCTCACTTGCAGTCTTATTTCCAGCACTTATCTCACAAATTCCACAATATTTGGCATATGGTTTTGATGGAAATTGTATGTTATATTTCAAAGTAGATTCTATCAGTTCCCACCTTGGCAAATAAATCAAGAGTTAGGTTATTCAAATGTAAACCTGGATTTAAAAGAACACATCGCCTTCTAAATGCAAAAATAAATGACTCAAATAAGAAAACAGTCTACCTTTCTTTTACTTGATGGTCACATATGGCTTTCCTCTTTCTCCTTTAGTGTAAACACTTACTAGTAAGCAAGGATCTGTACAGATTGAACCGCAGGATATTGCCTAATGGCTGCTTCACACGTTTCAGCGAATGCAAAGATTGAGAGGAAATGGTGAGCAGTCCTCCAGGCACATTGGATTGAAGGAGTCAGAAAAAAAGAAGTGTGAACCCAGTTCCTTAAAGTCTAGAATAGATCATCTCCAGCTCAGATATCGAACTATCTCAAAGGTGTGATGGTGTCTGCCAAAACCGAGCTGAGGATTGCTCGAATGGGCCACAGACTGTCTAGTCTCTCTCCTGCTTTAACATATTCTCTTTTAGGTAAACACTTGCAAACAGGTAAACTGAGTGAACTACATGGTAATCAAGAACTTGAGATCCACGTGGATGGAGTTTACTACCTGACCTTTGGTTAATCTGTGCCCTACCTTCCAAGGCTGCAGTGACAACCTCACCGAGCATGTGATTTCTTTTGAAGAGTATGCATTTGTTTGGGGATATTTTTGCTTTGAAAACTTTTAGATCCAGAAAGCTGGACTCTTGCCCTGCTTGATTCCTAAGCAAATGAAGATGACCTGAGCATCCGAAGAAGGACTGAATGAGGCAAAATTATTTTCCTCACATTGAAGTAAACCACCTGAACCCACCAATCTTACCTGCTGGTTTGATCTGACATCACTGAAATTCATTTTTTTCCCCAAGTCTAGAATCACTGCATTCTTAGCTTCACGAATGTAATCATCATTCACTGGCTGGGGAGACTTCGTATTTTTCTTCACTAGTCCCTGGGATGGCCTGTAAAATAAATTCACACCCAACACACCCGTGAAAAGCACTGGTCAGTGTAGAAAGGCCCAGAAATCAGAGTGGTTAAGATGGCAACAATACACCAGGGGCCAACAAGCACTTATGGAAGGCATGTTGTGTGCAAAGGCTGAGCACTGCACAGAGAATCTGTATTAGAGGTGTTTTCAACATTTTGATTACAAAAATTATTTAAATTGATCAAGCCCTTAGGTGTTCAATATCCATGTTGTATCTAATAAACAGGATTATGCAGGAATCCACTCAGTGAGACTCCTGTCCCAGACCAAGCTGTTTTGTATGTGTCCCTTCTTAACTGACACCTTTTCCGTGGAGAAACCTAAACGACACTTACGTGGATGGTGCACTTCTGGGCAGCCCCATGGCATTGGTGGGTGGGATGGCAGGGAGAGAAGGCAGGACGGAGCTGAGGAAAGCCACGGGGTTCTGAATCCGGCTGGTGGGAGAGACAGGACTTGGAGACACACAGCGGGGCTGAAACTGGTGTCCGCCCGCGATGGGAAATGAGAGTGGCGGTTGTGCTGGCTCCGTTGGACCTGGAGAGGGTGGCTCATTTTGGACGGAAACGCCTCCTAGAGATTTGGTTTGCACGAAGGGGTGAGAAAGTAAGAGGCTTTCTTTGCTCACTGTCCTCTGCATGGTTTGAGGAGTGCTGCTCAGGGTGAACACTGGGGAGCTGGCAGGGGCCGCGGCTGTCATGGCGGTGTTGGAATTCGTGGAGGGGAAGAAATGCTTGGGCCGGGCCAGGCTGAACGTCTGCGATGAGGGGGTCTTCACGGGCTTGCTGGGCATTGTCCCTGCTGGGGAAGCAATGGAGTTCAATATACTCATGTTGAAAGGAAACTCCTTAGGAGACGAAGGAGATGGGTTTTGCAGCTGCTGCTGTTCCAGCAGGACCTGGTTGTGAAGCTGCTGGAGCTGGCTGGAGTCGCTGCACAGAGAGGGGGAGAGAAGGGAGATCATCACATGGGCATCCCCTACGGAAATGTGCACGGGCTGTTCACAACTTTATGCTGAGGAAGAACACACAACCAGAGCCGCCAGAAATCAGCGAATCAATTTCTTGTGAGTTGTTCCTCCTTCTTTCTAAATCTGTTTTATTGTCCCTAAACAGAAAAAAGGCCAGTGGGATACATAACGCCGAGGCATCATGCACATTGTATTCTCTGTGGGGTGACCCTGGGGTGGTGCAACAGAGCAGCCCAATTGTAATGTTTATAAATTAGAAAAGAGACATAGAAGCAATGGTCCCCTTGTTGGGAGGGCTCAAGGTCCTGAGGTGAACAGACAGTATTTCAGGTTTGGGGCAGAAAGCACTGGGCCACACGCTGAGGTGAGTCGCCCGAAGGGGCTGCATTCTCCAAGCCAACATGCTGTGTCCTTCACTCTGCCTCGTTTTAGAGCAAACCTGAACAAAGCAGCTGCACGTGTCTCAGTGTTTCTCATCCTCTCCTGACAACAGTGCTGTACAGGGAAGGTGACCGTGTGTCCCCATTCAGCCTAGACTGTTCTGGTTTATGCCTGTTTTCCCAGCTTAATTATTAATCGTTTCTTCCAGTCTAAAAAAGTCATGGTTTACGTGATAAATTATATGATCCCCCTATAAAACTCTATGGTTTATAAAAGTCTAATTATAAACATTGACTTAGATTTTTTTTTGCTTCTAAACAAAAGTAACTCAGACTGGGAGCAGTTTCTTCATTTATAGGAGCCCGAGTCACTGAAGCATGACATGACTTGCCTTAAGTCCAACAGCCTATTTAACTCCTCTGAGTAAGCCAGTTATTTTTAAAGAATAAAAATGTCTAAAAGTCATACATGCAGAAAGTTGTCAGTGCTGTCCAACTTTGCTGTTTAGAGACTCTATTCCTAAATGCATGACCATAGGAAGAGCCACAGATGAGAGTGCAGTGTCCCAAGGCCATGTGGTTTTATGCTCTTTGGACATACAGTTTGCTTCTGATACACAGAATGTGATCTGTCAAATATGAGGCCTATTAAAAATGAAAGGTTTTGTATTACCTTACCATCAAGCAAGTCAACACCAACAGCAGTTATGTTGAACCAGAAGGTTCTCCAAACCTTGATCTTTATTTTTTAATTTTTAAATTGATTTTTAGAGAGAGTGAAAGGGAGAGGGAGAGAGAGAAACATTGATATGAAAGCAAAACATCGACTGGCTGCCTCCTACATGCCTCCTACATGCTTCACCCCCCTCACCCCCCTCCCCCCACCACCCCCCAGGCCCTGAGCCTGCAAGTTGATCATGTGCCCCAACTGGGAATCGAACCTGCAACCTTTCAGTGCACAGGTCAACACCTAACCAACTGAGCCACACCAGCCAAGGCAAACCTTGATTTTCCTTAATTCTTGGAGTTTAACTTTTTCCTTTTCTTCATTAATATTTAAGTTACACAATATTTGGAAAAGTAACTTTACAAAATGCAGACTCATCTCCACTTTTCATTACTGCTGTCAAATGCTACATACTGTGCAATCCTTTGTTCATCTATGAAAACTTTGTCTTGAGTTAAACTAAGAATTCAGGAGTATTAGCCACTTGCCATGGTAACTTTCTTCTCCTTTTTAGAAGTGAGCTTTTAAACTAGAGAATAAATTAATACAATTAAATATTAATTCACCCTTTTTATTTCACAAAAAATGAAAGATTCAGAAATTAAGAGAAGCAGAAATATCTTTGTGAAGTTACCCTTAGAAAAAATATGTACAATTAACATTGATTCTGCGGGTGTTGACTTTATCAATGGCATAAAAATACAGAATCTTTACATTTTCAGTGGACCACATATTCAGCAGGTCACATTCTGTGGCTGCTATAGCATAAATACAATGTTTTCAGGACATGTTTGTATTGCAGTCTGAGTAAAATTTAATCTGATGACCATATTTTATTATGGTTATGGAAATAGAAAAAATAGCATATGAAAAGGAAGTAATCTTGAAAGATAAGGGTGATAAAAAGAGGCCAGGAAGTTATTTGGTATTTATTGATTCTTCTTTTTCCTTAGTTCCCACTAAATGAAAACTAAGAACCAGTTGTTTTTACTTTAATATTCAAATGGCATGTTAATGTTTATCATGCAGTATATTAGATTATGGAGGTGGGTTTAAACCTTAATGATATATGAGATATAGTGTCAAATTGTTTTGATTATCTAAGAGTCTAGAAATATTCATTTGAGAATAATGTCTCTTTTTGTTTGAACAGTATATATATTTTTTAATATATTTTATTGATTTCTTACAGAGAGGAAGGGAGAGGGATAGAGAGTTAGAAACATCTATGAGAGAGAAACATCGATCAGCTGCCTCCTGCACATCTCCCACTGGGGATGTGTCCGCAACCCAGGTACATGCCCTTGACCGGAATCGAACCTGGGACCTTTCAGTCCGCAGGCCGACGCTCTATCCACTGAGCCAAACCGGTTTCGGCGGAACAGTATATTTTTTCCATATTATTAAACTCTATCTTGTCCAGAGGGGATTTAAAAGAGCTGTTTGGATTTGCTCATTCATTGCATCAAGAGAAGGTGTCAATTCCATTATTCGATGGACTTTTATTGAATCTTCTATGTGTCTAATTTGCTAGGTACTGTAGGAGATATAAATATGCCTCAGATAGTATGAGCTATTCAGGGCTCAAAAATCTTACTATATGTACATGTAACACAAATAATCAATGGTTATTTATAGATAATACATGGAATTCAGTTACATTTAATAATTAAGGTATAGCATTAATGAAAAAATAAAGGGAAGATTAATTATAAAGCAAACCAGTTCTAAAATCCTGAGTAACCTGTCTAATTCAAAGTAACAGCCTGCCATAAATTGCTATAAACTCAGTTGCTCATTTATTGTTGCTGTAAGGATTTCTGAAATCAGGTTTATACCCCAGCTTTCTTCCTGTAGATTTATCAACTTTCTTGGGTTACTTGAAAATATCTCTTCTTTCGCCACCACTTAAGCATTATGCTCAAGAATATGAGCTCTGCAGACAAAGAGACGTAGGTCCTAGTCCTGGCCCTGCCACTCATTATTGTGTGGCTTTGGGAAGTTTCTAGACTTTGCTGACCCTGACTTCCCCCTAATTAAATAGGAAAAAGTAATAGATATTGATTTTGTTGTGAGAATTGATAAATAAATGACCAAATACAAATTTATAAGTGGTCAATAAATGGTGGGTATATTTTTTAGTTTCTGAACTACAAATAACAATTGAAAGATTTGTAAGAATGAAAATCAGGTTCAGAATTATAAGGATGCTTCTGGAATACAAAAGAATTTCTCAGGGATTTTGAACTGTCAAGATACAATGCCAATGACAAACACGACAAGACAAACTTGGGATACTGTATCCAGTACTTTTGAAAGCAATTGTGGCAACAACAACTTCGGGCAGCGTGTGCTGGAGCCAGCTCCGGAGGGCTCTGTCCACAGCTCATCCCCGATCCCCGTTCAATGACCTTTCTTTAGTAGCTTGAAATCAGCCATGGTCGGAGGAAATTTATAAATGCTACCCTCAGGGCTTCCCTGCCTCTGCTCATTACTAAAACATTGGCCAGCACATCACTGATTAGGGGATAACTAATTCTGAGTAAATCCGTCTCCGCAATCAGCTTTTAGCTGTGGTTTTAGCAATGGTTCTATCGCTGGCTGCACATTAGGATCACCTAGAGATCTCAAAAGACAAAGAAACCTCATTGATGTAGGCACCATGGCCCAGAGAGTCAATTGGCCTGGGAAAGAATCCAGGCATAGTTATCATTATCTTTTAAAATGCAGGTCAGTGGTTCTTAAGCTTTAGTGGAACCGAGAATTCTCTGGGGACTCTAGTTAAAACACAGATTTCTGGGCCTTACCCCCAGTTCTGACTCAGTAGCTCTGAGACTGATTCAGGGCCACAGACTGCATTTTATCAAACCTCCAGGTGAGGCCAATGCTATAAGTAGCAAGGCTCTAGGTCAAGCATGTCAAACTCATTGAAATAAACGAGGCATGCAGCCCGCTGGCTGCAAGTTTGACATGCTTGCCTAAGTGATTCTTGCATGCATCCAGGACTGAGAACCTCTGCTCTAAAGAGACACTCATCCTAAAGTATAGGCTTTCCCAGTACATTCCATTTTTGTCTGACACTTGACTCACTTTAACTGTTAATTATTGTTTTTTCCTAGGTGTGGAGGGGTGTGTGATGGGGTAGGGTGGGTTGACAAAAGGTTGCAACTCAGCTTGTTCAACTCCAGACCAGTAGTTTGCAACCTGGCTATAGATTTAAATAACCTGTAGGGAGATTCTAATTCAATTGTGAGGGAAGGAATAGATATTTTTTAAAAGCTCCATATTTCTTTCTAGAGAGTAGCCAGGATAAAGAATCACTGATCTAGGCAGCATGGTATTCAAGCTGAAAATTTCAAAATCTGAATGATCTAGGCTCTGATAATAATAGTGTTTAAAAATGCAACCGAAGGACTTGTATGCATGCATATAAGCATAACCAATGGACGTAAGACACTGGGGGATAGGGGAGGCCGGGGGAATGTCAAGGGGGGTGGGGAAGGAGACATATGTAATACTCTTTGTAATACTTTAAGCAATAAAACAATAAAAAAATGGCAGCTTCATGTGGATTCAAGGATGTGCATGTGTGTATGTGAGCATGCACATGTACCTATTCTAATAAAAACCTAAGAGAAAAAGTTAAAAAGGCAAAAAATACTAAAGAATTATATAGTGCTGAGAACTGGATTTTTATAGGGTGTCACTACATAACTTAGTAGAAAGAATTTTTATATTCATTGAAAGTCTCATGTGGCAGATATTGCTGGCTGACTACTTTGTAAAAGTACTCGGTTTTATTCCTGGAGGCAATATGTGCCATCTAAAGACTACATTTCCCAGCCTCCTTTGTGGCGAGTATAACATGTGATTAAGTTCTGGCCAAAAGATTGGAGTAAGACCTAAGAAGGCCTCTCTCTCTCTCTCTCTCTCTCTCTCTCTCTCTCTCTCTCTCTCTCTATATATATATATATATATATATATATATATATATATATATATTTTAATTTAAATTCTTTATTCTTTAAAGTATTACATAAGTCTCCTTTTCATCTCATTGACCTCTCCCTGGCCGCTCCCCTAAGAAGACTTTTTCAAAAGAGTTTGATATCAAGACCCACCCATTTGCTCTTCCTGCTGCTTGAAATGCAGACATGATGACTACACCACCAACCTGGACCATGAGGGGACCTAGAGAAGTAGCCAGTGCTAAAGATGGCAGAGCAGAAAGATAGGAGACTGGGTTCTTAATAGAGCCACAGACAGCCTATCTGCTTCCTTGATTTAAGAGAACAATAAACCCTCATGTGTTTAACCCCCTGTTAGTTTGGGTTTTCTGCAACATGAAACTAAATCTAATCCTATCTGACATACATAATAGCTCCCAGACAGTCCTGGGGTAATAGGAGGCAGTTTTCAAGGAGACTGTATGGGTTACTTGTTCCCACAACTCCCTTCCCTGAGAACTCCCACCCAGGCCCCACAGTTCTGTGATCCATTTGACGCTTCCTCCCTCCAAACACAAGTCCTCTGCACTTGACCAGGCTGGACCAGTTGGTATTTGGAACCCAGCTGTTGAGAACGATTTAGTTAGCAGTGCAACTTGACACAAATCATGATGGAGAATGGGAACACCATGATGGGCCAAGCCATAAATCGATAAATCTTCCAAGAGATAATAGTGGAGTGGATACCCAAAGAGGAAACAAGGAGGCACTCCAGAAGTCAGAGGGTGAGAAGCAGACAGAGGCTGAACTAACCATGTGATCCCAGCTCCCAGTTCGCCTTCTCTGTGCCGGCCTGGCTGTTCCTGCATAGATCCCCACAATATCCTCTTCCTCTCTTACTCTTTTTAGTGGATTCTGATTTCCTGGGACCAGCAGAACTTCGACAATTCTGGATGTGACTTGCTAAGAGGCATATTACGTAACATTTCATTTTATGCCCTGCAACCTGCCTTATGTGGTAGTGAGAAGAATATACAATGAAACAACAGGAACCACTTGCAATGAACATCTTGTGGCCATCACTGAGAAACACATGATGGGAGTGCTGATACTGAAGATTTTAACGTTGATATTTAAAGATTTATATAATTACAAACATAATTTTTATCATTTTGATGTGTGGATCAAACAGAACATAACAGTAGTATCATGTTCTGTGTTTGCTTTACTATGGATGAACATCAAACATTGCAGCATGTCCCTGACAGAGCTGGATGAGAGTAATAGTACACTTAGATTGGTGTAAGGATGTGTTATTTTTAAAACATATAAAGCGTATTTTCTGCCCTAACTGGTTTGGCTCAGTGGATAAGCGTTGACCTGCAGACTGAAGGGTCCCGTATTTGAGTCTGGTCAGGGGCACATGACCAGGTTGTGGGCTCCATCCCCAGTAGGGGGCGTGCAGGAGGCAGCCAATCAATTCTCTCTCATCATTGATGTTTCTCTCCACCCCCTCCCTTCCCTTCTGAAATCAATAAAAATATATTAAAAATAAAATAAAGCGTATTTTCTCATTTTGTAATTCCCCTTTCAGCTCCATCATTCTGAAGAAGGGAAGACTCAGAGATGCTCTCAGGCACTTGGTTGTCCATTCTGGTTTTTACTTACAGTTTGGGTTTGGCCAGGACTGGAGGGGGCTCTTTGACAGGTGAGGAAGGCTCCGGGAGTTTTGCTGGCTGTACACTGAATCTCTCCAGGAAAGAATCAGGCCTGGTCTGGTTGGCAGTCACCGGGCCACTCTCAGGAGACGCTTCGCTTCCCTTGTCATCTTCAGGAAGGTTGAAGTGTACTCGGAGCCCGATTCTTGAGCTGGACCGGGGCTCGTTGTGGTTCACCAGAACCCCTTCGAGTTTGGGTTTAGGGGGTTGTTCCACAGAAGGAGGCTGTGGGTTGGGTGGGGATGGCTGCTGCTCAATCACAGCCAGGTTGGTGATGGAGTTGGCTGAGTGAAGAGACCCATTATTTCTGAGGTCTTCATTTCCTGAAACAACAGTAATAGGACCTCAGCTGTTATCTTACTCAATGAGACTGAGATCGGATTGTAACCTCGAGTTGGGGCATGTGTCCAAACCAGATGATTATGCGAATGGGGAAAAGGTTGTCAAAACAGAGAACATAATCTGGGGCATTAAAGAATGGCAAGGAGCCAAAACCAGTTTGGCTCAGTGGATAGAGCATCGGCCTGTGGACTGAGGGGTCCCAGGTTCGATTCCGGTCAAGGGCATGTACCTGGGTTGCGGGCACATCCCCAGTGGGAGATGTGCAGGAGGCGGCTGATCAATGTTTCTCTCTCATCGATGTTTCTAACTCTCTATCTCTCTCCCTTCCTCTCTGTAAAAAATCAATAAAATATATTTTTTAAAAAAATTAAAAAAAAAAGAATGGCAAGGATACAGGAAAAAAGCTGAACTAGAAATCTAAGTACAGTTTTGGAAAGGATATTAGTAGTTTATATAAAACCAAGGAGATGTTTTCTTAGGAGTGTAATACATAACAGTAGGACAACTGGGGGTGGTAGTGGTGGTTATAAATGCAATAAGAAATTGAAAATTGGATATTGTTCAAGAACACTTTCCTCAATAATTCAATTTTTTAAAAAAATATATTTTATTGATTTTAGAGAAGAAAGGAGAGGGGGAGAGAGAAACATCAATGATGAGAGAGAATCATTGATTGGCTGCCTCCTGCACACCCCCCACCGGGGATCAAGCCCGCAACCCAGGCATGTGCCCTTGGCCGGAATCGAACCCGGGACCCCTCAGTCTGCTGGCCAACGCTCTATCCATTGAGCCAAACCAGCTAGGGCAATAACTCAATTTTTAAGAGGAGAGCCAAGTTAGCTTTGTAAGAAAAGCAGTAAGAAGGATAATATAAACTCTCCATACTCATATTTCAAGTCATGGTCTAAATTGTTTTGACATGTAAAGAGCCCTTACCTCTCACATCCAGCTGTGCGATGCTTGACACTGTGCCGTATTTGTTGCTTGCAGTACATGTGAAGCACCCAGAGTCTTCTGCAAATACCTCAGCAATGACCAGAGTACAAATCTCCTCTAAACCAGCAAAACAGAACGGTTACTGGCGTAATTATGAAAATGGAATTATGCAATTCACTATCAGATGGTTTTTCTATAAAAGTCAATGTAAGAAGTTGATTGCATTAGTTGTTTGAAAATAATTAGTCCAAACAATTATTGGATTGAATGGACTGATTAGGAGGCTAAATAAATGGAAGCACATAGAACAAATAACTCCACGCAGACAGACTATTGGCAAGAGAATATTATGATAATATATTACATATTATGGATTCTCAAATTGTCTTCTATATTTATGTCACCAGTTCACATGACAAAAATAGAACTGAGAAACAATAAACTTTTAAAAAATCACAAAAACAACTTAGGAGTTAAGGCAAAAGGAGGTTTGTATGAAATAAAAGGATTAATAAAACATTTTTTAAACCCAGATTTCTCACTATTTATGTGGGGAACTTTTGCAGTTAGGTAATTTTAAAGGAAGGCCACAATTTAAAACTGTGGACAATAAATAATTTGCTTAGCTAAATATTTGAAATTCTGGGTGAAAAACAAGATAAATGCATTTTTTCCTTTGTAATACTATGGTAATCTGTTGGATTACTCCAACACACAGCATGAGCCCTCTTTTGAATAATTACAGAAGTGATTCCCAGGTAGAACCATATGCTTAAAGCCTAAAATTATTGTAGTTAGATATTACTTGACAGCTAATGAAGAGATAACTAAGACAGTAGCCTAAACCTCCAGTTATCACCCAGTAGACCTGACATTAAAAACAAAATTAATAAAAGCATAGTTGCATTTGGAGACACTTGGCATCTCAGTGTTTCATGATAACTGAATTCAATTAGCTAGACGACCGCTAAGAAGGCTGGACAGGAAGCCAGGGCAGATAGTATTGAGCACTTGCTCAGTAACTACATTCTCTTCCCTCCTTATTAACTGAACCCTAACTGTTCGCCCTCCTTGGAGTGTTCATGTGCTTCAAGTCAAGTTGGCCTTGCCCAGCCTCAGCTGGTGAATGGAGACTGGTCATGCTAAGCCAATCCTGCTAACTCTATTCTTGATAAGTGATGCCATATGACACACAATTCTGGTCAATGAGATATTAGGGAATTTCTGGGAGAGATTTTCTTGTTCTTTACACAGGACAAAAGAAAGTGTTATTTCATATTTTTGTCTCTGAATATTGTCAGCTGCATATAATATCCATAACTATGGCAACTGACTTGGGTATATGAGTGGAACCAGCCTAAGAAGATACTCTGAAGATGGCAGAATGGAAAATGGAAAAAAAAAAAAAAAAAGGTTGGCCCCTGATGATCTCTAAGATGCTAAATCAACCAATCTCAAGACTGCTACTTCTTAGAGCATATTGCTATGTGAGAAAATACATTTTTTCTTATTGCTTAAGCCACTTTTAGTTAGGTCTTTTTTACTTGCTGCCCAAAGAATCCTAAATGATAGAGAGGCAAAGTTTGCTTTTGGTGCCTCTCTGTCCTTTTTCTGAGCCCTTGGCCTAAGTTTCCTTCTTTATGTTCCCCTTTCCAAACATTCATGCTTCCCTTTTTCAGCAACCTGCTCTCAGAAAATGATCTGATAAATTCATTCACACTACACTATACCTACCTGAAAAGATAAAGCATTCTGTCTCCAAAGGGTACTTACATTATACAAGGTGGAGGGAATACCTCTGGCTGTGGGATTTTAGATCATGGAGCTGGGAAAGGCAGGATTTGTTTTGGGCAGGGACATCTTTAGAGAGACTCTGAAAGTGTTTTGTATATGAGACTGCCTAGTGAAAACGCCTGCTTTGGATGAATGTATTAAAAGCCTGAAATATTTTCAAGGGGAAAAAAATACATTCTTCTACTAGAAGAATGTAAGAATAAGGACCCTCTGGTCTTTATTATATATCCCCATAGTGAAGAGCTATGAAACATGGATGTTCAACATCTACTTCTGGAATGCCTTCCCATTCAGTTTTCTGAAGAGAGTTATAAATTCCAAGCCATCATTCTTACCTGGGGGTAAAAAGACAATGGGATATTTCAGGGTGATCACAAGGAGGACATCCAGATGTTTATGCTTGGATTGTGAGTGACTTGTATTTTTTGGAGGTAAGAGCTTCACCTACTTGTCACTTTCATATCATCTTAGTATCTATCCTTCCAATCAAATCTAATACCATCACAGACATTTTATTGATTCTTCAAATTTCAACATTTGATGCATAAGTTTTCAGAAATATAGGCTGTGAAATTGGACTTAGTCTAGCATTATAGAAATTGCTCTGCCCAGTTTTGAGAGGTCCTGAGGAGGGGCCAAGGGAAGAAGGAAGATATTCCTAAGAAAAAATCCTCAATACCACGAACTAACTGCATTCATATTAGGGATTGAGTACATATTCCAAATTTGCACATGCTCCCCTTCTTTCATTCTTCTACAATAATAGCTAGAGTTGGTTTGGATCTTTTCTCTAAAATTTTATTTTTCACTTTTTCTTGACCCCAGTGTAATCTCAATATGAAATATTACTCAGCGCCCCCTGGAAATTAATTTTTTTAAATTTTAATAGCAATTAAACAGAAAGATATATATGTATTAATGTTTCTACCTTTTTCGTAAAATATAGTAAAGAAAGGTGTAAATTAGAAACATTGAAGTTTGAAATTATGAAACTGTTTATTGAACTCAGAATAGAAAGGTAATACAAAAAAAGTTAAAACAAATGCACCTGTGGCCATCACCGCCCCCCCCCCCATCGCTGCAGCGCCCACCAGGGGGCGGTAGCGCCCACTTTGGGAATCACTGCTCTAAAACTTTATTTTTCACTTTTTCTTGACCCCAGTGTAATTTCAATATGTTTTGTTATATATATCAAACCACTGATCACACACTAATAAATTAAAGTTAAAATGTTCTTTACCTGGCTCTGCCATGGATCGAGGTTCTAGAAGAAAATAAATTAAAAGACACTTAGCATTTATATCACTGAGAGGCTATATTTTCATCAGAAGCTTCCTATAGAATTTCATAGTCACTTGCATACTCATGAGTGATTTTTTTTAAGGTTAAGCTATAATTTTAAGTAAAAGGAGCTAAGCACCAATGACCTCCACAGGGACAAGATGGTTGTCACAGAAGGCAGCAAGAAAGCTGCTAACTAAATGATGTTGCTGTATCTCGAGACACATCTGGGTTCTACGTAGGTGAGGAGGAAATGTTACTAGCTGGGATTCAGGAATCCTCTAAGGTTTCAAATATTAAGAGCCCAGGATGGGTGACAGGTTCCTTGAGAGCTGGTCCTTAACCTTAAAATTCTTTATCATTCTTGAAAGTGCCTGCTGGGTACTGCATACAGGTGTTCAATTAGTGTTTATCAATTGCAGGCACTCAGTGAGTAGCTGTTGACCTTAGTTACAATCTTCTACACTGATAGAATATTGAAGTATTTTTCTCAGTTTCAATGGTATTTCAAATATATTATTGTTGCTGCTACTGCTGTTAAACTTGATAGTACTTTGATTCATATATCATACTGATCCAAGTACTACTATTTTGTGATCGACAGAAACAAATTAACAAAAAAGCAAATAAATTTCAATGTATTTAATGCTGAAATGGGTCAAGGTAAAAGCACTTATGTGAGAAGAAAAGAATAATTAACCACTTGAATATATAAATAACTCTTACAATAAAAAATAAAAACTTAATATAAAAAATGAGCAAAGGATATGAACAGATAATTTAAAAACAATGAAATACAAAGACCAAATAAATATGAAAAATAGTTCCACCTCACATCTAATTAGTGAAGTGAGGATCAAAAGAAGTGTTTCCATTTGGGGCCTATAAAATTAGTGAAGATAAAAATTACTCAATCCTGGAGAACCAAGATGGCGGCATAGGTTAACGCCGGAGTTTGCTGCCTCGAACAACCACTTCAAAAATACAACTAAAAGACGGAACGGACATCACCCAGAACCACAGGAAGGCTGGCTGAGGAGAGATTCTACAACTAGAAGTATAGAGAAATCCATACCGAGACTCAGAGGAGGCACAGTGCGGAGGTGAAATACTAAGGTGCGGAGGTGCGCGTGGAGCGGGCCGGTGGCAGAGGGCGCGATTGTTGTTTTCAATCGGGAGGGAGTTTCAGACTCTGAGCTCCAGATCCGGGCGAGTCTCTAGGGACCCAGCGGGAAGGCAGCTTTCTCTCCGAGGTTTGCAGCGGTTGCAGAGCCGCTGGGGACGGAACTGAGAGCAGCCATAACTGCTCGCTCCGCCCGCCCAGTAGATCCCCGGGGACCCACCCCGCCCAAGCCCTGCACAGAGGCATTTGCCGGATAGCCTCAGGCAAAGGCTAGATTAGCACCGCCCTAGAGATTCAGCACCAAAGCTCTCCCACTGCAGACACAGCTGACTCTCATAGCCACTTAGCCTGGAGGTCAATTCACCCCTAGTATTGCTGACAACAATTAAGGCTTAACTACAACAAGACTGCGCACAAAGACCACAAGGGGGTGCACCAAGAAAGCATAAAAAATGCGGAGACAAAAAAACATGACAGAAATGGAGGATATAGAACTAAAAAATGCACTTTTGAGGGCTTTCAATAATTTGCTAGAAACTGCCGATAAACTTGATGAGAGCCTCAAGAAATCTAATGAGACCCTAGATGTTGTGATAAAGAACCAACTAGAAATTAAGCATTCACTGACTGAAATAAAGAATATTATACAGACACCCAACAGCAGACCAGAGGAGCGCAAGAATCAAGTCAAAGATTTGAAATGCGAAGAAGCAAAAAACACCCAACTGGAAAAGCAAAATGAAAAAAGAATCCGAAAATACGAAGATAGTGTAAGGAGCCTCTGGGACAGTTTCAAACGCACCAACATCAGAATTATAGGGGTACCAGAAGATGAGAGACAGCAAGATATTGAAAACCTATTTGAAGAAATAATGACAGAAAACTTCCCCCACCTGGTGAAAGAAATGGACTTACAGGTCCAAGAAGCGCAGAGAACCCCAAACAAAAGGAATCCAAAGAGGACCACACCAAGACACATCATAATTAAAATGCCAAGAGCAAAAGACAAAGAGAGAATCTTAAAAGCAGCAAGAGAAAGAGACTCAATTACCTACAAGGGAATACCCATACGACTGTCAGCTGATTTCTCAACAGAAACTTTGCAGGCCAGAAGGGAATGGCAAGAAATATTCAAAGTGATGAGTACCAAGAACCTACAACCAAGATTACTTTATCCAGCAAAGCTATCATTCAGAATTGAAGGTCAGATAAAGAGCTTCACAGATAAGGAAAAGCTAAAGGAGTTCATCACCACTAAACCAGTATTATATGAAATGCTGAACGGTATCCTTTAAGAAGAGGAAGAAAAAGAAAAAGGTAAAGATACAAATTATGAACAACAAACATGCATCTATCAACAAGTGAATCTAGGAATCAAGTGAATAAATAATCTGATGTACAGAATGAACTGGTGATTATAATGAATCAGGGACATAGAAAGGGAATGGACTGACTATTCTAGGTGGGAAAGGGGAGTGGGAGATGCGGGAAGAGACTGGACAAAAATGGTGCACCTATGGATGAGGACAGTGGGTGGGGAATGAGGGCGGAGGGTGGGGCAGGAACTGGGAGGAGGGGAGATGGGGGGGAGGGGAAGAGGAACAAATGTAATCTGAACAATAAAGATTTAATTTAAAAAAAAATAAAATAAATAAAAATGTGGAAAAAAAAATTAATCCCCATTGTTCATGAAAGTTGTAGTAAAATATAGGACCATATGTGTCCCAATTCAGCTGGGACAAACCTGGTTTATTCCTGGGATCTCTGTGTAATTATTAATAGTACCCTCTTTCACACCCCAAAGTGTCCCAGACTGAATGATAAATTATGTGATCATCCTTAGTTTCAACCTTTGGGGATGACATTTTGGCAATATACAGGGGTAGGCAAAAGTAGGTTTACAGTTGTTCATATGGAAAAAGACACACAGGTTATGATTATTACAATAGCTTTATTAATTCTGTGTTGCATGCACTCACAACTGTTAAGCTACTTTGCCCACCCCTAGATATTAAAAGTCTAAAAAAATGTGAATTTACAGTAGTAATTCTAGTACTTTAATTTATTTTATATTCACAAAGATTTTCCTGTTAACATGCATTGAAGCATAGTTTATAATAGTAAAAATTTGTGAAGAATCTAAATGTTCAACAATAGAAAATTAAATAAATATGAAATTTATGGTATTGATCTATATTTTTAAAGTAAGAAAGGCCTCCATTTATTAACATGGAAAGATGTTCCTGAAATGTTGAGTGAAAAATATTAATTTACAAAAAAGAGTATGATTACATTACAACTCAGTGATTAGACATTTATATAACTACAAAGTACTCACCCCAATAAGTCTAGTACCTATCTGACACCATAAAAAAGAATATGATTTAGTTTTATTAAAAAATATTCATGGGTAGACACAGACAATAGGGTGGTGAAGGTTTGGGGCAGAGGGAGGTTGGAGAGGGCAATGGGCGGGGGGGAAGGGACATATGTAATACTTTCAACATAAAGATTTATAAAAAAAAATTCGTGGGAAAAATGTTGGAGACTATATGCCAAAATACTAATAATTGGGTTTAGATTGAGGGATTATGATTACAAGTGATTTTTAGAATATTTTTATTATATTTAAATTCGTTGTGAAAAATTATAAAAATAAATGCCTACAATACATTTATAAAAATTAATTATCAGAAAAATAATTTTGAAGCAACAACTTACTTTTCTGTAAGATTCTAAAATCTGGGGAATCTTCTATCAAGGTCCCTTCTCTGTACCACTGAACTTTAGGAGATGGAGCTCCTTTCACTCTGCATTCAAAGACGACCAGCTGACCCTCCGAGGCTGATAAATTTTGTAACATCTATAATGAGAAGACCATTATTAGAACCAAGAAGTGTACATTTTTTGAAATGTAGTTCCAGTGCTGAATTTTTAGAAAAGATGCCATTGCCTCTGTATTTGGATTTTCTCCAAATCTTCTACATCTCCAGCAGCTCCAATTTAGTTTATTTTTGAATAAAGGTTTGAATGAAGGTGCACTCTCTTTTTTCTTTTCCTCTCTGTTGCAAGGCCAGGCAAGTTTATTAAATACTAGACAAAACATTTTGAAGGGTTCCAAAAATACTAATTTTTTGGTAAAGTACTTCTGTTCTTAAATACCCAAGTGGAGTTTAGTTTTCAGAAATAATAATAATTTAAAAAAATCTGCAGTGAGTATTTACTAGGTGTACTCGGCATAAGAGTAATGTATTTTTTCCACAGAAGAATATCACTGTCCACAAGGTGTAACATCTCTGTGGTCCAGTCAAATTAACTAACTGTTTTCCTGGCTTTGCCTTATTTACATTCTGTTGTCCTGGAAATTGACTTTTGTTTTGCTATTTTGTTTTCTTTATGTGTTCTTTACAGTCTAGCTAGCTTCAGCATCTATGCAGGGATATAAACTCTGGCAATCTCTATGAAATAATAGTCATATGTGTGGTCTTAGGTCATGGTAAATATCTTGTAATTTTGTGAAGGTGTCATTAAATGTTTTTCCACTCTTCCATAAAAAAAGGTTTACAAATACCACTTTGAACTGTAAAATATCAGTATATTCCATAATAGACTCTATGGGAGAATGAAACTCACATTTTCCTTTCACATCTAGTCTTCCACTCATCAAGATTTGTGACTTTAAAGTCACACATTCACTTATGTAGTAGGTGTTTCATTTAATTATGAAATGTTTCTTTGGCATGTGTGTGAGCATATTTTTCTTTTTAATTTTGGCCCAAGGATTATAAACATAGAAAGGTTATGATTAACTTCCTCCACAAGCTCTTTTTAGTAACAAATGCTGCAAGCCTTTCTATTATTACAATTTTTGCATCTGCAACTAGGAAATATTGGCTCTTGCTTCAGAGAAGGGGATAGCTATTTTTTTAAAAAAAATATTTTTATTGATTTCAGAGAGGAAGGGAGAGGAAGAGAGAGATAGAAACATCAATGATGAGAGAGAATCATTGATCGGCTGCCTCCTGCATGCCTCCTACTGGGGATTGAGCCCTCAACCTGGGCATGTGCCCTTGACCCGAATCAAACCCGGGACCCTTCAGTCGGTAGGCTGACATTCTATCCACTGAGCCAAACCAGCTAGAGCAGGACGGCTAGTCTTTGTTTGTTTGTTTCTTTTTTGCTTTTGTCATTCACTCATAAATATTTTGTGATTGTTTACAGCTCTTGTCTGAATAATTTGTGATATGTTGTGCATGGCCATATCATATTTATGGCATTTGTTTAAGGAATACAGGGGTGAGAATAACCACCTGGCTTCAGCTACAGCAGGAAACTTTTCTCTCATAGGGGTGTGTAAGTTAATATTGGGACAGCCAGGGGGCGATGTAGTTCAAAGTTAGTGCTTTGTTCTTTGCGTTTCCAAATTTGTTTGCTGAAATAATTCAGGATGGGATTTGCATAGAGTGGTTTCTGAATTAATAAGGAACTATTTGATTAAAAATCTTGTTATTCCTTGTCTACCCTAGACAACATCCTCTGGTGACAAGAATGGAATGCTCTAAGCAAGTAGGGAACACCAATGATTCTTGAGTGCTCCTGGCAAGCTGGTGAATGTGCCCTCCACCCTGACATTTGAGCAAATTTTGAATTTAAACAGAAGCTTTGGGGCCTATTGAATACTTTAATGGCAGTCAGACATCTCCCTGGGATTCATATATAATGGAGTTTCATTCCTTCTTGAGGCAAACAAATTAGAAAAACAAACAACAACAAAAAAGGTGGTGATGGCAGAAGAGATTAAATAAAGTATGGCACATTTAAAAAATAGATATAAGCAGAATGAGGTCAATCTACATGTTTTGACAGAGCTTGCAGTTCAGTTCAGATATATAAGCCACTTCTCAATCTGCAGAGGTTACACCAAAGCCCTGTTTGCAAAAGGACCTCCTTGAGAGAATATGTTGTTTACAACTGAGACCAACATTATTGTTATTATTCACTAGATATTGATAGCCAAGACCTGTGTTCTATATCAGAGTCCAGCCAAGATACCTGAGATACTACAGTGTATGGAACATGCCGACTAAATGTCTGTGATATAAGATGGGAGCTCATTCCAGTGTGACATGTCATCAATACTCAGTAAAGGAAGTGCCAAGGGTCATCTTACAAACCACTTAGAAAAAATGACTGGAAGTCATAGTTTGAAGGACAATGATAGCTGTTACTGCTGAAAACTGGTTTTCTACCAAAGTCTCATGGGAAGGTACTGGCACACATCACTGCACATCAGGGTCCGAAACAGTTGCACCATTTGAACATAGTGCAGATGGTGCCTCGTTCAACACAGTAAGTAGTAGGCCTTGGGCTGTTACTAACGGCACAGTGTGTTCACTGTGTACAGACATGATCATAATCATCTAGATTTCACTGATGACGAATAAGGCGAATGAAACACTCCCCACCTAGCAAAGGTTAAGTTAGTCTTAACTAGGAATTATGGATTGGACTAAAGTCACTATAACCGATGTCTTTAACTTCTTGAGGTGAACGGCATCCAAAGTGCAAGTCTGTCTTGTGTGTCATCACCATACTGATCATCTAGGAAGACATTCTTTGCAGGGTAACTTGACTACACCCAGAGACTTGAGAAGCATGTCTTCCATGGCCATTTGATATTGGATTTTTTTTCTTTATTCCTCCTAAAGACACTCAGATGCCACAAAGCGATGAAAGCAATGGTTCCTTCTTAGCTGAAATGGAAGTTATTCGCCACAGAAGAAAGATTACTACGAGCCTGCTTTGTGTCGAGCACTGTGCCATGTGCTGTAAACTTGAGTTGAAGGGACACCGTCCTATAAATACAATGCAGGGACATCTTGAGAAAGGGCGTCTGCCTTATGGGTTACAAGATGTCAGCTACAAGGGTCACATTGTCATTTTCTTCCCTTTTTAATCCAGCTGATATTTTGCACCTTGGAAGATGGTGCAAATGAATGTTTTCATTGCTTTAGGCTGGAATTGGATCAGAGCGGTTTTCACTGATAACGAACTGTCTGACTGAAGACTCTTTTGCCCCTGGCTTGTCAGAGGTTTCCTGTAACAGCTGAGTCAGAAAAGCCTCTGGAATGTCAGGTTGGGGAGAGGGGCCCGTGTAATCTTCAGAAATCTGGATCCTGTCACCAGTCCAGTTATTTCAGGGTTTCCTGCCTCTGATATTATATAATGAGGCACTCTTCTTCAAATTCCCACTTCCCCTGCCCCCTTCACTTTTCAAATGACTGCTGAAGCAGCTGGAGCCAGGGCTGCTGCAGCCTTGAAAGTCCGCCAAGCAGCTGCTGTTGGAGAGGGAGCAGCGATAGGAGTAAGATTCTAATCTGATCGTCTACCTCCCTTCACACTCAAGAAGTGTGAGCACGGTTTCTCCCCATAAATAGAGTGAAAGTGTTTTTTGATACTGCAGAGAGAATGAAGGATAGTCTATCGCCACAAAATATTTTAAAACATAGGTATCACCTATAATCAGAGCAATGAACTAACGTAGAGACCCCCTGTCTTCTCTCAAACTCTGCCACTGTTTTGTTGGGCAGCCCTCCTTTTCATTTTAACCTTCTTTAAAAAGAAGATAAAACCAGTAATTCCCTATCACCAAAGAAGGCACAAGGAGTTAAATGAAACTCTGCTCTCTGGTGCTTTTTAAAAAATTGGCTTCTTGCCATTACTGTATTGGCAAAGAAATGCTTTGTTGGGCAGTATAGAAAGTGAGTCATGGGGGGTTGAAATGCCAGAAGTTCCTAATGAAGTGCATAGAGCAGGAATAACCCAAATAAACACATGCAAAACGATCAGTTATCAGGGCTCATGCCACGTGATTACCATCGCCGGTGGCTCTGACTCAGACATTTTCTAATGACACTGGCAGTGACTATGACCTCAATCCTGCCTGTACTGATGGAAACTAACGTAAGCACGCTGCCGCTGATAAGTCCCTCTGGAATCTGAGTCACAGCCTATCCCTGTGCCCTACGTCTGAACAATCCTGGTCCATTTATGGAGGCAAAAGCATACATCTGAGGGCTGAGAAAGCCTCATCAGAGTTTGGGTCTTTGTATTAAGGGCTGTTTTCCCACCGTGGATCTAATGTTTTTGGAGATTTATCTAACGAACAACATATCGTAATGATTACTCATTTTCCCATTTTAATTTATCAAAGGCATATATGTATCAACCAAACAGAGCATCTAATTAGAAGTTCATCAGAGTCACCACACAAAGGCAGCTAAATCTGTTACTCTAACCAGTCCATGAAAATGAAATGTAAAGAATAAGTGTTGAAGTCCTACTGTACTTTTTGGAATAATAAAAATGACTTTGGACCTATTATTACCTTTATGGACTCCTATGTAGGTATTAGAGATAGGCTTCAAAGTGCTTGGGAGGGACAGAAAAGTAAATAGTTTTCTTATTGTGCTGAATGTTGTACCAGGGGTCTGCACCAGATGACAGATGCAGGGGAGACAGAGCACCTAGGAAGATTTAAAAGGAGATAAGGACACCTCTCTGTTCTCTGGCTGGGCACTTGGTAGTAAGGAAAAGAGAAGGAGATTTCAGTTGGGACCAGGTACATATTATTCTGTGATTTAGTTGCTTTTGAAGAGTCAGCACTGTCTCTAGGGTGTGACAACGTGTCCTGATTTCTGGGGCACTTAAGCTATGTTTTAAGGCTAAGTGACTTAGCCGTGAAATAAGAGACGATTACAGATAGCTCTATTAGCTATATATCACACACACACACACACACAGGTCCATTTATAACTCGTCATCAAAGTCTCGTATTTGCCAAGTCACAGCATGTTGCTTTCCTACGTCACGTCTTTGAAAATAGCAATGCTGAAACATCAAAAGCAGGTTACAAGAAGTGAATCTGAAAAATCAAGAGGCATCTTGTTTGCCATATGAATGTTGACTCAACTGACATGGATGTGGATAAGCATGTCTCAGTCTAGACTTCGGTTGATTTTGGAAAGCCATCTTGGATGAGCTGATATGGTGGCATCTCCCTAAAAGTGATGTCTGTGGAAGTTGTGGGTTTAGCTCTTTCTTTAAGGTCAGTACTCATTGGAAAAGACACAGTTTTTGCCATTTTGCTCTAAATCATGATGTCTCAGTCCCAGGACTACTGGCAGTTTGGTCTGGGTACGTCTTTGTTGTGGGAGGCTGTCTGTCTATCCACTGCAGGATGTTCAGCAGCATCTCTGGATGCCAGCAACACAATGTCCCAGATGCGACAACTAAAAATGTCTCCAGACATTGCCAAATGTCCACTGGGGCGGAGGGGGGGCATGAAATTAACCCTGACTGAGAACCATTTCTCCAAACTAAAGCATACTTCTGAAAGGACAAAATCTCTTTGGGCCTAAGTTAGTATTGATAAAAACAATAAATTATAAATCCAGGCATAGATTCGATCCATGTAGTCTTCATAATACCAAATAAAAATCCAATGTCACTCAATTTTTTACCTTTGAACTATTGCCTTATAAAACATATAAACAAAGTCAATGCTATCTAAGGGAAAAAACAATTGAGTGAGAATTGGAAGAACATGTTTCTAGTCCTAAATCTGACACTAACTAATTCTGTGACTTTGGATAAATTGCTTAATCTCTCTGGCCCTCCCTTATTTTTTTTCATTTGTAAATGAAAGTGCTTAAGTAAAATTTCCAGTTCTAATACAAGACTATGAGACTCAGAATTAATGCCACCACAATAGTTGATACCAAGCAATAGAAAAATAGGACTCTTTATCTTAGAGTGAGGTTTTATGTTGAGTCTCCTAAGAACATCTACTCCATCTCTTGAGTGCCAAAGACACTCTTTTGGTGCAATTCAATTCTTTTGAAAGCCCTTCCAAGGAAACCTTTGGCATATAAGTGGCTAGAAACTTATCACCTGACCCCTAGGTGTGGCTATTGTGTTTAACAGCAATAGGATGCCATAGAGATCAATGTGGTGAGTGGAGAAGACATATCTTTCATTACACAAACTGTTATTAGAAATATGAGACTTGAATGACATGGTAACAAATACTAAAAATCCCAAATCCTATACTGTACTTATAACAGACCAAAGTCCTGAGATAAAATCAGTAAATATTGGATCCTACAACTTTGTTTGGGTATTATAGTATATTTAAAGGCATGACAGAAAGAAATAATATTTTGATTACCTTTGTAAACACCGGAGCTGCAATGATAGGTTTTCCATCCAATCCTTGCAAATAGTTAGTAGGGCTCTGACACTGTTAGAAGGGAATGAAAAATAGATTTATTGTCACTAGCATTATTAGATAGATAGATAGATATAACACATTTACAGAGATAGATAGATAGATATAACGCATTTACAGAATTTGGTGTGTGAAATTAATCTAAAACCAAAAGACTGACATTTTCTAAATCTATGAATTACAGACTTCAAATTTTATACTGAACTGATTGTTTTTCTTTCTAGATCATGGTGACTGCCTCACATGTGTAATTAACCCTGAGTCCCTGAAGAGCTTCCATAGAATTTCTGAGCCTCCACAGATCATAATTTGAAAAACTACTGGATTAGAACTAAAATGTGACCCCTGTGCATTACTCACTGGCTTAGATAAGCAACTGTTTAAATTTTTAAATGGTTTTAAGTCAATAAATATATCAATAACATGTTACAAAAATATTTAGAATAGTATGATTTTATATTTTAGAAGTATATGCATACATATATTTTCATATATATGCCTAGAAAATGTATGAAACTATCTGCTAGAAACTATTAAAGGAAGGTACCTCTGAGGAGTGGGGGTAGGGGAGTAGAACCTTAACTAAAGCTTTTACTTAGTATACTTCTCTATTTTTCCAATGGTTTCACACTAAGCATGTATAAGTATCATCATTATCATCATCATCACCATCATCTTGAAGGATGAAAGTCTTTAATGTATTTTAAAAAATACATTTCATGATTGCTCCCAGAGAAAGTAGAATTCTGAATGTCCTGGGTCATTGTGTGTAATCAATACTCTAATGCCAATAACGCTGGAATATTAGGGACTAATTTATAAAGGGTTTCTATGAAATTGCCCATGAGCTAGAGCGTGTGTTTCCAAAGCAATAGGAACCACTGGTATCCTACATTAAAAGTACAGATTATCATGATCATGGAAATGAATTGCCCAAGGTCATTATGAAGGTGCAACAGAGAACATGATCATGCCATACAAGATGGTCATGGCCACAGTGCCTGCCTGTCACAGACTATGGCACTTGTGTTTCCCTTAGACCTTTGTACCTGTTGGATGGTTGATACACTCGGCCGGGCCGCCGCATGCTGGGCTTGGGGTACTGCTGAAGGAATGGCTGCAGAAGTAGTGGGAGGGGGTGACACCTCTTTTGGCTTCTGGATTCTGAGAAATGATTAAAACTTTTATAAAAACAGAGTTATCATTGCTTGTGAAAATTATTTCAGCCAAGTTAGTAACTTATCCCTGCTTATAGTTAGACATAATACAAGTCTTTGGTCAACAATATTCCACAAGCCATTACTGGGGGCTTCTTTGCTACACACTTTATTACGTGTAAACAGGAAGATGACAAGATATTATTCCTGTCCTTGTGTTAGCTGCTCTCAGTCAAGCTGGGGACTTGTGCATATTCACAACTGAGGATCCAGACGAGTGCTCTGATGGAGCATGTGCAGAAGATAATTTTTTGAGATTTGTTTTGCCCTCTGTATTTTCCCTCCCCTATCCATTTCAAGTAAAAGGCCAGGCTTTGTAATCTTTGCTTCTGGGATTTGGGCATGGCAGAAAGCAGAAACAGCCTGAGTCAATGAGCTCTTCAAGTTATACAAATTAAAGGGATTATTTGAAGGGCAACAGAGCCAAGAAATATTCTCGAAGAGGCTACAGAGGGGAGATTATTTTAGTTTTGTGGATCTTGCCAGAGAACCTGATAAGAGGGAGAACCAGAGTCCAGAGGGGATGTAACCCTTATGATTAAAGAGTCCCACTCTTGCTAAAGATATCAGCACCCAAGCATATCAGAAAGCAACAAAGGACTGGACTTGAAGGGGCTTTGAGGTCTGGGACATGGACCTCTCCCTAATAACCTGGGGGAGGGAGGAGGGGGGAGGGGTAGATGACTGATGACAGAATGGGCTTCCCTTTTGTTTAGATGTTTCCTCTGTCTGTCTCAGCTTCCTCATCTCTAAAATGGGGAAATAATAATTTTTACCTCATAGAATTTTTGTGAGGGTTATTAATAAGATAATTCATGTAAGATGTATAGAGCAGTGTTTAACATCAAATATTAAATACATACATATCCCAAGGAGCTTTCCACAGTCATGGAGGAGGAAGGGGACATCCAATAATAGGTGATTAAATATTTTCCTAACCAGGCAAGTTGGGGTCTCAGAAGAAGAATTGTGTGGTCATATGGAGGCTATCAGTGTCTCTGAAGCATCCATCTTTTTCTTCTATAGTAATAGGACCCCTGATTTCTTTACATGGCTACTCCAGATAAACACTGTATCTCCCAAACTTCATTGAAGGTAGGTATGGCCACATGACTACTTTCTGGTCATGGGATATGAGGAATAGTGATGTCTGTGATTTAAGAGAAATGACCTTAAAAAGGGGACAGAACATGCCCTTATTTCTTCCAATTTTAGACTAAGAAGATGAGGCTACACCATAGAATGAGATGAAGCAGGAAGCTGGAAGTAGATTGGAACGCAGGGGAAGGTGGAGCTGTTTTACTAGCTAAATCCATATTTTTATATAAATGAGAAATAAACGTCTTATTTAAGTTATTATTTTGAGTCTTTATTACACATAACTGAAGCCAAACCCTAACTATTACAAGTAGATGGAAAGAAAATAAACAAATGAGTTATTTCTTACTTATTAAGTGTGTATATCAAAATTCACATTCATTAGGCTTGTAACCGCGTCATAAGAGCCCTGAGGAGGGAGTGATAAATGTGCGATAGAGGAGAAGTTTATTATAGAACTTGACGAGGTTTTGAAGGCCAGGCAGAGGAGATAGGGCATTCCTAGCAAAGTGAACAGCTTGAAGAAAGAGGTGAAATGAAACATACAGCAGTCTAGAGAGCTTGAGGGCGGGGAGTGGAGGAGGAGAGGGTAGGAAAGGCTGGTTGATACTCTACTGAATAAGGCTTTGTATGCCATGCTAAGATTTTTAAAAAATGTTATTGTTTGTTTTGTGTTTTATTTTCCCATAGATAATTTTTTAAGTCAGAAAAATAACAGGATCGGAATGATCTTTTAGAGAGTAACTGGTGGTATTTGGAAACTATAAAAGAGAAAAAGGCTGAAACACCTATAAGGCGGTGACTGGCATAAAGAGGCAGGAACAAAGGAGGAACTGAACTGAAGCCATGAGAATAAGGAAGAGAGTTAAAGGGAGAAATCATTTACTCTGGCTATGAATTTTCATATCTGCACAAAAGCTAAAGGCAAGTTATCATTTCAAGGTAGGCACACAAAGGATTTTGAAGAATAAGACATGATCTCTGCCCTTAAGGAGTAATTACCCCCTGTAAGGAGGGGGAGGGGGGACAGAATGCGCAAACACAGTTAACAGATCTTTAACCAGTCTTCCAAATACTGCCACTTGTTTCAGGTAGTCTCAAGGAATGGCTCTCTGTCTGTTTCCAGTTCCCAGGTCTTCTCTCCACAGCCTCCTCCGCCTGAAACGCCCTTTCCTTTCTTATTTGGGGGTGTCTACCTACTGTTCTTTTAGGCCTGAGCTGAAGGTCTCCCTTCCTGATCTCTCTTTTCCTCCTCAACCACAGAGCCCTTTGTGCCAAGTCTTTTACACCTTGTACATAATTATTTCACCGTTTATTACACTTTATTACTCTTACTGTCTATATGCTTGGTATATACCTTTTGCTATATTTGCTATATATTTCATTGCTATATACTACATTCCTGCTAGACTATCAGCAGGAAGTATCTGATTTTTCTTAGTACCCATTGCATCTAATGAAGGGTCTGGTGTAGAGTAGGTGCTTAGTTAATGGTTGTGGAAAGTAATGAATAGATAGATGTAACTTTGTTCAGTACTCATAATAATTGTTCAGCAAAAAAGTCACTTGCCCAGATCATTCACATAAATAATTTAGGATCACCAGGTTTTGTGTTCTTGTAAGTATTATTATTTAGTCAGAAAACATAAAGTTTTTTGAATCACTGATGTGTGTTTTTCACTCTGTATATATAGGTATGATGATACTTCATTGGTGATATCTCATTTTTAAAATAGTGGGAAGCTTGCCTGGCCAGCGTGGGTCAGTGGTTGAGTATTGACCTATGAACCAGGAGGTCACAGTTCAATTTCTGGTCAGGGCATGTGCCCAGGTTGTGGGCTCCATCCCCAGTAGGGGGTGTGCAGGAGGCAGCCAATCAATGATTCTCATCATTGATATTTCTATCTCTCCCTCTCCCTTTCTCTCTGAAATCAATAAAAATATATTTTTAAAAAGATTGGGAAGCTTGAATTCACAATTACTTTTCACTAATGTGCTGGAAATGGCCTTTTTATTTTGCACAAATAATTGCATGTTTACTGAGAAAATTTAGGAGAGCCCATTTTTAACTCTAAAGGAAACTTTTTAAAAACCCACTAGCAAAGTTACTGATGCAGATGGGTTGCATGGGTTATTGGAAAACCTCCTATGTGGAAAGAGTATGTTTATTCCTCCTGTATATTTCCCTCTTTTAACTGCTTTAAAAAAGAAAGCCTATATTTAAATAACTTAATTAAAAGCAATAATTAAATAACAGTAAAATACTGGGAATATTAAAGTTAATCTAGGCAAGACTTAAGCAAAATTAAAATTACCGATTCATCTCTTCCTTGTTAGGGTCCCCTTCTGAGTCAGAAGAAGAAGCCCCTGAAAAAAATAAAACCAAGACATGAAACTTTTAAGATGATAATTTCTTAAACTGGTTCCTAGGCATTTGAAGACCTATAGAATTTCAGACATAGAAATGAACTCAGTGATCCCCTACACCAGTGGTTGGCAAACTCATTAGTCAACAGAGCCAAATATCAACAGTACAACGATTGAAATTTCTTTTGAGAGCCAAATTTTTTAAACTTAAACTATATAGGTAGGTACACTGTTATTAACTTAATTAGGGTACTCCTAAGGCTTAGGAAGAGCCACACTCAAGGGGCCAAAGAGCCGCATGTGGCTCGAGAGCCGCAGTTTGCTGACCACGGCACTAACAAACACTCACTTTTACAGGTGAGGAAATAGATTCTAAGTAGTTGAAGGGCTTGCTCAAAGCCACCTGGCTAATTAGTGATAGTGTCCAAATTAACTGGTCCAAATTCCAAGTGTTCTTTATATAAAACACCTGCTGATGCCTTTGGACTAAAAAAAGTCTTTGCAAACATTAATGTGGCTTCCATAAATCCTCTTACTGACCTACCCACACTAAATAAAAGAAGGGATTACAATGGATTCCAAACATTGTAGATGTAGGTGGATGCTCTTCCGTCTAGTCCTAATATTAACAAGTCACATTTCATCTCAGGAGGGGGGGGTGCTTGAAGCTCTGTTGCCATAAAATGAAAAAAAATCAGCGATCCAATCTCAGCACTATTTCCAGAACTTTGACCCTGGATTTATTCTCAATACAGTAAATTCCAGGAAGATTTATCAGAGCTAAATCTGGAGGCATTTATTGTACTCCAAAATTTTGAGATTGAAAACATACAACACACTTCTATTGATGCATTATTCACTATTATCATTTTTCACAATCTATTCAATAAATGTTTATCAGATACCCACTATGAACTTGGCACTATATTGGAGATATAGAAGAATGAGACAGTACCTTACAATCTAGTTCATAAATGGGCATTTAAATAATAATATTGCATTATTTAAGTGCTGAAACTAAGGCCTACATAAGGTATTATAGCTGATAAAAGTGTTAAAGAACAGTTCCCAGAAAAAACCAGGGGATGAGATAAATGGGAACAAAACGTTACAGATATGTAAAGAACATAAATTGATTTATTCTCTAAAATTAGCCATAAAAATTTTGTGCTGATGTAATTGCCTTTCTAAGGTTCCCAAATGGTCTATCGTTTACCCTTGAATCCCTGTGGTATATTCTCACCCAGGAACCAGAGTGACCTTGTTAAAAGCTAAGTCAGATTAAGTCACATCTCTGCTCAGAGTACTCCATAGCTTCTCATCTACCTCAGAGTAAAATTCAAAGTCCTTGCAAATGACCTATATAATGTGTTCACCTGCCTGCTCCCATCTTGAGCCCATCTTGAACTTTTGACCTACCTGATCCTTTTTTTCTTGCTTGCCTCACCCTGGCCACATTGCTCATCTCTTTGTAGTAAGATAGGCACACTGCTACTTCAGGGCCAGTGCACTGGATTTCTGTGCCCAGAGTTCTTTTCTCTTGAATATCCTTGTGGCTCACTCTTTCACTTCCTCTAGGTCTTCACTTATATGTCACCTAGTTAGTGAGGTCTTCCTTGATCACCCTATCTAGAATTGCAGCTTACACACAACACACACACACACACACACACACACACACACACACACACACACTCTCATACTTCCTATCCCCAATTATATATACTGTGAGATAACAGAAAAATATATATAGGTCACTACCCCTGGTTCCTGGCACAGAGCCCCTAAAACTCTTATAATTTCCTAAGTAATGAGCACTTCGGAGTATCCCTGTTTTTTGCCTTTGACTCCATTCCTGACACAGGGCTCCTAAAACTCCTATAAATTCCTAAGTGATAAGAGCACTAAATGGGTCTTTTGTTCTAATGAGATAACTGGGTCAGCTCCAGTCTGGTTCTTGGATGGGGGCTGGTCACCAGAAAGACTAAGCCCTGATTAGAAGCTTGGAATTTCCAGCCCCAACGCCCACAACCCAGAAGGTGAAGAGGGGCAAAAAATGCCTACCCGAGGAAGCCTCCTTAGACATTGTAGGTATAGGTGGATGGGGTTTGGAACGCCCATAGGTTGGCGAACATATCCACATCAGGAGGGTGGCACACCCCCCTCCACTGGGACAGGGCCCCTATGCTCCAGACCCTCCCAGACCTCACTCTCTTTATCTCTCCGTCTAGTTGTTCATCTGTATTTTTTATCATATTGTTTAATAAACTGCTTATCAAAAATAAATGTTTTCCTGCCCTGGCTGGTTTGGCTCAATGGATAGAGCATCGGCCTGCGGACTGAGGGGTCCCGGGTTCGATTCCGGTCGAGGGCACATGCCTGGGTTGTGGGCTTGATCCCCAGTAGGGGGCATGCAGGAGGCAGCCAATCAATGATTCTCTCTCATCATTGATGTTTCTATCTCTCTCCCTCTTCCTTCCTCTCTAAAATCAATAAAAATATATTTAAAAATAAATAAATAAATGTTTTCCTGAGTTTTGTGACACACTAGCAAATTAATTGAACCTGAGTTGGGGGTTATGGGAACCTCAGATTTGTAGCCAAGCCAGACAGAAATGGGGGGTAACCTGGGGACCTACTACTTGTGATTGGCACTTGAAGTAAAGTGGGAGCAATCTTATAGAACTGAGCCCTTAACGTATTGGATCTGACACTATCTTCAGGTAGTTGGTAAAAGAGTTGAGTTGAATTGTAGGATATTCAACTGGTGTCATGGAGAATTGCTTGTTGATGTGGGAAGCTTCCTACCCCCAACACACACACCTATCCTATATTTTATTTGTTGTTGTTTTTTTTATCTCATATACTTTATGTCTCTCCATTACAATGTAAATTCCATCTTTCCACGAACCTAGGAATTTTTGTCTATTCGGTTCACTGCTGTTATCCCCACTGCCTAGGAGGGTGTGTGTAGAATAGGCCCTCAATAAATATTTATTTATTATAACTATATGTCTTACCAGTAAATGCCATACTCCAAGAGTATTTTGCTTTACCTTCTATATAAATCTCAGCAGAAGTTGAATCTGTCCCATAGATGTTAGAAGCAAAGCAGGAATAGCGTCCTGTGTCCTCTTCAAAGGCTTCAGCAATGGTCAGTGAGTGCAGATTTCCCGCCTGGACAATATGAATGTCTGGGGAATTTTCAAGCTCCTTGCCTTCACAATACCACCTGCAAGGAAGGGAATATGGGACATGACTGAAATGTGAGAATTAATAACAGATGGCTTCACATGTTCTTTAAGAAGAAAAGTATGACAAACTTAGAGTGAGAACATTAAACAATCCACTATTACGGTATAATTTAATTGTAACAATGAGAAGACCTGGCGATATTCAAATCACATTGCTCCTTTACTCAGGAAATTAGAACGTGGTTTCTATGAAGAATGATACAACTGTGAGAAGATGGATGAGAAAACAAATACAGCCAACCATGAAGAGCAGGGTCTTTGATGTGGAACCTGGCTTTCCCTAAAAAGATTTACAGCTTTCTACAGTATGCATTAAGTACTAGTTTAGCTTAATTGAAGATGAGTTGAGTGTGTTCATTCCTTTCTACAAAATTTCATCTGACCTAGCTAAATAAAAATTATTCTGTTAGTTCCTTGAATCATCAAAGTAAGGAGGATGGGTCATAGTCACCCAGGAGTGGCCCAACTCTGGCAAATAACCTAAGTATATTTCTATAAATTATGGTATTTTATTTTAATTCTATATATTTAAAGTTAGAAATTTTTATTATAACTTAGATTTTTGGCCAAAAGTTTACACAGAATAATACATAAAAATGTTTAAAATGTGGAGGTGCCTAATAAGGGGAAAAGGCCAGGAAAACTACAGGGAAATGCCATTTCTCATGTAACAGATTGGCAAAAGTGTAAAAGTTTGATCACTCTCATACACTGCTAGCAGGAATATAAAATGGTACAACTCCTATGAAAGGACTATGGCAACAACTGCCAAAATTACAGATGCATTTATCCTTTGACCCAACAATCTCACTTGTGGAAATCTATCAT
The DNA here is from genome assembly GCF_000147115.1 of Myotis lucifugus. Taxonomy (NCBI): domain Eukaryota; kingdom Metazoa; phylum Chordata; class Mammalia; order Chiroptera; family Vespertilionidae; genus Myotis; species Myotis lucifugus. The sequence continues at coordinate 6,113,620 of NW_005871110.1, read as the reverse complement.
TCAGGTACACTTAGATACATACAAAACGACAAATGTACAGGTTACTCATTTAAGGCGCAAACAATTGGAAACAACCCAGTGTCCATCACTAGGGGGCTGGTAAATAAACTACGGTACAGCCACATAATTGAACACTATGCAGCTCTATAAAGAGAACGATAAAGATCACTATGTACGGAGATGGAAAGAACCCCAAGATACACAGTTAAAATTTTAACAGCAAGGTTAAAACAGTGGGTATAGAGCAGTGGTTCTCAACCTTCCTAATGCTGCGACCTTTAATACAGTTCTCCATATTGTGGTGACCCCCAATTTCATTGTTACAAATTGAACAAAATTAAAGCATAGTGATTAATCACAAAACAATACATAATTATATATGTGTTTTCCGACGGTCTTAGGCGACCCCTGTGAAAGGGTCGTTCGACCCCCAAAGGGGTCGAGACCCACAGGTTGAGAACCGCTGGTATAGAGTGTTAGCATTGTGTACGGAGAGTTGAAAAATCAGGAAACCAAGTGCCTTGGGGATGTCAATGAAAGAAGCCAATTTGTGCATCAGAACCCCAGCAAGTTTCAGCATCTGGAGACCCAAGTTTGGGGATGTGGAAACACTGACAGCGAGGGAGGAGACATGGGGCTCAAAAGAGAGTAATTTATTTCAAGTTTGGGAAATGAGCATTTAGACTCCCACAGCTCATCACATTCTCCCTTCAGTTAGGGGCTGCCCCAGAATAAAGGCTGAGTAGCTGGCTGTGTGAGCAGCTGCTCCATTGGAGCAAGAGGAAGAAAGGCTGTGGGAGGGATTTCTCTAGGGAAAAACAAACGGGCCCGATGACTTAACTGCATGGAACAGAATATTTAGGAAATGTTTTACAAACGTATTGGAGAATTGAGACAAATCTGTGATGGGACCACAGACCTAAGAACATAAAAAAGCAAGATAGTAATCAACTCCAGGTCAAAATAAAAAGTTGTACCAGCAGCCTGGCCAATGTGGCTCAATGGTTGAACGTCAACCCATGAACCAAGAGGTCATTGGTTCAATTCCCAATCGGGGGCTTGATCCCCAGGGGGTGTACAGAAGGCAGCTGATTGATGTAGTTTCTCTCTCATAGATGTTTCTATCTCTTCGTCCCTCTCCCTTCCTCTCTCTCTAAAAATCAATAATTAAAAAACAGAAAAAACAGACCAGCTGGTGTGGCTCAGTAGTTGAGCATTGACCTATGAACCAGGAGGTCAGTTTGATTCCCAGTCGGTCGGTCAGAGCACATGCCTGGGTTGCAGGCTCGGTCCCCACTGGGGACATGCAGGAAGCAGCCGGTCAATGATTCTCTCTCAGCATTGATGTTTCTATCTCTCTTTCCCTCTCCCTTCCTTGCTGAAATCAATAAAAACATATTAAAACAAAACAAAACATTCATTTTTCCCTACTTGGATTAGCAGTGAATAATACTCACATAGTAACGGAAAGGTAAACATTATTTTTTTTAAGCAACAGTATGCTATGATTATATTGAGGCAATGCAGGAAGGAACAAGAGAGGTGCAGGTTTAGTGAAGGGGCGCTAAACCACCATCTTTTGGAACAGGAAGTCAATAGAAAATAGCTAATATCAGCAGAGCAAGCAACAGTAGATTAAGTATTATAGTGGTTCTCAAAGTGTATTTCACTTTCTGTGAAGACAAAACTATTTCATGTAATACTGATATTATTTGCCTTTTCACATGTTGACATTTACACTGATGGTGCAAAAGTCACAATGGGTAAAATTGCTGGTGCTTTAGCAGCACAAATTACGGTGCTGTCAACATTGACTAATGGTCATTGTGTTCTTTACCATCACACTCGCAATCTTAAAAAAGAAAATCCGGTTTTACTTAAAAATATCCATGATGAAGCAATAAAAATCATTACTTTTATTAAATCTCAACCTTGAGTCCATGTTTTGTTTTGTTTTTTAATTTTAATTTTTATTTATTTCAATGAAGAAGGGAGAGGGAGAGAGAGATAGAAACATCAATGATGAGAGACAATCATTGACCGGCTTCCTCCTACAGGCCACCTACTGGGGATCGAGTCCACAACCTGGGCATGTGCCCTGACCAGGAATAGAACCCGCCACCTTTTGGTGTATGGGACTACACCCAACAATTAAGCTACATGGGTCAGGGTAAGTCCATGTCTTTTTAACATTCTGGATGGTGAAATGGGAAGTAGCATAAAGCATTTCTATTGGATATGAGCACTTGTGTGATTTTTTTTTTTAGTTGAACTAGGTACTGAAGAGTGACTGACAAATTATGGCTTCTCAGACTTGAGTATTCAGCAGTCATTTTCTCAAAATGTCATTTCCAGTACAAATAACTGATAACATTTTAAGTACAAAAAACTGTAACAATTGTCGCCAATAAAAAAAATTGAGCTTTCAAGGAAAAATAAGAGATTTGGAAAACTTGGATCCTCCACAGTAAGTTTAGGGCTTCCCAATACTTAGACTTTTTGATGAAATCAATTATCATATTAACAAATGTGATTTTTAAAAACTATCATATAAAAAATGTGCCAACATTTGGAAGGTCTGCATTACTCATTTTCCAAATGACTAATGGGTGATGTTTCTCAGTTTTAATTTCTAATATGATAATTACAGATATAAACCACATAGATAAAATCTCTCTCTTTTAGGTCTCAATAACTTTTAAGACTACAAAGGAGTCCTGAGAACAAAAAGGTTAAGAACCAGTGGCATATCACTTAGAAATTAGAGGTAAATAAATAGGAAATTCCAAAAAGAGTTGATAGTGGTCTGTTCTTTAATATTCAACTTTTTATGAAATCTACCTGTATTAATTTGGAAAAGCAAATTTAAATATTTCAAAACCAATAAATAAATACCTTCCCTTATATAAATATTATAAGGTTATCTCGTTTCTTTAGATAACATTTCTCTTCCTTACGAAAATGAGAGTGAAAACATCCATGAGCAATTGGACAGCCAGGAAGCGATAGAGAAATTATTCAAATGCCCAAACTCTCTGTCAGAAGCACTTTTGTCCTTACTCAGACAGCCAGAATGAATTCAGCCAACCCCAAAGAACAGTCAGTAACATCACTCTGACTTTAACACCATGACCCACTCAAAAATAATGCACTGGTCAGGCTGCCTTTTGAAAAGGTATTAAAATTGACCCAGCTATCCTAAGACTTTTGAGGGTAAGGACGAAAAGAGACGGCTATCCATGTTAGGGAATGCTTTTATAGAAATGCCCTGGCCCAGCTATGTGTTTTAGAATGCCAAATCCTCATGATAGTTACAGAATAGCAGTGATTCATGGCTCAGAAGAAATGAGTCATTGATCTGGGGAAATAGGGCAGGTCCAGATGATAAAGAAGAGCCCACCTTTCATGCACTAAGGATAGCTCACCAGATCTGCTAACATGGCTAGCTACAAGCCTAAGAATGAAGACATGGAGGAGACACATTTTTCAGATGTAACTGGACTTCTGGGCTGCATACCACCATTCTGCTGTTAGGTTACTCTTTTATCTAAACTATGGCTTGAATAAATATTATGACTCATTGCTTTAGCACATTAAAAACTTCTAAATGTAATTTGAATGTGTTATTCTGACTCACCAGTAATGCTCATTAAAAGAATGATTACTCAGAGCCTTTCTTTAGTCCAGCTCTTGCCCTTCCAGTGTCCCTGTTCCACCTCTTATTGTTCCCTCTCCTAATGCCATGTTCATTTCCATCACAGAGCCTATATATCACTTATAATTATACATTTATACACACACACACACACACATACACACACGCACGCGCGCACCCCCCCCCCCCACACACACACCCATTACTGGACAATAAATACCACATGGCAGAGATGATCACGTCCATTTACCACTTGTTTATCTGGCTCTTGGCCAGATGGCACATTCTAGATGCTCCAAAAAGTGCTTGTTGTATACATGTTAAATGAATGAATTTAAATTAGGATTATTATAGCCTAAAGTCTGTTTCATTTTTTAAGAAGGCTTGGGGTCTGGAAAAGTTCTTTCCTTGATTGTCTATAACCATCTTTATCTAACAATGCCTGAAACAGCTAAAAGATAGTGTATTTACTTGCTGACATGTTCAGCTCTCTCCCTGATCAGTGCGCTCTTCATATACTGAGTGCAATGGGAGTATATTGGACAGTCTGATGATATTAAATGTTTTCTAACAGGACCCAAAGTTATGCTGGATTTCATGACGGAACTTGGTGTTTTGAATGTCTTGTTTAAGTGAGTTAACAAGTTTTCATATCCAATGGCTATTTCCCACTGATAGGAGTATGGCGGTACCAGTGAGGAGGATTTGTCTATGCTTTAACTTTAATTAAAATCTGAAGTTTTCTGAGTGGTACCTTTTTGGTAAATTAAGAAAAGCATAAATAAAATAGTTGCCTAATATAAACTCATTAAGACTACCCCTTACCACATAGCCAACTTTAGACAAGAGGGAGGATGAATAAATGTGAAGTTGAGAATAATTCCTAAAATAATTTTTAAAGGACTAATTACTTTGAGCAGGGATGACTAGAAACTTTTATTTTCTCCCTCTAGAATTCCTATCTTTTCTTTCTCTCATAGCACTTACTACTGAACTACTGTATAATTCACTTCTTTATTAAATATACTGTTTATTGTCTATTTCTTTCACTTCATCTAGAATAAAATTTGTCAGGAAATTTTGCTTCATTTACTGATGAATCCTAAGTGCTTGGAATAGTTCCTGATGCATAGTGAGTACTGAATAAATTATTATTGAATAAATAAGTAAACGAATATATTACATTTTCTAGTTTTGTTATTAATGCAATATACTTGATTTTTTCCAATGTTATATGTTTAAAGTAAGTTTCTTCTTTTCATCTATTTGCTATGTTAATCTTTCTTTCAGAATAAATTTTATTTGTTCAATTTGGAGCCTCTTTTATAGTGTTGCCTTTGTCTCAAGAATTCCAAGTTTTATTTATCATAATAAAATCAATGTTCTTAACCAAAGTAACAGAATAAAAGGGAGAAAATCATAAAATAATCTCAATAAAAGCAGAAAAAATTCAACATCATTCATGATTTTTTAAAAATCATAAAATATCTAATCAAAAGGAAACTGTAACAAAATCCTACGTAATGGTGAAAAATGGAAGTTATTCCTTTTAGATCACAAACAAGACTATAGTACCTAGTATCACCACTTCTAGTCAACGTTGTACAGGAGGGCTTAGCTAGCTCAACTGAAATATAAGACACAGGAGAATATATTAGAATGTTTATAATCACATTGTTCATATTAGGAAAAAGAAACTGGAGGCAATGCAAATGTACATCAATGTCCTCTACCCCTGCAGTTAAATAGCAATGAAAACGAGTGAATTAGAGTTAGGGAAAAATTCAAGTAGAGAAGAATATATACATTGATTCCACTTATATAACATTTTTAAAACATGAAATACTAATATCATTTTTAAAAACTTATTATGGAAACTTCCAAACATATACAAAGTAGAGACACTGGTTTAATGAACCCCATGCACACTTAGCTTCAACAAATTATCAACAAATGGCAAATGTGTTTCGTTTATATTCTCCACTTCTCCCTACCTTGGATTATTTTAATGTAAATCTAGGATTTTTGTCATTTCACCTGAAAATATTTCTGTACCAATATTGTTTAGGATTGTAAATTAGTCTGGTTTTTAATCTCAAAATAGATCCTGCCTCAAAGGACCATGTGCAACAGTGAGGTGACTGCAACACAGTCTGTGAGGGGTGTTCTGTTGGAGTAAAGACTAAGGAGCAGGTGCTAGAATGTTAACTGGAGATTGCAACATCTGGGTCAAGGAACTGAGCAGCGGGAGGTCTCTGGGGGTTGGGAGGAGGTCCCTCCAGGTCAGGAGATCTTTGAAGAAATTGCAAAAATGCTCAGCATAGAAACAAACAGCAATTTGTTAAAATACAGATGTATGGGCCTCACTCCTACAGGGCCTGGGTCAGTAGGTCCAAGGTGGAACCTGTGACTTTGCATATCCACCAAGGTCCCAGGTGACGCTGACACTGCTGATCCAGGGACCTACTTTAGTAGCGTGTTCTAGGAACCTCTCAAACTCTAGCCTCTGTTCTCTCTCTAAACTTATCTCAAATCATTTCCTCTTTATCTTCTGGTGCCATTTTCTTCAGTTCCTTTAAGTGAACAATTGTCTTGCTGCCTCAAGAGCTCAAATTTGCTGTTCCCTCACCCTGCAACACTTTTCCTCACACCCCACTTTGCTGGGCTAACTCCTAGTCCTCTTTTAAGTACCACTTTTCAGAAAATTCTTCCTTAATATACTCTCAAGGTTTGGTCCGTTTGCTATATGCCTCTCCTTTATAATATTTATCACAATTGTAATTATACAATAATTTGTGAATTTTTTGTTTATTGTCTGTGTTCCTTCCTAGAGTCTAAGCTCCATGAGAGCAGGAAGATTTCTTGTTTGCTGCTTTAATTTTAGTGCCTATAACAGTACATGTCCCATTATTGGCACTTAATATTTGTTAAAGGAAGGTATCTAGATTTTCCCAAAAAGGAGAAGAAAAAGCCCCTAAATAATGTAATATTTAAAAATATTTACATAATATTTCATATTTCACATGATAATTACATATTCGGGGTGGGGCAAAAGTAGGTTTACAGTTGTTCACATGGAAAATAATTAATAAATAATAATACAAGAATAAACTGTGTTTCTTGTAGTCACAACTGTAAACCTACTTTTGCCCACCTGTATAATTTCTTATAACATTTTAAAGAATTCTCCTAAACTATTTAAGATGAAGATATTTTCCTTTATAACTAATTTATTTCCTCAGCACACTACTAGAAAGCATAGGTCCAGAAGTGCCAATAGCAAAATTTAACAGCCAAAGCAGACATCAACATTTATAAAAGGTAAATTTGTGCTGCTTCAGAAGGTTGCGTACAAGCAAATATACTTAGTGTGACCCAGCTGTACATTCCTGGGGAAAGAATTTGGAGTCATGATATATAAAAGGATCATGGCCATTTGCTGTGAATTCCTGTCGACTCTTTCATCTGTGGGTAACGCATGAATGTATTTCATTTTCTAAGACAAATCCTCCAATGAACCTATGTCTAAGATTAACAAGCTTTCAAAAACACGAGTGATATAGAATACCATCCCTACAAAACAAAGCATTTTCTACCCAATTCACTTGGAAATCAACAAAGATATGCAAAAATGATTTTTCAATGTGCTAAACCTGGGTTACAAGAACATAAGTAAAATACTGATTATACACAGGAGCACATAGATACAAGGTTAGACCCCAGTTTCCAGAAAGACATTACATTTCCTTGAAAAAATAGCAAAAGGGTGATTTTCTCTTTCCCTGTGGTGTTCCTATGTGGCAACCCCAAATGTCTCATTATTATTTTAATGCATTTTAAAATGAATCCTGTAGATCAAAATCTACACTCCTGGGTTCTATGGAGATGTCTTCATTTCCGTGGTAAGCAAGCAGGTAGGGGCTGGAGGGCCTCCCCACCCAACCCTCTTCATTTCCCAAAGCACTCATTTTATCTTTAAAAAAAGTGTGTGTGTGTGTGTGTTTGTGTGAAATATGTATTGGGTAACATGTAAACAGACTTATTGTGAGAAGAAAAGTGGGAGGAGTTACTGCCAGAAGAAGGTTGGAAAATACCATTCCAGTCTAGCACTATTAGAAGTTAGTTCCAAGTATTACCTGTATTTTTAGTCCCTTTTGTAATTATAAAGATATTGTGTCAGGCTTTTCCTAGTGTCCAGGTCATCTTGAACTGTTCCCAGTTCCACTGCCTTCTCACTTGACCTTCAGTCCTGCATTTCCGACAGCCTATTGGATATGGTCCCTTCATCTGCTCACATTCAAGTCATCAAACTCATCCATAAATCATCCACCTCTTGCATTTTCTCAGTCCTTGCCAGTGACCTCATCTCAGGTGCACAGCTTCAAACTTGTGGAGTAAATATTTTTTTACTTTTCCTTCCTAGCTAATCAATCACCAGTTCAGCTTGATTTCTTTTCTCCTATACGTATATATTACTCACTCACATCTTTTTTCTGTTTTCCTAGTGCCCCCACGCCAGTCCTATCAGAGCATTCGATGCCTGGGATAGCTTCCTTAGTAGCCTCATGGGTCTATTCATTTCTGATCTTACTCATTATTCCAGATTAATTCTACCTAAATGCTCCCTTTCATATTGTTACTTTCCTATACACAACTATAGATGGTTTCCACTTGGTTTTGCAACCAAGACTAAACTATTCTGCTTTGCTTTCAAGGCTCTTCAAAATCATCTGATTCCACTCTTCTTTCTAGTTAGACCAGTCCCTTTCCTGTCACATAAAAATAGTGCAATTCCAGTGTCTGTATCTTCATATGAACATGTTGAGTGGACCTGGCCTAAAACAAACTATCTCTCTGTCTACTTCTTCAGTCTTTTCCCTCATCTTTTCTCCCCTGTGATCCCAAGTTCCTCACATAGCCAAGTACTTGTAATTCCCTGAAAACACTGGTCTCTGGGCCTTTGCACTTGCTTTCCTCTTCCACCCTTGGTCTCTTCAAACTGAAGCTGCACCTCCTATGTTAACTCTTCTTTATCCTGCACTCCAGGCAAAGTAATCATATCTTACTTTGAGTTGCCATTGCATCCTATACTTACTTCTATTATAGCCTATATTGTACAATATTATAATGTTTTGATTACATTTGTTTGATTGCTCTTTTAAATTTGAGCTGCCCTCTCAGAATAGTTTTAGGCTTGGTTTCAAAACGAGGTCCCTGACCTCCAATAACACACAGTTGTTTTGTGCTCCTGGTGAGTCACTTTAGTAAGACTTATACGTATTTGCTGGATAAATGAATAAGTAAATTTCTACCTAAATCTTCCTCATTCTTCAAGACTTAACTAAAACCCAAATACATCTCTGAAGCCTTCTTTGACTTCTTTAGTCCTCCACCCCTTCTCTGATAGTTCTTATGGTTGAGACTATAAAAATTAGGATGATTTCTTTAATTGGATAGCAAGTTCCTTGAGGGCAAGGGACATATATCTATACTGTCTCTGTCATTGCACTGGATCACAGTGCTGAGCGCATAGTAAAATCTAAATAAACATTTACTTAGAGTTATGTAAATTCTATTCTCAGGAAAATAATGACAGCTAATAGTCTATTTGGAAAACTCTAAATTTTTTCTAAATATAATTGCAGTCATTAAATTAGATACTAATTCATTTAGAAAATATTTAGTGAATACCAACTAACTTCCTGGCACCAAACCAGTGGTTGGGGATTCAGGTATGAATTCTAACAGTAAAGAAATTCTTCCCAGGTAAAGTTAGTATTGCTTCATTGGAGCTGTGTACATTTTTTCCACTTTTAAATTTGTAAATTTATAATTGTTTTTTTTTTCTCTCCCTAGGATATTTTTTTTATTGAATTTTAGAGAGAGAGAAAAAAGTGTATGTAGGGGGGAAGCAGAATGTGTGTGTGTGTGTGTGTGAGAGAGAGAGAGAGAGAGAGAGAGAGAGAGAGAGAGAGAGAGAGAAACTGATGTGAGAGAGAAATATCACATTGATTGGTTGCCTCCCATATGCGCCCAACCAGGTTTCAAACCCATGACCTGGGTATGTGCCCTGACCAGGAATGGAGTCCACAACCTTTTTGGTGAATGGGATGATGCTCCAACCAACTGAGCCACCTGGCCAGGGCTAAGTAGTTTTTTAGTGAACACCAGATTATATTGTTTTGGGGGGATAGGATCTTATAGCTCTTCCTGGCTGATTGTTCTCATAGGAGCATGAATTCTTTTTTTGTTGTTGTTTGTTTGAGATTGTCAGAGTCAAGAAATGGGGAGAATGAATTTGGAATGATCTGGTCTAATTTTTTTTTTGTCCAATCTATGTCCAGAAATTACTGGGTTGGATAATCTAAGTAAATTGTGTGTGTACCAAAACTTGAGTGCTCACTAGCTTCCTTAGATTCACCAGATGTCACTGATAGGTATCCATCAAGAGTCTGTGATGACACCTCACCAGAGTCCCAGGAGTATCAGCAGGCACATTCAGGGTAGAAGGGAAGACACTGTCCTGTGTGGTTCAGTTTCAACCATTTGCCACATCTTAAGCCAACTGTCTCACTCCTGATTCAAACCTAAGTTGAGTTTCTTGTCTTCCTCTTTCTTTATGCATTAGTTTCCTCAACATTTCTTAGTAAATACTATAGGCCAGAAGTTGTGCTTGGTGCTCAAGATAGTTACATAGGTAAAACAACTAAATCCCTGCCCTCAAGGAGGTCATTTAGATAACCGTATAGAAATTATATTCCATTGTAGGAGTAATATTCAAATATTACCTTACATTGCCTTTGAAAAGCAAAATTCTATATATGAATATGTCTTGTCTTTGGACTAGGATTCTTTGGATCAGTAGACATATATTAATAAAAATCATTATTAATATTAATACTATTTCTGTCCTATCATATGAATATTCTCTAAGAAAAAGATGAGGAACTGCTTACATACCTAGAATAAGTGTTAAATAGTAATGAGGTCATGTTCTAGTAGTAATTAGGTATTAGGGAAGCAAAGTAACTCTTACAGGACTCTAAATACCGGTAATTCTCTACAAAAGTAATACACTTTAAGCACATTATTCACATAGTATTATAGGGTTACAGCTAGCAAATGTCACCCTGGGGCTACAGCTGTATCCACATTTTGTGGGGCCTGAAGCTCATAAATGTGGAAGGTCTGCATAAAAAAATAAAATAAAATTAGATCCCAAAGTTAGGGATAGCTTATGCAAATGAGGAGCCTTGAAGCTTAGGCTTCATCTGCTTTACAGAAAAGCTGAGTGGTAGGCACATAAAAATGGACTCATCTGTCATACTAGGGAAAGATTTGGACATTAGGAAGAATAGTATTCGTTAAGCTGATATCAAAAAGTTTATAATAAATACATTACCTGTAAAATGAATCTGTAAATTGACCTTAGCAACATCCTTATTTTATCTTTATTCTATCAGCTTTTATTCGATTATTTGGCTTTCTTTAAAATTAAAAAAAAATACTTTAAAAAAAAAATACTTTCTTTTTAAAGCTTTAGCCTGTAGACCTGTGCTGTCCGATACCATAGTCATTAGCCACATGTGGTATTGAGCACTTGAAATGTCACCATTACAACTGAGGGACTGAACTTTAAATTATATTTAATTTTAATTAAAAAAACTGATATCAACTCAATTTTACAAAATTGAATATTACAAAAAATTTAAGTAGGTTTAGAATCACTTGTGCATGTCAATCTACTTTTTAAACTATAGGTTTCATAAAATCTAAATGTAAATTAATTATTTCCTAAGAAAATGTAGTAGCCAAATTGAGATGTGCTGTAATTGTAGAATTCACACTGGATTTTCAAGGCCTAGTATGACAAAAAGAATGTAAAATATCATATAAATAATGTTTATATTGATAACATGTGGAAATGATGATGTTTTCATTTACTGGTCAAATAATGTACATTTAAAAAGTTAATTTTTCTCAGTCTTTACTTTTTAAAAATGTGGCTACTAGAAAAATTTTAATTACATATATGGCTAACATTATATTTCTATTGGACAGTGTTGCTTTAAACTCTGACTGTTTTTCTTAAAGGCAGTATATAATTTTTGAAACCACTTACTTAAAAGATAAACTTAGGAGAATCATGGTAGATGGAAAGCAATTACTAAGCATTACTCATGGGGCATTTTACCTTACTTGAGGTGGTGGAATTCCTACCACTATGCAATCCAACTGTACTCTGGTTCCTTCTGGAACTTCTCTGCTCCATAACTTTTGAGTGAATCGGGGAGGTTGCCCCAGAGGTTCTTCATAGTACAAGGATGACGGTGAAGACCCTGGGGTGGTGTCTCCGCCAGCTGCCTCACTGGCAGCCTGCTCAGCCTCACGCCGCTTGGTTTCCTGCTGTTCAAGGGCATGATTCACTTCGTTATCTCTAGTATCTGTAGGGATGGGAATGGGAACAGATGATCTTTCTCTTTTTTCTGATAGAGCTGAGAAACTGGAGCTATTTTCCTGTATAACTTTGTTTTGAGATTCCAACTTGCTCTTGTGGTTTTTGCAGGCCCGGGGTCTAATCCTTTTGGAGCTATGGGCTTTGAAAAGGGAGGACAGCTCTTCAATAAAATCAGCAGCCTTATTTAAGAATAGTTTTTTGGACTGAGCCTCAGAACTATACTGTGGCCTCGTTGCCTCTTGAGGGCTCTCGATAGAGCTGGTAGGACTTGGAGAGTTATCCTGGCGGAAGTTAGGGTCAAAACTTGGTTTCGATGGGTGTTTCATCTGATCAGAAGAAAGACGTTTTCTAGCTTGAGCTTCATCTGCTTTCTCTAAAGGGTCATGATTGATCGCCAATCTTGCCAGATTGACACTTTCATCTAATTCTTCTTGGCTCAGAAAAGCTGAAAGATCTGGAAGGTCATCTTGGCCTCCTCCTCCTCCTTCTGCAGCTCCAGAAGGACTGCCAAAATGGAAAGGGTTGGAAGAAGGCTCTGCTCGGCTCCTCTCATTGTTTCCCCGATGTCTGGTTTCTGCTAAATAGCTCTCTCTGAGGAGCTGAGAAATGGAAGTAGAAGCTTCTATGCTGTCGTCTTGCATGCTGTGAGAAAATAATAATAATAAGTTTGGATCATTTCCAGAGAACAATAAGTCTATGTTTACTAAAGCATGATGGATTCCTAAGAACTTAAAGCTTGAAATAAACAATTGCCTAATTTTGATACTTTTACAAAATTTACTATGAAGACTTAAAGATTATTCTCAAATTGTAAAATGAAGAGAAACTGAATGAGATTTTACTGAAATTGAAAATAAAAACATAGGTGTTACCACTTTATTAAATTCTTTAAATGTAAGTTCAACTGTGAAAGCTATGCTATAGCTATAGTAACATTAAATAAAATTTCTAAATATAATTTTGATAATATCTGTTAAGGGCTTTTACTTATAAAGCACTTTCATACACAGATTTGCTCTCCATCCTCTCCTTTTACCTTGAATGTAATAAAATAATAAAAATTAAAAGATATTGACAATATAATCTCAATTGGTTAGTGAAATTAGAAACTTGACCTAGTTAATGAAAATAAATAATGCTTTTGTTTTAAGAAAACTAGAAACAGTTTTTTAAATTTGCTGTTGTTTATAGGTTTAATCTGCTCTTGAAAACTATAATGATTTAGCCTTTTCAAATAAGGTATAACTAATTTAATTTCTATAAAGATATGAGTTAGACCCTAGGTTTTAAAATATCTCTTAAATTAACATTGGTGAAGAAGGAAAATGGGAGACAGGAAAGTGGGGGGCAAGACAGGACACTCTTCACTTTATACCCTTTCCTGACTTTTCAATTTTAATTATATGAACACATTACCGATTCAAAAAATAAATATCTTAAAGCTTAAGAAAATAGTACAGTAACCTTAGTTCTAAGTCCCCTGGACTAGAGGGTTTGGTAATGCAAACCAATGTTATATTATTAATATTATATCTATTTATTCATTCACACACTTACTAGAGGGATGGCAAACTTGTGACCCACAGGCTATTACTCCTCTCTGCCCTCCTTATAAAAGATGTAGCTAACTGATTACAGTACTTTTTCCGTTGACCTTGACTTTCTTAACACTCCACTCCATCTGCTACCACCAATCAATCAGAGATGGTAATGGAGATGAAAACTATTTACCATTCTGCCCTCGCTGGTTTGGCTCAGTGGATAGAGTGTTGGCCTGTGGACTGAAGGGTCCCGGGTTCTATTTCAGTCAAGGGCACATGCCCAGATTGCAGGCTCGATCCCCAGTAGGGGGAGTGCAGGAGGCAGCCAGTCAATGATTCTGATCATTGATGTTTCTATCTCTCCCTCCCTCTCCCTTCCTCTCTGAAATCAATAAAAAAAAAAAAATCTTTTTTAAAAGCTATTTACCATTCATGGCTACTAATTGCTGGGCCTTGTGCTGGGAAAATGGAGAGGAAACTAATCTCCTAAATCTTTTCTGGTTTTTATGACAAAACTTATTTCAGTTCACTCCTTATATGATAGTCGCACTTGAATCACAAATAAAACGTCCTAAAGTTCTCAAACTTTTAGAATGTTATTCAAAACCAACCTCTAAATTGGCAAAGTGGGCAATGACCTTGAGAGGGCAATTAGAGATGGCTAAAAGGATTACCTACAGCAAATATTTTTCCACATGCTTGTTGCAGCCTGAGATTTCTACTACTGGATCCATTTATTTGGGTGAGAAGTCTATTCTGTCTTAATAAAAGATTAATTGGCAATTGGATGGGTACAAAGATTTATCTACAAAGATGTTCATCATAGTATAGATGGTATTAAAAAATTGGGATCATGTCCAATAACAAATTCGTTAATTAAATTATGATATCAGATAGAACTATATGGCTATGTTAAAGTTTGTACAATTGTAAATGACATACAAAATAGTACATGAAAGTATAATTGACGTCCCAATTGAAAATTTGTCTCATTTGCCCTAACCGGTTTAGCTTAGTGGATAGAGCATTGGCCTGTGGTCTAAAGGGTCCCAGGTTCGATTCTGGTCAAGGGCATATACCTTGGTTGTGGGCACATCCCCAGTAAGGGGTGTGCAGGAGGCAGCTGATCGATGTTTCTCTCTCATTGATGTTTCTAACTCTCTATCCCTCTCCCTTCCTCTCTGTAAAAAATCAATAATATATATTTAAAAAAAAAAAGAAAATTTGTCTCATTTGTGCATTAACTATGTAGAAGAACAGTTAAAGATATATGAAATCAGGTAAAAAATGCCATTTGAAAATTCAATTAATGTACTAATTGAAAATCCTTCTCATTTGTTAATCAACCAATTCCTTAGCCTAGTTTGAGTTTCTGTATATATTTAGATGTGAAGAAGAAAATTGAGTGCTTTATGAATCAGGATGGCCTTCTCCCTATTTGTTTGACATTACTCATACTGTGTCTTAATGTACCTTTGTCTCTATTTAATATGGCTTTTATCTTGAGCAATATGGAATGAGCATTGGCCTTAGAATCAAATCTGTTTTCAAATTATGGCTTCATTTCTCAGCAGTTATATAACTTTGAGAAATTTACTTAAGTTCTCTAAACTGGAATTCTCATCTGTAAAACATGGATAATATTTATTTCCCAGGGAAGTAAGGATTAATAACATAATGAATGCAAAGCCCTTAAAACAGGACCCATTATAATGGACACTCAAACAATATTAGTAAAAATTAATACTTAGGTAAAGAACATGTTAACGCTGAAGAACTTTTAAAAAGCTTATATTGACTCAGCCAGTGTGGCTCAGTGGTTGGCCTGTGAACCAGGAGGTCATAGTTCGATTCCCTGCCCAGGTTGTGGGATCGATCCTCAGTGTAGGGCGTGCAGGAGACAGCCAATCAAGGATTCCCTCTCATCATTGATGTTTCTATCTCTCTCCCTCTCTGAAATCAATAAAAATATATTTAAAAAAATAAAAAGCTTATTTTAGGGTGGAAATTGAAAAGAAAATACTCATATAAGTAATCACTGCTCTCTGCAACTATTTTTTCATTTTTAAAGAAGCTAATTAATGTGTAACTGTGTGTCTGTTCTGATGCTTATGGTCATGAGAAATTATTATGATAATGAAACTTCAGGTATTCAAAATAAAGAATTTCTTTAATATTTTAATGTAGTATTTATTACCTAACACCTGGAGTTAGATAGATCTGGTTCAAATCAAAGTTCTGACACTTCTTAGTTGTATAAATTCAAGAAAAGTTAACTTCTGTAAGCTTCAGTTTACTCATTTATTAAACAGGTATAATAACAGTAGCCATCTCATGGGTTGAAGTAATGATTAAATGTGTTTGGCATTTTGTAAATGTTCAATAAATGGTAGTTACTATTATAATTATTGTTATTGTTATTATTATCATTTAACAGCTTTAGCCACATACCATGATAAGAAATGGAAGTAGGCCCTAGCCGGTTTGGCTCAGTGGACAGAGCATCCGCCTGTGGACTGAAGGGTCCCAGGGTTGGATTCTGGTCAAGGGCACATGCTTGGATTTCAGGCTTAATCCTTAATAGGGGGCATGCAAGAGGCAGCCGATCAATGATTCTCTCTCATCATTGATGTTTCTGTCTATCTGTCTCCCTCTCCCTTCCTCTCTGAAAGCAATAAAAATATTTTTAAAAAGAAAAAAAAAAATGGAAGTAGAACTAGTGAAGTGACTTGATCTAAGGACAAACTTTAAAGAGAAATTTAACTTTTGATTTGTAGTTAATTGAGCATCGTCTATATTCCATTGAGATACATGTAGTTTCATTAACAAACTGAGCTGCTCTCAGATCTTTGTACATATTGTCTTTGTGTGAGCTGCTCCCTGTCCCCACCTCCCTTTACTATCTTACTGGGCCAAGTCCTACATGGCCTTCAGTTCTTAGCTGAGACATCCCTTAGGGATTTCTTCTTTTCTCTGGGTTGGGTACCAATATGCTCGTAAAGCTCACACTTCTTACCCCCAACAGCACTTATTACAATATATGAAATTTGGCTGTTTACTTTTCTGCCTACCTCACTTAGCTTTGTACACCACCATCTCTGTACACACACAGCACATAGAAGGTTATCAATAGATATCTATTGAGTTATTTTGTTCATTAGAATATCCTTCTAAATCAATTGCTGTTTTTCTTTTTTCTTAATTGCAGGAGAAAATAATATAAACAGAAATCATGTTTTCAAAGAAAACTTACAGGTACAGAAAAAATATAAGTACGTTTTACATATAAATATAAAATATAAATATGTACATAACTTCTAGGTGACTTTCAAATGTAAATTTATTCATAGTGGATAAAATAAGTAGTGCAATTAAGCTTTGTTTTCATCCCAGAAGTATCAAAGAACATCTGATTATAATCAGAAACCTGGGTTTGTATCTCGGCTCCAACACTGAATAACTTTGTATTCTTGAGCAAGTCATTTAATGCATCTGAATCTCAGTTATTCTCATCTATAGAATAGGATAATAGCAATTCCATCTCAGAGGGTTCTCAGATGTAAATGCATACATAAATTGCTAAACTGATAAATATTACCTAAAATAGGAAATAGGAAAATGTATCACTTTCTCTTTCAAGCATTAATTTAAAATCTGTTATAAAATTTGTACTTTTAACAAGCCTAAGTGCTGTCATGTAAACTCTAGCTTTCTTATTTGTCTGATAAATATTTATTGAGCATCTACTATGTGATATTCTGGGCACTGTGGATTCAACAGTGAACAAAAGACAAAGCCCCTACCCTTGTGGAGTTGACAATCTAGTGGGAAAGATATAAATATTAAGAAGAAAAATGAAGTCGGGCAAGGGAATCGAGAATGATGGGGAAGGAAGGGTCCCAGTGTTGGATTTCCCAGGGAAGTAAGGATTAATAACTTTCCCTCTTTTAGCGGGAAAGTCAGGCAAAGCTTCTGACGCAGCGGAGAAGTTTTCCATGTGACCACCTGGGGGAAGAATGTTCCTGGCTGAGGAAGAAGCAAGTGTCAAAGCCAGGACAGGTAGATGTTTGCTGTGTCTGAGTCAAGCCCAGTGTGCCAGGAGGTGAGTGAAGTCACAGAGGTACAAGGCTAGATCATGTAAGGAATTGCAGACCAAGGAAGGACTTTAAGTTTTATTAAATGTGTGAATGGGACACCATTTTACAGTTTTGAGAAGCAGATGAAATGGTTTTGAAAAAGTTCAATCATGGCTACTATGCAAAGAATCAAGTTAAAGGGGGCAAATGTGGAAATAAGCAGATCAATTAGGAGACGATTACAATATGCTATGCAAGAGATGGTGGTGTCTTGGATCAATGAGTGGTTATCGGTGGGGAAGGGTGAGAAGTGGTCAGATATGAGCTATCTTTTGAAAGTAGAGCCAGTGTGATTTGCTGATGGATTGAGTGTGGGATGTGAGAGAAAGAGCAGAGTAAAAGGTGACCACAATAATTATGGCTTGAGCAAATAGGTGAGTGGTGGAATGATTTACTCGAACGAGCCAAGAGCAGGTTTCAGGAAAGGAAATTAAAAGTTCTCTTAGACATTTCACCTAGGGTATTCTTTCTGCTTCTGACAAAATTGAAACTTAGATTTTATGCCATTTTCAAAATAAGAAGGAGCAACTGCCCTTGAAAACAGATCATGGTTGTAGTGAAATAGTCCTATGTTAAAAATGAAACAATATGGCATAAATAATCATGACAGACTAGTAAATCATGTAAACTAACTCAGCCACATAGAATGCTTATTGAATGTTCTTTACTTTGCTAAATATCTCTGTTTTTTTTCCTAGGATTTTTCCTGAAAAGAAGATCTCTAAAAAACTTGCTAAAAATGTAAGAGTCCGGTTCATACAAACAAAACTTGATGCTGATACCCTTGGGTATACAGTCATGTGCCACATAACAATGTTTGGGTCAATGATGGAACATATATTCAATGGTGGTCCCATATGATTACTGTATAGTAGAGCTAAAACATTCTTTTTTTTTTTTTTTTTTTATATTTTATTGATTTTTTTTACAGAGAGGAAGGGAGAGAGATAGAGAGTTAGAAACATCGATGAGAGAGAAACATCGATCAGCCGCCTCCTGCACATCTCCTACTGGGGATGTGCCCGCAACCCAGGTACATGCCCTTGACCCGGAATCGAACCTGGGACCTTTCAGTCCGCAGGCCGACGCTCTATCCACTGAGCCAAAACCGGTTTCGGCAGCTAAAACATTCTTATTACCTCCTGCTGGTGTTGCTGTGGAAATGTCGTAAAGTACTAGTGCAAAGCATTACCGTTTGTGCCGTCTCAGGCTATCCAGAAGGGCTAGAAATGCTTGGGGACTCAGCTGGGCCACTAAGCTTTCCCATACACACCTCCCCTTTCTAAACCAATGTGCCAACTGAACTGACCCTTATAGTTCTTAGTATAATACAAGATACCCTTCAGCAATAACCATTAGGAAACTCTGAACAACAACAACAAAAAAGAGTTTATTACTTACAGGCCCTGGAGCATGCACCATGTGCCTGGGGCAACAGCGAGGTTTCAGGTAGAGAGAGAAAGAGAGGGAGCAGGAGCCTGGCGTTCTCCTTTTACTGGAGTCGAGGGTGGTAGCCTAGGTTTTCATGGGCTCACTCTTTATTGGTGAATTTAAGACATAAAAACCAGCCCTGGCTGGTTTGGCTTAGTGGATAGAGCGCTGATCCAAGGAGTGAAAGGTCTCAGGTTCTATTCTGGCCAAGGGCACATACCTCAGTTGCAGTCTCAATCTCTGGCCCTGTTGGGGCAAATATGGGAGACAACCAATCGATGTGTCTCTCTCACATCAATGTTTCTCTCTCTGTGTCTCTTCCCCTCTCTTCCACTCTCTCTGAAAATCAATGGAAAAATATCCTTGGATGAGAATTGTATATCATGCCCTGGCTGGTGTGGCTTAGTTGGTTGGGCGTTGTCTCATGCACCAAAAGGTTGCCAGTTCCATTCCTGGTCAGGGCCCGGGTTGCATGCTCCATCCCCCATATGGGACATGCAGGAGGCAGCCAATTGATGTTTTGCTCTCACATCAATGTTTCTCACACTCTCTTTCTTCCTCTCTCTCTAAAAATCAATTTAAAACATTTAATTTAAGAAAACATACATAAGAGCCATAACTTAAGGCATGGGAAGAGGAAAAAAACAAGTAGCCCAAATGGTCAGTTATCAAAATCAACCAAGATTTCTAAAACAAAGGCACCTCAGTGGGGCAAGGCAGCTTGGTTATTTATCTAATCTTGAGACTGGCAATGCATTTATTCTAGATAGCCTTAGTTTAAGTAGATGCCTGGGTAATCAGGCATTTGCATTACACACACATAAAAAGTCAACTGTCAGGGCTCAGACTACATTACTCATGTGTTTGTAGTGATGCTTGTGTAAATAAACCTACTATGCTGCCAGTCTTATAGAAGTATAGCACATACAATTAACTAAAAGGCTAGAACATCCAGGTTTGTGATGGTTGCCCGATGAAATCACCTAACGACGCCTTTTTCAGAGCATATGCTCGTTAAGGAGCAAATGACTGTATTTCTTTTTTTTCTTTTTAATATATTTTATTGATTTTTTTACAGAGAGGAAGGAAGAGGGATAGAGAGTTAGAAACATCGATGAGAGAGAAACATCCATCAGCCGCCTCCTGCATACCTCCTACTGGGGATGTGCCCGCAACCAAGGTACATGCCCTTGACCAGAATCGAACCTGGGACCTTTCAGTCCACAGGCCAATGCTCTATCCACTGAGCCAAACCAGTTAGGGCTGTATTTCTTAATTCATGTTAACTCCGCACTACTCTTCATAGTTTTCTTTGGGAAAGCACTTTAGAAATGTAGAGCACTATACAAATTTAAGGTAACTCTTTTCAGTTGATGTGTAATTATTATTTTGCCCAGGATGTATGTATGTAATGTATGTATGTATGTGTGTGTGTGTGTGTGTGTGTGTGTGTGTGTGTGTATATATATATATATATATATATATATATATATATTTACTGATTTCAGAGAAGAAGGGAGAGAGATAGAAACATCAATGATGAGAGAGAATCATTGATCCCCATGTGCCGCACACTGGGGATTGAGCCCGTAACCTGGGCTTGTGTCCTGACTGGGAATCGAACCATGAGGTTGACACTCAACCACTGAGCTACGCTGGCCGGGCAATTGCCAGAATGTTCTTTACAGGAAGAATGATTGACAAAATTAGACTCTGCTCCCTCTCTTTAATGCTGGTATTGACCAGTTTGTCTTGCCTTCTACACCCCAATATGTCACACAAGAGAAGTATTTAAATCAGTTCTGGAGAAACTCCTGCTGGGCCAAGAACCAAATCCCATTACATATAGACGAGTCCCGAAGAGTTGGGTACAGATCATCTTTTTAAAATTTGGCTGCAGATGGAATGCACTTGGAGGTAAATCCTTCTTCGTTGTTACAAAGTCATCCCCTCACTCTGACAGTGAGCATCCCCATCTTAGTTTTATTTCTAGTCTAATTTTGGTGTGAGTGGCATTAGTAAGTTAGTATATATTACATTACCTGAGTAAGAACTTGGGATATATGGAAATACGTCAGAACAATATGGAAGTAAGTCTCATTCTTTTAATTCCTCTTTCAGTTTGAAAGAGGAAAAACAGCAGATAAAACAAATACAGACAAATGAAATGTGTCCTTTAGGAGAGAATGCTGAAATAAAGAGACAGCAGAGGTGACACATAGAATTAGTAGGAATCTGTTTAATTAAGGGAATACCTCAAGGGCAGGCATTTTAAATGTGAAAAGGTTTTTAGGTAATAGGCCAAAGGTGTGCAGGCCATTCTCTTATACTGTTTTAATCAAATTGGTAAATACAGGAAGTTGGCAAGAAAGTAAAGATTTCGTTTGAATGAGAGGAGGGAAGGTGGGTTACTATGAAACATACCAGTACGTTTTCATATACAGAAGAAGATAATCACATAGAAAACCACTAGTGTAAAGGATACTGAAGCCTAGAGCCCAAAGTTAGTATCTAATCTGAAAGATAGCAAAGAAATCAGTATAAGTAAATTCTACAAGCCATAGAAAGGCTAATGGAAGGCAAGCAAGAAGACTTCAGGAATCTAGGACCCAAAAAGGGTTTGGTGGTAGTCACAAAAGTGATAGGCATGGGAGGTTTTACACCGCTCTCAGGATCTCACTATTCATGATGGACTTAAGTTAATATACAGGAAATCCCAAATGAGGAAACTATTCAATCCCCATGAACACCAAGATTCATTTTAAATAAGAAAAAAATTAACATTTTTGTCCTCTCTCGGTCTAATATTTTTGTCATTTTGTGTGTGTGTGTATGTGTGTGTGTGTGTGTGTGTGTCTGTGTGTGTGTGATTAAGGGTTTGAAAAAAAGAAATGCCCCCCCCCCGCCCCCTTGACATAATACATGTGCTAGATTGGGAGAGGAGCAAGTGTCCCAAATAGGCTCCAGATCTCAGGATCTAGTTCTAGTTCAAGAACTTGGTGGGAAGGCTCTGTGGGCTCCTCCCACAGTGTGGAGTGTATTGTGACTCCAAGCAGAGGAATGTGTAGCTTGTCAAGGTGACTCTGATATACATGAGCTCTAAGGACTCTTTAGTGACTGCAGGTATTGTCACGCCAACTTTTGTGCCCATCAAAAATGTATCTGCTGAAAATATGCTCTCAAATTTCTAAACAGACCATTCTCTCTATACTTGGATTGTTTTCTTAGGCAAAAATGCAATGTTCTAGTAGTTGTTAAAGCTCCTTGTCAACTATGAAGCACCGTAAAAATTTAAGAAAGTACCTCCGTGGTGCCTGATTCTTCTTTATCTCTTAAGAGAGAGAATTCGTTAAAACCTTTTCACTTTTTTGTCTTGGCAATAACACCATGAAACAAGCAATGCCTTTGTCACATCTCAATGTCAATGAAGGAAACTAATTATTCTGGGATTAGCAGTATTATTTGTCTTATACTTTCAGGTTAGTGAGCTGAGTTTATTACTCCTATTACACATAGGAATTAACTGTTGAAAATTTTAAATTTTAAAATTTGTCACCTTTCATATACTAACCTTAGTTCATTAAAGACCTTTCACAATTAAACCTGATTTACCTGCTGTCCCATTCCTTCAAACGTAAATTTGAAAAATCCCTATGAATTCCAAAACCCTGTCTGCATAAAAACTCATTCAGTTTCTTTTATTTATGAATTACAGTTCTGAGTCTATTCTAGGAAACACATTGTAATAGAAACATGTAACAGAGTCTATATCCAAAATTGATAAGTGGAACACTGGGGTTTTAACACATTGTTATGAGTTTCAATAGCATTAGCCATATTCTATAAGTGGGAATTAGGACAAACTTCCAGAATTTGGATAGTGTCCAGCTGTTTGTTTCATAGTCCATTATTATAAGATTCTGTAATGATTATAATTTTGTCTCTTGACAAAGTAAGTAGAGTGCCTATATATTTCAGATTTCCTGGGATGCCCTTGATTTTAAATATTTTGCTTGTTGTTAAATCATGTGTCAGACAGCATATTTTAATTTTTGTTCTAAAATTTTTTATAGTTATAAGTAAATACATTCTCAATTTCCTAGAAAAGGATTATGAATTTTCTGTGAACCTAAGAGTTATTATTAAGGAGAGACTAAAAAGGTATGACAACTTTTTATGTTAGAGCCTGCAGAATTCATTTAATTACCACTGTGAAAGTAATTGAATCATAGTAATTTTTAGAGAAAGAAAACAGAATAGCTGTTTTATTCTTTCAAACTAATGTTAGCATTTTTAATAAGTATGAGTAAAAATATGTTGATACAGTAACAAAATTTCTTAGCATTGTTACTATAATGTTCACTTTGGGGGAATGCGAATACAGAGTAACCCATGTTCTCCTTTTCTTTGCTTATACAGTTTTTAAAATATAATGCAAGATGTGCATTTAATTACTGCTAATAGTGCAATGTACCGGGCCAAACATTTGCCACTAACTGTCAAGTGTCTTTCTGATGCAGCTGAAGAGAGAGAGAGAAAGAGAGAGAGAGAGAGAGAGAGAGAGAGAGAGAGAGAGAGAGAGAGAAAGGAGAAAGAAAGAGCAATGTCCTTTGAGCAAAACTTTCTGCAGCTGTTGTGTACATTAATCCAGGGAGCAGATCTCCCGACTCTAAATATAGCAAGCATATCCTCTTACATGATAAAAAAAATATAAAAGTCTTTCACTATGGATAATATTATTTTATATTTTATTTCCTATAAAAAGGAAATAGGCGTTGCATGTATATTCTCTATACAAACACCATTACTGTAATAAATGAATGTGTGGAAAATTCCAATGATATATGCAGCATGTCGTGACTTCCTCTGTTGAGATATTTTTCCTTAGTATCCAAGTAGGCTCTGATCCCTGGGAATTTCATCAATCTCCTCCAAAATCTTTACATGTAGAGAACTTTGTTTTGCACGTGATACTGTGTCCCATCATACATAATTATAAAGCTATCCTAGGTTTTACTCTGAATAACAGTATTTAGGCCTCGGAAATATCCCCTTTCCCATTATCAGTGCCCTGTTATCAAAACACACTTGAGAACTTAAATCTGAATATTACCTTTCTTTTTTTAGTTGACCCAGATGAGGATGTCCAACCCAGGCACTCCACTGTGATGATAGTTATCCAAGGAGAACTTTTAGATGAATGCACAGGAGAAAAAGAAAATTCTTCACGCTCTTGGAAATAGAAAGTAGCCGTCCATAGAGAGTGAGGAGTTAACCTTAGTTTCAGTGAAGATGGCTGTAAGAAGCTGGACAACCTGTCACCACCAGAGCCAGAGCATTTGTCAGCTCACAGGTCCCAAGTTATTTTGAGCTGTATAAACCATGTGCCTGTCAAACATTCCACCTGATTGGATAGGAGAAAACTGAGCAAAGGGATTCCACAGTGGGACAGCACCTATGGGTGGTGGGGGGGTCAATCAATTTTTCTACCTATAGAATTTCTCTTATAGCTAGAGGCCCAATGTTTATTGATTTTTGTTTGAAATTAATACTAAGTTTATCATACCACATTCCATCTGTCAAAGAAAATGGCATTATTTTTAAATAGATCAATATTTTTATTTTTTTAATTAATGGGAAATTGACTCTCATTTAATCACTGATACATTTTAGGAAATTTGGCTATGAAAATGAATGAACCAATATGAAGCTGCTGAGTTTTTGAATGGTTTGTCCAAAAGCTTAGCTTAACAAGTTTTAACTAACATTAAAAATTGTTAGAGATCACAGAAAAGATGGAGAAGAAAAAAACAACAGCCTTAGAATAAACCCAGTAACAAATTAGTTTGAACTTACTTTTCAGAAAGAAAAGAATCATGTACGATTTAAAAGTCAAAATTACTATTTAATATAATATTTTACAACTCCTATTCATGTGTAGTATCTGGAATAACTTTTTCATATATTATTCTATGCCAGACGTCTTCTTTCATAAGCATTCCCAATCCTTAAAAAAGAATCCTTAATCAAACCAACATTTGCTCAAAAACCTACTTTGTCAAAGTACAGGTTCTTTGATATTAATTTAGTACATTTTCAGAATATGAATTTGGAAAGAAAAAGTTAATCCTATGGATTAGTACAGATGAAGAGTGTAATAACATCATCATCATCAATCTTGGTAGAAGCCTGGGTTTTGAAAATTCAGAAAAATGCCATTGGTTGGTTTTTTGTTTTTTAAAGGACCACTCTTAGATTTGGATAGCATGAAATAATTGGTTTAAATCTAGCTTTCTTAAATCACACAACTGCTTGTAGCATGCTTTTCATTAATTAATTCATTCATTCAACAAATATTTACCTAATATCTACCATGTACCGGGTAGTAGATATAAAGCAGTGCAAAAAATATATAAAAATTCCTGACCTCATGGAAATTACTAAGAGAATTTTTATTCTTTTCAGTCATCCTGAAACTCCTTATAGGATATTGAATAGCTATAAAATTTATTTGTTTATTGTGATCACATCAGAGTTTTCACTACACCTTTTGTTATGGAGCTTTTTATTTATACAAGCAAAATGAAAAAAATTCAGGAAAACTTAAATAATCTGGGTTAAAAACAAAACAAGAAGAGATGAATTATATGGATAGGCATTTTC
Organism: Myotis lucifugus; assembly: GCF_000147115.1. NCBI lineage: Eukaryota > Metazoa > Chordata > Mammalia > Chiroptera > Vespertilionidae > Myotis > Myotis lucifugus. The sequence goes on along the minus strand of NW_005871110.1, from coordinate 6,087,736 downwards.
TTTATCACAGTAATCCAGATCTTCACTGTACATGTTCATATGCTCTCTTATCTAATCCTGTGCTAACCCTAACCTCAAGACTACTTAATTGTGTTTCTGCATTTTCAATTTATGTAGATGTTCCAAATTCCTTTTTTTATTTAAAGAGAGGATCTTCTCCCACTATCCCACTCAGAACTTGAGGCATAATCAAGATAAATGCTACCAGGTCTTGGGTAGGAACATTGGAAAGTGGGTCCTTCCTTCCTTCCTTCCTTCCTTCCTTCCTTCCTTCCTTCCTTCCTTCCTTCCTTCCTTCCTTCCTTTCCTTCTTTCCTTCCTTTCTTTTTAAAATATATTTTTGATTTCAGAGAGGAAGGGAGAGGGAGAGAGAGAAACATCAATGATGAAAGATAATCATTGATTGGCTACCTCCTGCATGCCCCCTATTGGGGATCGAGCCCGAAACCCAGGCATGTGCTCTGACTGGAATCGAACCATGACCTCCTGGCTCATAGGTCAATGCTCAATCACTACGCCACGCTGGCTGGCCTGGAACCTCTATTTCAGGTAGCAAATAAATATGCTACAAGTTGATTTTCCAAAGGAAAATGCTTACAAAAACCGTAAGTAGACACATTTCTACTTGCCTGCAAGCGCTGCCATGATAAGCCTGGTACTCTACCTTTCACCCAGGTACAGAATTTTGAGGAGAACCATACTGAAATATACAATAGAGTTGGTTGGGCAGTGGGATTAGGAATCAATAGGAACAACTTAAAAAGACTTAAAATGCATAAAAGTTACAGAAGAAAGAGCCAAAGAATTTCTGAATAGGAATAATATTTCTCTTCTCATAGTTATAACATTTCATATGTAGATAGTGTACAAAGTTTTTTGAGCTCTTTGAAAAAAAGGTGGATATAAATATTTTTAACAAATAATACTCAGAAACTGTGGACACCTTGCTTACATCAAACTCATATTGTAGATTCTATATTTTAAAAATTAGTTTCTGCTCCCAGATAATGCAGTCACTATCCTGTGTATCCTCAGTACTAATTGTATAAACATTATACCTACTAGTTCAGGTTTTACCAGAGCTCATTAGTACAAAGAATAATTTTTAAAACTTAAAAAACAATCTAACATAGATAAAAACAAATTTTATAAGTGAAAAACAAGCAAAAGGTTACATGTCTTAAGCCTTCCCCATAAAGTTAAGTAGCCCATCCAACACATGCGTTTATTATGGTTTGAACATGATCCTGTGCTTGCCTTCAGCTGTTTTCTTAATACAGTCACTCAGCTACAGAAACAATTCATTCACATTGGGATGATCCACAGAATGTCAAGGAATCTGGAAGACCTCTGACAGAGGACGTCTACCTAGAGGATAAAGCATGCAAGAATTTCTGTGCTAGTGGATCCATTAAAAAATTTTTGTATTTGCTCTCTTTCCATATTGCAGTGGGTTCTAATTCTTTAAAAGAAATTGCTCACATACACCAAAGTTTCAATATGTTTTTTTTTAAAGTTTGTAGATTTAGCCCAAGCCGGATAGCTCAGTTGATTGGAGCATCGTCCAGTACACCAAAAGATTGCAGGTTTGATTCCAGGTCAGGGCACATACCTAGGTTTTGGGTTCAATCCTATTTGGAGCTCGAATGGGAGGCAGCCAGCCAATGGATGTTTCTTTCTCACATTAATATTGCTCTCTCTCTCTCTCTCTCCTTCCTCTCCTCTAAAATCAATTTTAAAAATGTTAAAAATCAATAAAAACATATTCTCAGGTGAGGATTAAAAAAACTTTGTAGATTTATATTGAGGTACCCCTCTCCAATATCAGATAAATAAAAAACAAAACAAAACCTCTATGTCTTATTTTAAAGAACAGAAGCATGTATATATATTTTTAACTTTTGTTAATGATAAAAATAGTCACACCAGAGACGAGTTTTTTACTATCCGAAAAGATGTATGTATGGTAGATTATAAAGGGTCTTATGCAAACTCCATGGTACAATGTAATTGAAAAATACAATTAAATCCTTAAAAATATTTTTTTAATCTAAATGGTATTTAAAATGCTTGTCTAAAACTAAAACTAAAAACATTTTTAAAACATGAGTTCAAAACCTATTTACTTTTAAAAAATAAAAACATTTTTAAAAACTATAAACAGCCCTGACCAGTGTGGCTCAGTTGGTGAGAGTATTGTCCCGTACACCAAAAGATCTCAGGTTTGATTCCCAGTCAGGGCACATACCTAGGCTGTGGTTTCGGTCCCAGCTGGAGTGCGTACCAGAGGCAATCAATCGATGTTTCCCTCTCACATTGATGTTTCTCTCTCTCTCTCAATCTGCCCCCCCCCCCCCCCCCGCCAAAAAGATCCATAACATATCCTTGGGTAAGGATTAAAAAACAACAACTATAAACAGAATACCTATTTTCAAACATACTGAAAAATAAATTTTGGGTTACCTGTCTCAGAAGAAGCACCATTCCTACATCACTCAACGAGGATCATCCAAAGTCTAAATCTCACTGCCTAACTTGTGTCAGCCACAAAAGTAGCATGAAGAAATGTGATACTGCCCCGACAGAGTAATGAAGGGTATTTACAGGGTTCCGTGGCAGATCCAGGGACAGTCATTTAGAACAGATTGCTCTTTCAGATCAACTTTAATAACTTGAGTCTGCACGATGTTCTTAGCCTGAAGGGATGGTGGGGGTGGATAATGACTAAGGAAACAGACTTTCTGGATCTCTCTTTAGACTAGATGAGAAGGATAATACAATAACATTTTTTTAAAAAAGCATAAAGAGTGCACAAAATATCCACATATAGGTTGCAAATGTGTAAATACCTTTTTTTGATACAAAATTTAGATTATGGTAAATATATTTATCAAATTACCTATGGAAAACAACCAATTATTATAATATTAATGAGACTAAAAAAACTTTACTATGTGGTTTCTATGAAAACCCAATAAGGTTTCTGTTACTTGTGGTTTTGATATGTAGCACATTTCAAAGTTTACAATTTGTAGAAAGTATTATTTTCAAGAACAAAATTTGTTCCCAGAATTTTTTAAAAGAGCACCCTGTGATTATGATTATGTCACTGAAGAAATCCAGGACAATTAGTATTAAGTGTGTAGTCCTGAAGGTGTACAATTGATTCACACTTTTCACCACATTAATAAATGATTTTATTAACACACATGAATATATCATGTAGGTAGAAATGAGGTAACATTCCTTAGCTATGTACCAGGCACTATTTTAAGCTCTTTAGAGACATTGTGCTTTATTTTATGCATTCTTTCCACAATCTATGAAGTAGGTAATGTTATAATTCTAATTTTACAAATGAGAACCTGGGGCTTAGAAAGAAGTTAAAAATTTGCCCAAGGTCACACAACAACCAAGCGACTGAGCCAGGATTAAATCCAAGGCTAACTCTAAACCTATGCTCTTAAACCACTACAAATATTTACATGTTCACATTTTTAAGGTTTTTGTTGGGGAGGGGGGGAAGGAAGGGCAAAAATGAACGTAAACATACTCTCTCTTATAGTAAGTATTTTAAAGGAATGCTATGGAGAATTACAAGTTTATAATTTTTCTGACCGAAAACCAACCTTGAAATTCTTTTGTATGACTAAACAAGCAAATAGAAGAGCAAATAGAGAAGGAAAACACCAATGCTTTCAGATACACTCTAGCTGCAATATTTTAGCTGAGGACATGAATTGATATGCATTAGGCATGAATGCTGAAGGGTAGGGCGTTGGAGGGCAGTCGGAATGCTTTGACAGGCCTCATTTTTGTTTCTTTCTATGATAGTCATTATGCAGAGACAGTTCAGGAGCTGTGTTGTTTCGAAAGTAAACATAAATGCTTTGGTGTTATTACTCAGCACATCAACACGGGTCAGTACAATTTTTGCAAGTTAGGGATAGAAAAATCACAGTTGGCATACTCTCTCTTCATAACCTTAGCACTAAATATCTTAAATACCAGTATGCCAGCCTCTGGGTGATTCCACTCAGATTCTATTTTTGGGCAGCACCGACATTTCAGAAAGCTGAAAACAAAGTTCACTGTTCTTAAGCATGACCCAAATAACCACACTAACACTAATAATGTGAAGGAAGGGAAATGGGAATTAACATTTCCTCCGAGTATACTCTAAGCTCGGAGCAGCCTCCTCAGTTATCTCTTATTTACTATTCATAGCAACTCTGCAAGGTATTGTTAGCTGCATATGACAAGGAGGAAACTTAGGCTTAAAGAAGTTTAGCTTTCTCAAAGTTACTCAACCAGTGAGCTGCACAGTGAGCTGGTGAATTCAAACCTAGGCCTTTTAGTTTAAAACAGATTCTCTTTTCATTGTCCCCTAATGCCTTCTCATGAAGAATAAAGATGCAGGTTAGTTCAAAAATTAAAAAATTACCCAAAGGAGGAAACTTGCCATTGTTTTCATATGTATTGATGAGCAAAGAGTTATTAAAGCTATTAATTTGATTTTAGGGACTTGGTGTTTATTTAACAGAAACCAGCAAGAGAACAGAAAAATAGCATATGACTAAGTGTAGGGCTATTTTCACCATGAAGATGAATAAAAATTGAAATAGTAAGTGCTGATACACATTTCTGAGAAGTTGTCAGCTTATTACATGAAACCTCTCATGAAATTAGTAAATGTTGAATGAAAGCAACTTGTCAAGGAGAGAAGAGTATAGCGGAACATGTTGGAGAATATAAACCATGGAAATTTCAAATGAATTTGTATTTTATATCCTTAACCAAGTTCACATTTTTATTTGCCTATGAATCTATTCACTTGGTGTTTTCTAGCTTTAGCAAACTTGCTATCAAAGAAAGGCAGCATACCTTAATGTAGGAAGACCTGGAAACCCCTTTTATTCCCCTCTTTTTTATTGTTTCTTCCTTATTTTTTTTTGAAACCCATTTTTGTTTTGCCTTTTTATTCATTTTGCTTATCACGCAATTGTTCTCTATTTCAAACTGAGAATGGATTAGTTAAAACCTAGCCTAACCAGTCTCCTGTTAATATTTCAGATATCCTCTCCTTTCATCTGCCAACCTAGACAATAAGCTTTAACTGGAAATGTAGGTGACAATGTCAATAAAAGGAATAAATAAACAGACAATGTCACAGATAAGTTTAACACAAACATTTACTACAGTGTAAACTGAGCCGGAGCTAAGTCTATTTATACAGTCCACTGGCCTGAAATATTATGCAAATTTCAACCAAGAATAAGAAAAGCCTTGGTATAATCACAAATGTGATCTTCCTGAACCTATAAAATATAAACAATCTGTTTTTCTACAGAAATTCTTGTCTCCAATCAAAAAGTTCTACCAATATTTCCACGCCTTCTTTTTCTTCCTTGCCTTTGTTCAGTTTCTTCCAATTACTATGCAATTAGTAATTAGTGATCTAGTTTTTTGCAATATTTCTTATATTGCTGAATTAAACTAATTTTTCATTTATATACTTTATATTTCATCTATTTAACTAGATCAACTCCTTGAGAATCAGAGTCATTAAAAAACTTCTCTATAGGCTACACAGTTCTAAACTCAAGGCATGGCACAAGATAGGCACTTAATAATTATTTGTCCATGGTGTGCCATAAAAAATAATATATTGTTGAGTTGTTCTAAGTTATTTACTCAATTCAACAAATATTTACTGAATACTTATTGTGTGCCAGGAAAGAGCAAATGACCTAAGCTCTCAACAACATTAACTGATTTAATTGCAATTAATGGGTTTGATATTAGTTTAACACAGAAATACTAGTAAGAATCAATTCAAATAAGAAAAGGTGCTAAAAATGAGTGGGATGTTCATTGTGCACCAGTCACTGACTAAGGAACTATATGTGCTTTGGCTCAGTGGATGCCCACAATTCCTGGGACAATTGGTATGAGGGCCCCCTTGCTATGGTAATAGGCTTGGGGCTATTTACAGCACCCACCTTACCCAAGAGTTCTTCCATAGATGCTCTGTAAGAGGCATCCTCCTGAACTAGCTTACTACTATTTTTTATAACCACCTTTGTACAACCTTTATTTTATATCAGGTCCTTGCTTTCTGTCTGCCCCATGAAATCATACTTTTCTTTTTTTTTTTTTTTTTTTCCTCCACAGACTACTTCTCTTGAGTTTTGGCTTCAAGATTCTACTGCCCATAGCTAGCTGAGGGGCAGTTCTGTCCACTCACGTGCCCTGGTTTGGGGGATACAAGCTCAAGTCACAGACTAACCTCCCTGTTTTTCTAGAAATAAAGAGTATACTTAAGACATATGTAAATTTTCTCTTATTTAGATCAAGATTTCAACTATTTGTGCTGACTCCAAATTGGACTTCTTGAAAGGTAGATAAGCCAAAATGAATTATTTAGCTACCCGAGAGACCCTAACTGACCCAGCCCAGTGTCTACACCAACCAAGCTTTGTTGTTCATATGTAATATATAATTTAGTTTAATACAACAATCCAGGAAGTATGGGTCATTACCCCAGTTTATGGAGGATGAAACTGAAAAAATTATATGCTACTGTGGTTTTTGCAAATTTGGGGATCTGAAAAAGTCTCAGGAAGTATACCTTGAGATTGTCCAAAATATACTATATACTCTGTTTTCTTTTTTAAAAAATTTCTTTTGATGGGAGAGAGAAGGAGAGAGAGATTGATTTGTTGTTCCACTCATGTATGCATTCATTGGCTGATTCCTATATGGAGATCGAACCCACAACCTTGGCATATGATGCTCTAGCCTGAGCTACCCGGCCAGGGCTATCCTCTTTTTTTATAGAGGAATAAACTGAAGATCAGAGAAACAATTTGTATAAGGCCACTCAGAGTATGATTCATATCCAGGTTTATATGATGCTTCCAAGCCCTAGTAGCTCTTTTTTACTACACCATACCACCTTTCAGAGGCATCCATGCCTGTTAGTAATGTATCTAGGGATTAGTTTGAAGAAAAGAAAACTCAGAAGATGTAGAGTGACAAGAAGGAGAGCACCAGTGATACTGAGATTATGTTGATTTAGTGACTCTCTTCCAAGCCCTTCCAAGTCCTTGGAAATCTGGATGATTCCCTCTCTCTGGCTGGTCAAAGAAACAACTTAAAGGAACTGAAGCAACAATAAATAATAAACAATTCTCTCTATGCATGTCTGTCTGAAAATTACTAGACATAGTGAAATTAAGCATAAGAGGCCATATGGTCATTATGTTTTAGGTAGATATTTACTTAGCATTTTATCTTTTTAAAGTTATTTATATCATATATTGGCTATTATGCTCTAATTAAAAAACAAAAACAGAACTGCCCTGGCTGGGTGGCTCAGTTGGTTGGAGCATCATCCTGTATAATGAAAGGTTTTGGGTTCAATCCCAGGCCGGGCAGGGTGCTTATGGGAGGCAACTGATCAAGGTTTCTCTCTCTCTCTCAAATCAATAAAAACATATCCTTGGGTGAGGATTAAAAAAAACCCAAAAAACAACAGAACTGTTTTTGCCCTTGAAGTTGGTCTTTATTATGATTGCTTTATACATAGGAAAATTAAGTACTACAATGGCCTTGCTACATGGAAATGTAAATCAGCTGTGAAACCCAGATTGCATTTACATTACTACTAGAGGCCTGGTGCACAAAATCGTGCATGGGTGGGGTCCCTTGGGATGGCCTGCAGAGATCGGGCCCCAGTTCGCACCCCCAGCCTCACAGCCCCAGCTCATGCCCCCAGCCTCACAGCCCCACCTGGCACCCCACCTTGACCTGGTGCCGCCCCCTCACCTGCTCCACCATCCCACCTGCGGGGCAATCAATCAGGGCTGGAAGCCCTGCCCGGCTCCCTCAGCGCCTGGGAGCTGGGTGGTGGCCCTGCTCCTCGCTGCCGCCGCTGGTCGCAGTCTACAGGGTGATTAGGCCCCCGCTCACACCCGCCTTGACCTGGTACCACCCGCTCACCTGCTCCACCATCCTGCCACAGTCCTGCTCTCATCATGGCCCATCGGGGCCAGCAGCACCTCCACTGCCGCCCGTTGCCAGCACCACGTTGCCAATGCCCACCATGTTCTGTGCCGGCCCCTGGTGGTCAGTGCACGTCATAGCGAGCAGTCAAACTCCAGGTTGAACGACCACCCAAGGGGACAATTTGCATATTAGGCTTTTATTATATAGAACTAGTGGCCCGGTGCACGAAATTCGTGCACAGAGGGGAAAGTTCCCTCAGCCCAACCTGCACCCTCTCCAATTGGGGACCCCTTGGGGATCCCTATGGGATCGGGCCTAAACCGGCAATTGGATATCCCTCTCACAATCTGGGCCGGCTGGTTCCTAACCGCTCAACTGCCTGCCTGCCTGATCGCCCCCAACTGCTCCCCCTTCCAGCCTGATCACCACTAACTGTCCCTCCTGCCAGCCTGACTGCCCCCAACTGGTCCCCTGCAGGCCTGATCAACCCTAACTTGCCCCCCTGCTGGCCTGATCTGTGGGAGGTGACCTGGCGGATCAGGGGAAGGCACTGCCCCCATTACCCTGCTGCTGCTACCACTGCCGACCTGAGCCTTGCCCCTTGCAGCCACTGCGACTTTGTCTGGAAGGACGTCCAAAAGATGTCTGTTCTAATTAGCATATTTCCCTTTTATTAGTATAGATTACATTAAGTTTACATATCAACTTTGAAGACAGCTATTTTGGGGAACACCCTAAAATTTATCTATTTGCAAAACTGGGGCAATAAATATGTGACATATGAGACTTACAACATGCCTTGAGTAACTGAGTATCAAAGGCAACTAAAAGAAACACAAAAAATGATTATAGATTGTTTTCTATTTCTAGCTGGTAATTATAGCAAATAATATTTTACTATATTGTAAGAAAATTATTGTGAGAAGCAGGTTAATTGATTTTCTCCATTAAAATGATTGCATTGCTTATTAACTTTATTTTAAAGGTTATTTATCTCAATCTACTAAAAACTTCCTCCCTATCTACCATGGAGAATCTCATAAAAGAGACCCAGATTTTCAAAAATATACTTATCTGTTTTCTAATTTTGCATGAATAGTAGGTGGGAAAAAATCCAATTACTATGTTAACAAAAAGAGGCAGCTGGACTGACTATTTGGTGATCATTCACTGTTTGTGTTGGGATAGAGTGGTTGGCAGGATTTTATTTGATTCTCCCTTCTTTATTAATGTAGAAAGATAAAGTCAGAGAATGTTTCTAAGTTCAAGTAATGTTTATCTCAAACAACAAAAAATAGATGCCATAAAAGCCATTGTAATATCAAGCTATTCAAGTACCTTAAGTTAAAAATAATGATGTACCTAAATCAAATTTAAAAGAGATACATGGCCTCTTTCAGAAAAAAAACAAACTAGTACAGGAAGATGAACAATTTTAAAGTTGAGACATTGATGTGTGCCCTGCTTGGTTTAAACACAGAATTTAAATATATATATATATATATATATATATATATATATATATTAGTGGTATAGTAAGATGGTAAAAGAAAAAATCAAACAGATGTTATAATTAGACAGAGAGTAAGTATATTCAGGGTTGATTCCAGAGTCACCACTTATGAGCTGAGAAGCCTTAGGCAAGTTATTTAATCTCTGTGCCTCAGTTTTCTCATCTCTAAAAAATGGGGAAGCCCAGCTGGTGTGGATGTGGCTCGGTTGATGAGCATCGACCTATACACCAAGAGGTCACTGATTTCATTTCTGGGCAGGGAACATGCCCGGGTTGTGGGTTTGATCCCCAGTAGCGGGCATGCAGGAGGCAGCCAATCGATATGTCTATCTCTTTCTCCCTTCTCCTTCTCCCTTCCTCTCTCTCCAAAAATCAACAAAAACATGTTTTGTTTAAAAATGGGGAAAGTAATAGTACCTACATCATAGGATTATTGAGATAATTAAGTTAATATTCTTAGAACAATACTTGGCTCCTAGCAAATGGCCAATAAATGTTAGCCATCATTATTACCATTATTATTGTAAAAAGATATATTTTAAGTGAATGTCTTTAAATCTGGCTTCGTGAGGTCACACAGAGTGAGGTGCATACAGTTGCGCTGAGCTGTAAGCTCTAAGCAAAGGCCACAAGCTGAATGGGCCATCTAGACTGATGACTCAGACACAGCAGCAGTTCAGGTTTCCAGGCTGATTCAGCCAGTCCTTGGCTTCCAGCCTGACGCTGACAACAAGAATGCTAATTAGTGCCAAGAGTAACTAGTTTTTGTAACATGGGGTGCTGCTCATTAGAGACTGAAATCAGATCTTTTACATCTTGTATAGAACATTAATAGTGATCAACCAAGTTCACATTCAAACCCATGACATAGAGGTAACATGTTTCCTATCTGTTACCCTGCTCCCGAACCATCTGCTTCTGAATTCTAAATTCTCAACTCATCCACTGCCAAGGGGCTAAACATAGCTAAAGGATTTAAATTATAATTTGATCTGACAACCACGTATCAAACAAGCCTTCTTTGGCCAAATAAGTAGAGTGGTGACAAATATCACCGCAGTATATCCACCCTATGGTATGTGCTTTATGACAAGAAAATGGCAACTGAGGGTATTGGTAAGTATCTTAATTCTCATCTCATCTGAGAAAAGATGTCAGCATAAGATTGGTATAAAACTCAGGTAAACAGAACTATTGCTAAGGTTAAGCGATCTGGAGAGGAGGTATCTAGGGAAGTGAAGAATATTTTAGTCTTTCTGTGATTCTGAATTGTCTAATAAATAAATGTTCAATACATATAAACACCATGTGGAATAAAATAAAGCAGATTTAGATGCTAAAATAAATGCTGCTAATGATGATGAACTGGGGCAGACATGAAAAACAAAGAACAGTGATGTTTTAAATACTACTATTTAAATGCGGTTACATATTAACACTGTAATTAAAAAGAGTTTTATGGTTTTTTATTAGCTATTTCTCATGAGTCCTGTCGGCAGATCTGCTTTAATACTCATGTTTTACATATGAGGAAACTGACATACAAAAAGAATAATTAACTAGAGTTACACAACTCAATACAGCAGGTCCTTGAATAACGTTGTTTCGCTCAAATGTCATTTCCTCCAAGGTCATTTCCTCTTTTCCTTATAATGTTAATGAGAAAAATTCCCAGAGTGGGGGCCACTGTCTGTGTGGAGTTGGCACAGTTCTCCCCATGTCTGTGTGGGTTTTCACTCAGGACTCTTAAGTTTCCTCCCACATCCCAAAGATGTCCACGAGAGGTCAACTGGCATGTCTAAGTTGTATGGGTGAGCGTGGGTGTGGGCGTGATGCACTCTTTGATGGAAAGGCATCCTTGCAGTGCCCTGAGCTGCTGAGAGAGGCTCTGACCACCTGTGACCCTGAACTGGAATAAAAGGGTTGGAAAATAATTATTCTTATTTGTTTTTATTAATCTTTCTTAAATGTATGTATAGCCTACATTATTTTGGTGTTTTGGTTCTTTATTTAGAAGCTTGGTGATGTTTGGGTTATCAGAAATATGCCATAAGAACTTAACTGTTATTTATATTAATTAGCCTATTGGTAAAATTGGTTTTGTTATAAGTCATTTTTGCTTCAAGTTGCAGTTTCCAAGAGCCTATCGACAATGTTAACTGAGGACTTACTGTACTAGAAAAAAAAAATTGGAGTATTGAGTTATTATTGGCATATTTTCTTTATCTTCAAGTTTTTGTGAATTGTGTCCCCATACATAAGATGATATGATTCAGGAATTTTTAGAAGTATTTGTTAATTTGTATACATTATCTTTTACCTATCTCTGAATCAAATTCATACCAAAAAAAATGAAATGTCTTAGTATAATTCTGTTCTACGTTGATTTTGTGAGTAAAAGTCCTTTTTAAAAATCTAGTCTCCAGGTAACCTACTCTTTTCTCTAAAAAATCAGTTATTTTTAATTGTGATATTCTATATAATAAAAGGCTAATATGCAAATCAACTGAACGGCAGAACGACCGGTCACTATGACGCACACTGACCACCAGGGGGCAGACACTCAATGCAAGAGCTGCCCCTGGTGGTCAGTGCACTCTCACAGGGGAAGCACTGCTCAACCAGAAGCTGGGCTCACGGCTGGCGAGTGCAGCAGCGGTGGTGGGAGTCTCTTTCACCTCCGCGGCAGTGCTAAGGACCCTCGGGGGATGTCCTTCAAGGGGTCCCGGACTGCAAGAGGGCACAGGCTGGGCTGAGGGACCCCCCCGTTCCAGTGCATGAATGTCGTGCACTGGGCCTCTAGTAATATTCATAAAATGAAATTTACCATGCTAACCATTTTTATTTTATTTTTTTATTTTTATTTTTTTTAAATATATTTTATTGATATTTTTACAGAGAGGAAGGGAGAGAGATAGAGAGTTAGAAACATCGATGAGAGAGAAACATCGATCAGCTGCCTCCTGCACATCTCCCACTGGGGATGTGCCCACAACCCAGGTACATGCCCTTGACCGGAATCGAACCTGGGACCTTTCAGTCCGCAGGCCGACGCTGTATCCACTGAGCCAAACCGGTTTCGGCATCATTTTTAAATGTACAGTTCTGTGGCATTAAGTACATTCATGTTGTACAACGATCACCACCTTCTATCTCCAGATCTTTTTAATTTTGTAAAACTGAAACTTTTTACCTACTAAACAATAACTTTCCATTCCCCTCTATCCCTAAATCCTGGCAACCACCATTCTACTTTCTGTCTCTTTGAATATGACTACGTATAGTTCCAGGTAACCTATTTATGAACAGTCAGAATTGTTTTGTGTTTTAAAGAAAGCTTAAGGGGAAAATACCTTAAAGTGTTCATTTCTGATTAGTCTCTGAAGTAAGAATTTGTAAGGGTTCTGCCTTGAGGATCCACACTAGGCTGGTTTTAGGACTCCGATTTAGCAGAGTTGTGAAACAATTAGTATTTCAGGTGGGAGGCAAGAGCCTCCAGTCTGCAATGTGATTTATGATTGGCTCTCCTACCCTGACAATGCCAAGGGTACTTCTGCAAACTATGGCAATGAAGAGTTGTTTACATGTATTGGCTTTCATGTCTCATATCTTCACATCTTACATCTTTATAGTTCCAATCACCTACTTTTTTTCTTTGAAAGCTCTAAAGAACAAGACCTAGTAAGAATATTTCTGGGCAGCCTAATTTCTATCATGGGGAAAATTTTATTTGTGATAAAATACTGCTGGCTATATTTTTAAAGCATGGTTTTTTCAAGAGTTCTAAGCCATTTTATAATACCTGAGAGCAAATACAGTGAACTCCAAAGGCTGAAAGCACTGGTTCCTAATTTTTTCAAGTACAAGGATGCCTTTCCAACATTAAAAAATGTTGTGGGTCTCCTAAGTGATGATAAATATAATTTTTAATCTATTGATTTAGAAAATACATAAAAAACAACCATTAATTTAATACTTATTTCCAACAAATTTATGTTTTACTATTTATAACACTTTCTAATAAATAATATGCTTATTCTGTTTCCAGACATGGATTTGTGGACCTTTTACACTTACTTCATGGCCCTACAAGGGTCTTGCTCACAAAAGAGAAATTACTGATCTAAGGAAAAAAGAACCTTCTAGCCCCACCCAACTCTCTCACTCACTGGCTCTATGATCTTGAGAAAATCACTCCATATACTTCAGTTAACTCATCTTTTCAGTTACTGAAAAATGAGGAAAATTTTTTTTACTTACTTCAGATTACAATTAGTATAAAATAAAGTATTTTAAAACTGAAATGTGATATATATGATAAAAACTTCTAAAAGCGATATATAAATATGAAAACTTTCATATTATAGGAAAAACATGAAGACATTAGCAGAGAACCTTGGACACTAAAGATTAAAATAGAAAATATAAAATGACTAATTTTAAGGTGTAAATTTAGACACCTTAAGAAAAGAACTAACATTCCAATGTAATTATGAGGATGTTTATAAAGAACTGTACTAGAATAAAATTGGAAACACACATTTTTTTTAATGTGGAACAATAATTGTGATATATAAAAAATTTAAAAAGTCTTTAAAACAGTATAATATGACCTTATTTTATTTATTTATTTTTAATGTATTTCTTAATTATAATTGACATAGACCCTATTTTATTTTTTTTTAATTCTGGAGTACAATATTCCAAAAATTTAAATGGTTATGTCTAGGTAGTAGAATTATTAGAGGTTTTTCTCTCATATTTTTTCTTAGTTGTACTTAAAAAAAAACACTCCTAATAAGGGTGTATTTTGTTTACATATAGAAAAAAATAGTGAAAGTTTTCCCTCAAGCCAAGCCCCCCCCCAAACAAATAAACAAACAAACAAAAAACCCAAAGCCTCAAGTACACGGGAGGGGGGGTGGGGGGAGAGGGAGGAAGAAACAAAATTTAGCTGTTGTATAATTGATGGATTGATGGTATCTATCTACCAAATATATGTGTGTATATAAATCAACTTTGTGTGTCTATATCTATTTCTATATCTACATCTATATCTGCACTTGAGGAGGTAATCAGAATGACCAGTAGGAAAGGGAAATGAAAAGAAAGAGTCAGCAATGTTCATTTAAGAAAGTCTTATCTGCTCTTGATGATAGAGCTGGGGGCCCCGGTCCAACACGGCCAAATGCCATGACCATTACCTGCCTTGCTGCAATGCTTGCAGCAACATTCTCATCTCAATTTAGTTTAGTTTTTATTTAAATTTTTTTCTTCCTATTGATTTTTTAGTTTAAAAAATACATTGCCTTATAGATAAAAAAATTTATGTCAATAGAAGAACATATTTGTTTGTTCTAAAGCCATTTATCTCATTATAAATTAACAAATTGGAATTCTGGCTGCTATATTACTCTCTTCGGAGTTTGGTTTGTAAGTACTTTGCTAAAGGACTGGATCGCTGTAAGAATTTTTGATAAACAAATTAGGTTTCTGAGCTTGGACAGCTGAGGACCAGATGATGGAACCTGATGAGTTCATCAAGGTAATTACAAGCTGCAAGGTCTTGTGACAGTCAACCACTGGACTTCCCTAAGAAGCAGTCTTATAATTCAAAGTCTGACCTTTAGCATGAAATAAATACAAGGCAGGTGTGTCTTGGAGACTTTGCCATAAAACATTTCCACAGTATGAACAATGGGGATGGCTTTTAGCTATGATCCAGCATACCTGGATCTGGAGTTGTAGATGAATTGTGAACCAGAAAAGGTCAGTCAATTATCCAAAACAGCAGTTGATATCAGCTCGAACATGAAATTATAATTGGAGCCTCCTAGTCCAGCATATGAAACTGTTTTATAGAGCTTTATGAAAGAGTGTCACAGGTATATAATGCACATATTCATGTCTGAATCTCCCTTCCCTGCTTTAATAAGCACTTACTGAGTAACTAGTATGTTCAAAGCACTCTGCTAGGTTAAGATTTTCTTCAAATCTGTTCTGTATGTCTTATAATTTGAGTAAATGTTTAACATTCAAAGTAGGGTAGAGGAAAATGTGACTATTTACTAAGAATCTACTACTTGCCAGGCACTGTTCTAGATGTACTACAACTTAATTCATGTATTATTTACTAAAACCTTAGGATATGTACCATATAAGTTCTCTAATGAGATCATAATTGGATGCACTTCATTTTATCAGGTCATTCCATCAGACTACTTATTTTATCATTAAACAAAAACCATCAATACTGAAAAGCATTTATTAATCATATAATTTTATATAGAACTGAAGTGCCACCATAACTGAATAATTTTAGAGTAATGGGTTATAAGTGGTCATTCAGAATGGAGACTGGAGGCAATGACAGATCCCCTTTGTGATGAATCAACAATGAATATTACCAAAAGAAGAGTTTTTTTCTTCTCCCATTAAGTACTTAGGTTTCCCTTAAAAAAGAAAAAGAAAAGAAAAGCTCAGAAAAGACCACATATTGTATGATTTCATTTACAGGAAATATCAAATAGGAATGACTGCTAAATGATTATGGGTTTTTGGGGAGAACGGTAATGAACATTTTAAATTTAATTGTGACAATGGTTAGAAAACTATAAATATACTAAAAAACCACAGAATTGTACACGGTTGGTTGAATTATTGTGTGTATGTGACTATATCTCAATATAGCTGCCATTTTTTAAAAGTTCTGAATTTTTGCTGTCCAATAAACACAATCCCTCAGACTGGCCCTGTGAGACACCCTCTTACTAGTAATAGCATTGGAGGGTTTTTACCATTAATCAATTGTAATTTCAAAAAGCAATAGGCAACCAAAAAAGTGAATTCCAGAACAGAAGACAGGAACTTATAGAAACTATGGAGAGTGATAAATACTCTGGGAATAACTTATATGCATCATAAACTAAATCACTGACCTAATTCTTCATGAAATAATAATACTGAGAAAATCCTGACCCCCTCCAGGATTCTGTTGTCTGTCTTTGACCAGCTCAACCACTCTGTACTTCATCCATGAAAAAAGCACACTGTTGCCCATCCAGGCCTATTGGTGTAATTTCTAACCTTTCCTTTTTGGCTCTGCAGTATCTTGTCCATTTTTAAATATTACTTGGAGGTATCCTTTCTTCAGTCCTCTTCCACCTTGTTTTACAATTTTCTAGGACAGCCTCCTCCCTGTACTTCAACACTTGAAAAAAATAGCCCCTACCCACCCCAGAGAGCCCAATTCCGCAAGGAGAAAAGGGGTGGTTTAGTTGAAAACCTTGGGTGAGGATAGATATAAAAATACTCTTATTGCTCTCTTAAACATTAGATTCCTGGGGGCGCCAGGAAGTTTCTTAGTAAAATTTACTAGGCAATGTTAAATCTTTCAATTGTCCAGACATCCCAGTCAGTTTCCTCTTGCTTTGCCTCCCAAGGTGATTTCCCAGGGAAGGCCTTACCTGGCACACACTGCAGTGGGGCTCCACCCGCTAAGGAGGTTGCCACCGGGGCTCCCAGCCCCTCACCTCACTTGCTGAGGGCAGGGAAAGCTGCCTGGCTCTCCCTTCCCGGGCTTGCCCATCCTGCTAATTTTAGGCCGCTTCCTCATGCGGCTGCCATGGGTATCAGAGCATGTGGCTCCCCTCCGAGGAGCTATTTTCTCCTGTGAGCCTCACTTGTTTCCAATTTCTCTCCCTTCTTTGCCCACCCCTCTCCACTCTGTGGGGTTGAACTATTTCAAAGTAATAAATAAAATATCTTTCAGAATTATGCTAATTCTAATCTGAATTTATTCCTGAATCCAAGGGACTAAGGAAAACCTTTTATATTAGATTTTAGTTGTACCTTCCAGGTGCCATATTTCCAAATCATGTGTATCTAACAAATATTGACTAGGTTTTTACTGTGGCCAAGATGTCGCCTTAAGTCACAGGGATACAATGATGAGCAAAGCAAATGTATATTTCAATGAGGTAATCTTGATAACAGACATTTATCAAACTTCCACTGTGTTCTGTGCTCTGTGTTAACACCTGGGAATGTAAAAATCAACAAGGTAGAGCCCCTGTCATCAAAGATATTTCCATATACATAGAGATTCAAAGAAGCAGGGCTTATAAATTCCTATTGAGATTTAGATATAATGGATTCACTCATTCATTAATAAAAAGAGACCCGAGATGATTCTATTAACATAGTACTCTTCTAGGCTTTGGAGGAAATTTTTTAAAAAGTATAATATAGGTCCCTCCCTTAGAAAGATTGTAATCGAAACAAGGAACAATTATGCAATTGACAACTATTTAATGGATCTTTATTATACACATGTTCATTGTCTTCACTTAGCGCTTCTTAATTATCTTCTTCCCTAGAGACATTGTTTTGAGAGATTTTGTACAAAAACTTTTTTCTAACGATTAATTTTTCATATTTTATTGCTCAAAGATAAAAAAATTGGCAACTAGAGCTTCTGACTAATATGAAACAATTGTATTTGTTCATTCTTGGGGATACAAGGTTGAAAAGACCCAAGTTCCTGACCTTGAGCTAGCAGTCTAGGGAGAAAGACAGACAAGTGATTATGTTGTAATGTGGCAAGTTCTACAACAAAAGATGAAACCAAATTTGGGGGTGAGGGGGATTTCCTAACTGTTATAGACAGGGCAAGTCTTCATTAAGAAAGAACTGTCTGAGTTGAGTCTTGAAAAATGATGATCTCATTAGGTTGAAGGAACAATGTGAAAATGAAGAAAAGTGTGAGAGAGCATATTTCATAGCTTATATACTGAAGATAAGGTATGATTTGGAGGATGTGGCAAGAATGAGGTTGCAGATGATGATAAAGACTTAATTATGTAGGATTTTTAATGCCTAGTGATAAAGATTTTAAGGATATGTGATCAAATCTGCATTTTAGAAAGATCACCTCCATGGCTGTGTGGATGGACCAAAGAGCCAAGACTATTGGTAGTCCACAGTTGTGGCAGAAGTCCAGGCTGGAACTGCTGATAGTTGTAAATAAGGTAGTGTAGGAACAATGAAGATTTAAATATTTATGGCCAAAAAGCCAAGAAATTATGTCTGCATATGTTATTGGCAAATCAAACAAATTGCTTATTAACTTAAAGAATAAAAATAAGCAAATGCAATAGACAAAATACACATGCTAAACAGCATCTCAAGGGTCTCCTTTATATCATCTTGAGCATTTTGCTAGTCTGTGGAGCCTGAAGGGTTGGAGAACCTGGAGAAGCTATTCTAGGCAGCCAAAGCACAGATGATTATCCAAATATAAACAAGGCATGTCTGAATATATTCAGCTCAAGATTTTTAAAGTGGTGGAGGAATTAATTAACCTTACTGTGATAATTATTTCACAATGTATCAAATCATCACATTGTACACATTAAACTTACACAATGTTACATATCAATTATATCTCAACTAGAGGCCCATTGTAGGGATTCGTGCACCAGTGGGGTCCCTCAGCCTAGCCTGCACCCTCTCACAATCCGGGACTCCTCGGGGGATGTTGGAGAGCTGGTTTCGGCCCAATCCTTGCATGCCAGGTCCCTTGGCCTGGCCTATGGGGATTGGGCTGAAACCGGCCCGGTGCATGAATTCAGGCATGTTTCTATGCCTGTGCATTGAGTGTCTGCCCCCTGGTGGTCAGTGTGCATTATAGCTACTGGTCAAACGGTCGGACACTTAGCATATTAGCCTTTTATATAGATAGACTAGAAGCCCGTTGCAGGAGGATTCCTGCAAGTCCCGGCTGGGGCGGGGCTTAGGCGGCCCGTTCACGCTGCCACTCAGGGCTGCACACGGGGGTCCCGGCTCGGGGCAGGGCTTAGGCAGCCCGTTCACACCGCCAAGCCCCACCGCTGCCCAGGGCCGCACATGGGGGTCCCGGCTGGGGGCGGGGCTTAGGCGGCTAATTTGCATATCACGCTGATTAGCCGATGGGAGGCGTAGCGAAGGTACGGTCAATTACCATGTTTGTCTATTGTTAGATAGGATAATGCTGACGGGGGGGGGCAGGGGGAGGGAAGACCACCACAAAATAAAGCGAGTACAGACATACCTTGATATATTGCAGGTTTGGTTCCAGACCACTGTAATCAAACAAGTATCACAATAAAGCGAGTTGTAATCTTTTGCTGGTTGGAGGGTTTTGCCTGCAGTTTGTAAAAAAAAAAAAAAAAAAAAGCTGTGGGACATTTACACAATGAAATACTATGCAGCTATAAAAAAGGGGATCTCTTACCCTTTGGGACAGCATGAATGGACCCAGAAAATATTATGCTAAGTGAAATAAGCCAATCTGAGAAGACAAACATCACATGATCTCACTTATTTGTGGAATCTAATGAAAAAAAAAATGAATTGACCAACAAAAGACCCGAAGCATGGAGGCATAGAACAGACTGACATACCTCAATGTGCGGCTGGGGGGACGAGAAGAGATAAACCAAAAAATGTATATACTTATATGCAAAGTCCATGGACATAGGCAATAGGGTAGTGAAGACCTGGGAGGGCGGATAGCGGCTGGGAGGAAGAGGGTAAAGGAGAGAGGGGGGGGAATGGGAGATATATGTAATACTATCAACAATAAAAAATTAAAAACAAAAAAGAACATGGCAAGTAAACTTATAAGAGCAACTCTAACCCCTCACTCAGGCAATTGCATGAATCTCACTCTTTCCATTATTCTAACATTTTTGATTGTATGTAAATGGATACCTGCCCATGATTTTTAATAGTGTTTTAAGAAGAAAGCATAACTTACCTCAGAGCCTCTTAGTAGTTCTCCTTCATCTGTGTCTCCTTTCTTTTTCTTGGTTGTATCTTTTTTAAAAATGTCTCGTGGATTTTTAAGTAGAATGTGACTCTCCATTGGTACCAAAAAGAAAAGATTCTTAAAAAAATTTTTAAAAAAGAAATGCAACACCTGTGGCGTGAAACAAAACAAAGCACAGAAAACAAGGTATGCCTGCAGTATTCTCTGATGGTGTAGTGCTTAAAAAAAGAAAGATGTTTTCCACACCAGAACAATTCTAACATTCCCTACTCCCCAGGATTTCTATTCTATTGTCAACACTATCAGAGCTTGTGAATGAGAGCAGTGTGGAAGCGGCTTTTGGGACGTTAGCTTTCTTTTAAAAATTGAACAGATGAAGTTTGTTGTTTGTTGAAAGTGAACAGCCCAAAACACTGAAATTCACCTCTTAATATACTTAAGTTTACAGAGTAATTTTTCTTTTTTTAAAAAAAAAAAAAGTAAAACAGCCCAGCTGATGTGGCTCAATGATTGAGCGTCAACCCATGAACCAAGAGGTTACCGGTTTGATTGCCTGTCAGGGCACCTGCCCAGGTTTCAGGGTCAATGATCAGTAGGAGGCATGCAGGAAGCATGCGGGAGGCAGCCGATCTATGTTTCTCTCTCTCTCCCTCCCTCTCTTCTAAAAAAATCAATAAAAAACATAATTTAAAAAAATAAAAATAAAACAGCATTCTTAGGATACATTCTCAGAAGTGTGACCCCTGGGTCAAATGGCAGTTCCATTTTTTTGATGCATGGAACAGACAGATCTCAGAGGGGAGTGGGGGAGGGAGGATGGGAAGAAATTAAACTAAAGAACTTATATGCATTTATGCATGGCCCATGGACACAGACAATAGTGTGGTGAAGGCCTGGGGTGGAGGGGGGGGATGGGGGAAAATAGGGGACATCTGTAATAATGTCAACAATAAAAAATAAAAAATTATAAAAAAAGTAAAACAGCAGCTTGAATTGTATGGATTTTTCTTGGGCAAACATTGCTGTCATTTTAATATAGCTAAACTGCATTTAGATAATATGGAGATGGCAACTATAGTATGTCTTTTAGGAGCACTGCCCTTCCTAGTCACTACTTCTCAACTGTTCCTACTGGCTATCACATCTTACATTGAGACTATAAGAATCCATTTTCAAACTCAAATGAAAATCTATTCATAAAATGCTTGTGTTTTATTTATTTTTGGATGATAGCTATTTTGTGATCCTGTGCTGCTTCTGTAAGATTTTTAATGCTTAATTAAGAACCTGAAATGTGTTGTAAATTCCCTTTAGAAATGAATAAGGTGCAAGCAAGACTGTTTCTTTTATACAGTTGTGTACTTTGCAAGTTGCTAATAAAGGATTTAAGAGATGAACATAATCATTCTGTGCTTAGTTTCTACTCAAAGAAGCAGTACTGTTAATTTGACAAAGACTTGTCAAATTTAGTTTTAGTCCTGATCCTATTTGAAAGCAGTGAGACATGCCACTTAAATATATACATACATATATATACATATGTATATATAGGTGTGTGTGTGTGTGTGTGTGTGTGTGTGTATTTTCTTGTCTTTTGACTTGATGAAGGTTATATTACTGATTTAAGTTGGTAGGGGACCGGGCACAAGGAACAAAATAAAGTGAACTTTCCAGATTTCATATTTCTGACAGCTATATTAGAACTTTCCAACCTCAGATATCTTTATAGGACCCTTCAAAATTAGTAGCAACAAAATAGCTCAATTTGCTACCCAAAGTTTGACTGTTAAGCCCTATAGTTGAGATTTCTCCACTTTATTGCTATTTTGTTTCTTTTAAAAGAAAAAAGATTCATGTAAGTATAGATCCCACACTTCATACTGTATTGCTTTGGTGGAGCTCATTATCAACTAGAACTTGCAGAATCCTCATCTTATGATTGCTGGGATAAAATTAACTTTAAGACGTAATTTATGATATAATTCTTTGTTTTTAAAAACAATTTTTATTCTTTACTGACACACAAAAAAGACCCAGGGCATTTTGAGCACTTTCTCTGCTCGGAAAGTGTAGTAACTGGAGCATTAGCACGGTAATTTCAAAGGCTTGAACACATCCCCACATACTGGTCAAGGGCCACATTACATGTGATTTTGCAGGCTTATGCCTATTTCAATGCTAGTTGAATGCCTAATAATTAGGGGACGAAAAGCAAACACAAAGAAGTTATAGAGAATTATAGAAAGAGAGCATTTAAAAAATGTCTCAGATATTCATAATATAAACATTTCTACTGTTTCACACTAGGATACTGAGAAGGAAATTGCAGCTAGAATGTAAATTTGGAGCAGGATATGAAGTTAGTATAATTGTGAGAGTGAAAGTTGAGAAAAATTCTATAATAAATATCCAGAATAATTTTACAAAATAGATTAAACGGCATAGATTATAACGGATAATATCAAAGCAGAAAATTACCAGTGGCCCAGCATTCTTTCCTACAAACCTTCCATCACAACCCTGTTAATCCTATTCTCACAGTATGTTTTTTATCTACTTTCTTCATTTTTTAATCTCCATCACAACCTCCTTAGTTTCACCACTATTCTCTCATTTGTATTATTGCAAAAGCCTGCGCAATAATGTATATCCTCCATTTTGACCCTCCTCTAATTCAGCAGTCCTATCCAGTTCAGCATCAAATGCAATCTTTTTCTTAACACACATAATCATTGCCCGTCTGCTGGCATGAAACCCTTGAATAGTACATAGAATAAAACTCCTTAATGTGCCCTACCGGATCTGGACTCTTGACTACCTATCACCAAGCATATCAACTGTCCCTGTGCTCAACTGTATTAATTTTCTTTCAGTTCCTGGAAAATGCCACGCTCTTTCCTCCTTCAAGGGTTTTGCATTGCTCCCTCCACCTAGAATTGCTTTTCACCCCTCTCTTCACAAAGCTTGATCCTTCTCTTTGTTCTAAGTTGTGTATGTTTTTTCCATGACGAATCTAAGTTATTTATTAAACTATCTCCTGCCATAAACCCAGAGAAGGGAGATTAGTATGTTCTAGTCATCATTTGATACTTAGGAAAGAAAGTCATCTTAAGGTTCCGTACACTTTTCTGGTCCATGTGCAGAGTAATGGTCCAAATCAGTGCTGTGGTCCCCACTAGGTAGTGGTCCAGGTTCTCTTTATTCATCTTCATAGCCAGTTGGAAGCAGATTCACATGAGGATTATGAAATAGTGTATAGTTACCATATTCCCAGGGAGAGGGCTTAGACCTGATCTGAGATGGGGTAGGCCACAAACTCAGGTCTCTCCTACTCTTCTCAGTTTTTGTTGTTGTTGTTGCTTTTTTGAGAGAGAGGGAGAGGGACAGAGATAGAAACATCAATGAGCGAGAAACATCATCAATGGGCTACCTCCTGCACACCCCCCCTAATGGGGATGGAGCCTGCAACCCAGGCATGTGCCCTGACCGTGAATGGAACTGGTGATCTCTTGGTTCCTGGGTCAATGCTCAACCACTGAGCCACACCAGCAAGGCGGTGCTCTAAGTTTTAATAGTGACTCCTCTTTGAGGCCTTCACTGTCCATTCTATTTCAAGGACTTTCTCTATTATTCTCTATCTCTACGCCGTTTGTACCCTTAGTATTTATTAAAATTTGAAATTCTTTTGTCTGGCTAGTCGTTTTCCCCCCCTTCTATCTCTACTACTAGAATTGGGAAGGCAGCACAGAGTAGGTGCTCAGTAAAGACTTATTCAAGAACCTGGTAAAAGATCTGCCTTGTTTACACATTAGGCTGAAGCCATTAATGCTAGCTCAAAGGCCAAGGAGAAATGACTATGGGGCCCATAAGACAGGGGATGAAAAGAGCAGAACTCTCCAGTTGTTAGGGAGGGACATAAAAAAGTGTGGCTGTGCAACTGCTTAAGTGGAGGCTCTAACCTCAGAGAGCAGGAGTGGGTAAAATGACTAGAGGAGGCCTTTCCAGTTGTCCAGTCAAGGTGAAATCTATGATTTGGTGACAATTGGTAATAAATTATTTTGGACAATACCATTTTATCCTTTCAAAGTTAACTAATAAAAGGATTAACCTTGCCACTCATCCCATTTTCCCATTGTTGGAACTTAGGTTGTTTTAAATATTTGGTATGAGAAATAACATTATAACAAAAATCTTTGTTCAGACTTTTATTTTCCTCTTATTAGAATTGGGAGAGTAGCACATAGTAGGTGCTCAATAAATATTTGTTAAATGCATCTTGTATTTCTTTAGGATAGCGTTTAAGAAGTGATATTTATATAGTTTAGTACACTATCTCACAATAAATATTGCTATTATTATGAACTGTTAAGTGAAATTTACTGCCTCTTGAAACATATGGCCAAATATATTTATTTGTGATCATTTACAATGCTGCCAGCACCCTTAATAATTCAATAAATAATTTTTGAGCACATGCTGTAGGCCATAAACTGTAATATATTATAATTATCTACATATTACATATATAATATACATTTATGAATCGTACAATAAAATATCAGGTAATGATAATGGATGTGAAAGGCAATAAAGTAGTATAAGATTACAGAGTGAGGGGGTGTTTTTTGGATAGGACAGTCAGGGAAGACTGGAGAGATGACATGAGTAGAGAACTGAATGAAGAAAGTGAGGTGAGGTCCAGCACGAAAAATATGGCTGGATGGAAGGGAGCAAAGCTAAGAGTGGGACAAAATGAATACCTATTTTAGTGGTGTCTCAACAGTCTGAACATTACCTTTTAAAATGAAAATAATACAGTAGGTAAAAAAATATTTCATTTTGTTCTAAATTAAAATTATTTCATTATTGGTGATATGGAATACTTTCCCAAATGTTGACTACTTGTAGTTCAAAAGATATAATATTAGTAATAATAGCAATCATTTATAAAAAACACTTGCCAAAGGAGCAAGACACTGTACATGTTACCTTATTGAATCCCACAACAACCCAGTGAGATAGGAATTAACATCCCCCACTTATAGAAATTGTGACTGAGGCATAATTTTCTGTAAAACAGATCATTAGTAAATGTCTGAGAGGATAGGAGAGAGATTTGAGGTGGCCTGTAGGCTCAAGCTCTGAGTCCAGACAAATCAACATCAGAGGCCATATTTCTCATCAATATCTCATGCTGCTTTTATGCAGTAAATTTACATTATCCTAATACCCCTCTGATCCTATAGTTGTCTCATCTTAAAGATAATCACAGGCTATTTTCTAAAATCTTACACTACAGTTTCATAGATTTATAAGGTTAAAAGGAACATCTACAGATGTCCATTCTACTTTCTATAAGCAAGACCTATTATTAAAAATATTCCAGAGAGAAGAGCAGTTGAAATCTTGCTCTTGGCATATGTTGCCAGTTTGGCTCAAATAAACTCATAAAAATTATCTACCAAAAAAAAAAAAAAAATTCCAGAGAGATGTATCCATGTGGCAGAGATAGCTGTCCACTAATTCAGGTTTCTCTTCTACAGTATAAAGTAGTACCTGGAACTCATCCAGAGATTGTTTCCCTGTCCCCTTATATCTAGGTAGGTAGTTCTTGCTGATGTTGTATGTGCAGAAGTAATATGTGGCACGTCTCAGATAAGAATTTGAAGAAACTCCCCATACTCCTATCTCCTCAGGTTCCTGGAAATCAGCTTTCATTCAGTAGGAATATCCACTTGGACTGTTAAGAAGGTAACAAATACACCTTTATTATGCTAAGCCACTCGAATTTTAGTATTGATTTGTTGCAGCTCAAGTATATTATCTCAAAAATCCCAAAGTCCATAACTTCCCCTTTACTGATATATTCTGAGGGATCAAGTCCTTAACATTCAAAGAGAACAAAAATCCTGTAAGGGCAATGAAGCTACCAAAATAAGAATGAAGCATTTTTTTGTGGGCATTCTCACCATTCCTAATATTGAAATTACTAGAGGCCTGGTGCACGAAATTCATGCACGGGTAGGGTCCCTAGGCTGCCAGCAGGGCCTTCCTTTGTTCCACGCCGCTCCCGGTCGAACTCCCAAGGGGACAATTTGCACATTAGGCTTTTATATAGAGAGAGAGATGCTTTCTTTGCTTAAAGCATCATGTCATTTTTACACTTATTTCTGTAACATACTGTCGTTGGTTGAATTGGGTCCCCCGAAGAGATTTGTTGAAGTCCTAATTTCTGCTACCTGAGAACGTGATCTTATTTGGAAAGAGGGTCTTTGTAGATAGAACCCAGTTAAAAAGAGGTCATAATGGATTGGGGTGGGCCTTAAGCCAATGATGCATCCTTTTAAGAGGAAAATTTGGACACCAAGTAATGCTCAGACTGTTGAGATCCATAGGGAAGAACACCATGTGGAGATGGAGGCAGATTACAGTGAATGCCAAGGACTGTAGCAACCACCAGAAGCTAGGACAGGAGAATGGGGGCAAAGTTCTCTGAGAGTCCAAGTGGGAACCCATCCTGCTGCCACCTTGATTGCAGACTCCTGGCTCCCGTAACGGAGACAATAACTTTCTGCTGTTTTAAGCCACCCACTTTGTGGTATTTTGTTATGGCAGCCCTACAATACTAATCTGAAATGTGCTTTTCAAGGAGATAAAGACACATGACCTATTGTGGAATTCTTTCCAAGGCCTCAACATTCACCCCTAAGTCACAGGTTCTAGCAAAGTCCAACATAAATTACCAAAGTGCCTTCCTTGTTTCAAGTTTCCTCCTTTTAAGAGGTTAAAACTTCGATTTTATAAAGCAGGGACTCCAGCCATATGCATTACTACATTTTCCCCGAGTGAAGGAGATGCTGCAATGTGAATTTACCTTCCAGGGAGAGTGCAGCAAGTGATGGCAGCCATCACTATTACCAGAAGCCTAAGTGGTGGTGCTGACATTTAATGCCATGGCCTCAGCCATGGCTATGAATATACCTGTCATCCTCAGATTAGCTCCGGCTGAAGCTGAGAGAGACAAGAAAAGGCTTCACGCGCCGTCATAACTCTGTTGTATTTCATCTGCTACTTAAAATTCTCCTTGGGAAAAGACAGAATAAAATTACAGTGGGGCTTTGACTCACGAGTGTCCCGACTAACGAGTTTTTTGAGATACCAGCTGCCTCTGGCCGATTTTTTGCATTGAGTTGATAGAGTAATTTGAGTTAACGAGCTCCTTAACAAGCTCCTTAACGAGCTCGGTCTCGGAACCAATTAAACTCGTAAGTCAAGGCCCCACTGTATAGCCTGGAACCTATGAGCAGAAAAAGAGAGTTTCTTCACTAAAAGGCCCTCGTACACGCAGAAGCACACCTCCGACGATCTTCGGGAACTCCAACTTCGATATCTGGCCCTTGGCTTCCAAGGCAAAAAAACAGCTCACTGCGCAGGCGCGCGGGGCGCCGATCCGGGGAGGATTCCGGCGCAGGCGCGCGGGGCGGGAAGTGGGCGGGCCCGCACGCGTGCTCCGTGGCTCACTTCCGGCGGCCCCTCCCCCTCCCCTCCCACGCCTCTTCACTTCCCCCTCTCCCTTCTCCCATCCTCTCCCCAAACTCTCCCCACCCTTCGCGCTCTCCGCCCCGCTGGGCTCCAGCCCTTCCCCTCCCGCTCCATCCGGGGCGCTGACGGCTGTTTCTGGACTGGACATCGGCGGCGGCGGCTGCTCTAAGAGGAACCCGAGAAACTTTCCCAGGAGCCGGGAGGGGAGCCGCGAGCAGCGGCACCGACACCGGAGGAGCCCTGCATGGTGTTCGCCGCCACGGGTTAAAGGAGGAGGGTCCAAGCGCTGGAGACCTGCCTCAGCGGCCGCGCCGCCTCGCTGTCTGGGGAGGCGCCGCCCTCCGCTGCCCGGAGCTCCCCCCTGCCTTGAGCGGTCGGGTGAGTCGTTGCCCGGGGCGAGGGGGGGGGGGTTCGGGGGTGTGTGACGGCGTTAGGAACGGGGCCGGCGGGGCCGGGCGGATACAGGCCGGCCGGGCGCCGGGTGCTTTCTCAGCGCTTCCTCGTGGTGGGGGGCGGGGAACGAGGGCAGGGTCGCGGCTCCCCGGCATGGGGCCCGGAATGTGGCACCTCGCGGGGGAAGGGCCCCCTCGGACCGAAGGCCGCCGAGGTGCCGAGCCGCGACCGCCGGTCCCTGCGACTTGTGCGGGCGGGCGGCTGCCGTAGTGAGCTGAACTGGTCGGCCGGCGAGGCTGGGGGTGCGCAGACGGGTCCTCCCCCCTGGTCCCCCCGAAGTGGTCTGAGTGGACGGACGTCCAGGGAATACGATGGGAATGAAAACTGCTTCTCAGCCCCCCTACCTGTTGCTGGCGGGAGGACGCCTTTCTTAGACCCCTTCAGACTTGGAAAAGAAAAGGATGGTTAAACCTCGTGCGCTGAAATCAAGGGGTATTTTTCCTGTCCTCTCTCCTTAAAATTTAAAAAAAATTTTTTTTTAAAATTTTTTTCCCCCGGGGGGAAACAATGCAGAGCTCTCGGGAACGATCGAGTTCTGATGTTCCAAAAGAATGAGATCCAACTTGTGTGAATGGATGGGGTCGTGGAATGGGACGGCGTGGGCACCGGCTTGCCCGAACGTCGGAAAGTTGGGTTTTGAAACTTCGCAGGTTCTGTGTAATAATGAACGTGGGTGACTGCCGCGAGCACCAGGCGGACTTCCTGTCATTGTGTTACTTAGTGATGCGATGTCCTTTAAGGCCCGGGTGGCTTTAGGTGAACTGGACTCTGTTATCTGTGTCTTTACAAACGCAGAAATACTCCATGTGCTGGAAAGTTCGACAGATTTCGCCACCCAGCTATCAATGGCCCAGCCCCCATGCCTATTTTTTGAAAGGTCGGCCGTGCTGGAATTGCTTGCGGGTTTTTTTTTTTCCAATCCTCATATAATGGTCTCGGAGGTATAGATAGATATTGATGGCCCAGGGGGAATGTTTTCCAGTCGCGGTTACCACTCATTAATAGACAAATGTTGAATTTGGGGGAGAATCTCGATATTAAACTGCGTGTTTTCTTTTGTGAGTATGACAATTATGTCCATTGATTTAGTTTTAAAATTAAAGTTGTAGTGAGGTCGGAGTGTTACGTTTTTTATTTTTAATTTTTATAAGTATGATCTTTCGAGGCGATTGTCGTTAAGATCGCGGCCTGGCAAGAGAATAATTTTCTCTAGGGCCTCAACATTGGCATGAATAATTGGAAGTCGTTTAAATGGTGGGAAATTTAAAGTTTCCATTATTGGTTTTCTATTACAGATCAGAACTTCAGTTTTCTGTTGATGTTGGAGGTAGGTATTAGAAGGTTTAATTATGCTGTGGCTTCAGGGAGATTTCAGGGTTTTATGTTTCTGAAGTTGGCTAAGTTTTTCACTGTAATTTCCTTGATTGTTGCGACAGTAATGTCTTATTTCTTCCATTGAAATTATTTAAAGCAAAAAGGAGAAAAGGATTAATTTCATCAAGATACTTATAATATTTGTAGTAGAGGATCACAAGATAAAGTAAAAACTAAATGTTTAAACTTTTACAGAGCTCATGGAGAGAGCTAAATGTTTCTATAGCAAATATTTTAAAAAATACAACTGATTGGTTTTGAAACTGAATGATGCTTATATGTAGCATATTGTGAGATGGATTTAATGTTTACTATATAATAGTTATTGTAGCCTTGCAATTGAAAGAGCAACAATACATCATACTTCCTTTGAAGTCATCTTAACTTTTTTTCTATCTCCTCAGCCATAGAGATACCTCCAACTTTCCAGTGTTTCAGAAAGAGAGTTTTTTGTTGAAACTGGAAGACCTAAAGAATTACAAACATGTTATGCTGGGGAAATGCATCTTTTGGACAGCTAGGTTTGGGTGGAATTGATGAAGAAATTGTATTAGAGCCCAGAAAAAGTGACTTTTTTATAAACAAAAAAGTCCGAGATGTAGGATGTGGACTCAGGCATACTGTATTTGTTCTGGATGATGGAACAGTGTACACATGTGGATGCAATGATCTGGGACAGCTAGGTCATGAAAAATCCAGAAAGAAACCAGGTAAGTTGAAAATTTGTTTGTTATTTCTAATAATTATATCATTTAAGTTTGACATGTCAAATAGTTTCTCTAGTCCTAGACCCATATTTTTTGTCAAACTTTAAAAGCAAACCAGGATTTAAATATATCCTTTATATTTACATACTCCTAAGTACTTTATATTGTGGTTTCCTTTTTTAACTCCTACTGTTATAAAACCTTACTGTATGAAGCCTTGTTTCAGAAAATAATTATGGTGACGTAAACAAATAGAGAAAAATCATTGTTTACATTGCCTACATTGTTTAGGTATATTTGATATAGAGTATATAGTATGCAGGTCTTTTTTAACAAGTACTGTTCAGCGACCTTGGGCAGATTTTAAATGCATAACTTTGTGTTGTTTTTCATACATTAGAAAGAAAAATATTAGTATGAAAGCATTTTACTTTCCTAATATATATAATGCTTCTATTTTTCTCCCTGTTGTAGCATTTTAAATAACATCTTTTATTCTCCTTCTCTAGCACCACTAACTATTAAAGGTTTTGTGATTCTGAGATGTCCTGATTTTGTAGTAGCTATACAAGCAAGTTTTAAAATAATTGCAGGGTAATGAGAATTTTGAGGAATCTGATCATATTTTATTCTGTTTTCCTGGCTATACATATTTTAAAATCAAGTATCACCACACTTAGAAATATCATTGTTATGTGAATTTTTTGCTTTAATTATAATAACTAAAAATTAACTCTTAAGGTGGTAAATTCAGATAAAACTGCAGCTGTACTTAGTTTCTTTTAACTTCAGCAATATGGCACTTAAGTATATTTTCTGTGGCAGTTTTTTTCTTTACAACTTCTTTATTTAAGAGGTTTCTAGTGTTAGTTTACTTTGGAGAGGTTAATGTAGGTATATTAAAGCATTAAATTAAGGCATATTATTCCTCTTTTATACCATCTTACCACCATGCCAAACTTCGCTCTTCTACTTGTAAATGCTGTATGGTTTTCATCCTTTCTTGTTAGAGTCTTAATCTCTTTTCTTCTGCCTTAATTTGTAATATAATTATTTTGGATGAATGGTAGTGATGTTTAATACAGTAGGTTTAATTATTGCAGAACTCAAGGTAAATGGCAGCTTTCTTGTATGTACTTTATCTCATTAAAAATATTTTATGGAATCATCAGATTTTCATAATACTAGGCATGGAAGTTATGTTGGTAGATGTGAATGGTAATTTACTGATAAGTATTTATCACTGCTAGCGGCAGATAAATCCTTTACATTTTGCCTAGCTTGGAATGCTGCCTCAGGTTGAGATTTTTCATAGTATGGGGCTATTGCTATTCTTATATTTAACATGCCCCACAGAAATAACTAAACATATCTCTGTATTGCTTTAGTAATTTCTGAGAGGCTACAAAGGCAAGTAGAAAGTACAAAGCCAGCACATAGAAATCGCCAGTATAGTTACTGAAATTTACTATGCTTTAAAATTTTTAAATGTTAATTGAACAGACACCTGTTCTGTGTCTAGGACAGGGGTAGACACTGCACAAATAGTATAATGATTATATTGCCTGGAACAGCTTTTAATTCTATAGGTAAGATTCTGAGAAACTTAACTAGCTAGAAGCTTCTTTGTGGTCATGCTGACATTGTGATGATTGCATTGTGACATTTATATCACCCTATTGATTCATCCTGGAAGCATTATTTGGTAATAAGAGTTTGGGAGGGTGGGTTTACCTAATATATGATATCTCTTTAGGATTGCCTCATTGTCCAGGGTACATCATATGCTATAGAGAAATAAAAGGCATAAACTTTGTCTTGAAAAATTTAGAGCCTGGGTTGGGAGTTAAGGCACGTATAAATGAAATAACTGGAGAGAATTGAAATTTGACATGATGTGATACCTACTTTGAGTCTAGGAAATTTAAATGATGGGAAATGTCATTGTGGGATAGAATTAAAGAAAGATTTCTGGAAGACAATGAAGTCTTAAGTTCAATTCAATCATTGATCACGTAAATAGCCAGAAAAGAAATCTGGGGCTTAGAATAACTTAGTTTTTTAAGGGCGGGATCCTAATTCTGAGAAAAGCTTTTTATTACCAGAAGTCCAGTTTCAATGATATATTGAAGTGTACCTAGGTTATAGAGGTGAGAGAAAGTAAAAGTCAAAGAAAGGTGTTAGGGACTTTTTTTATTTTTATTGTTTTTATTGATTTTAGAGATAGAGGAAGGGATAGAGAGAGAGAAATATCAATTGGCTGCCTCCTGCACACCCCACTGGGGATTGAGCCCGAAACCCGGGCTTGTGCCCTGACCAGAATCGAACCCAGGACCTACGTATTGGTTCATGGTTCGATGCTCAACCACTGAGCCACATGGGATGGGCTGATAGGGACTTTTAACCTCAGTTTTGATTTAAGGTGCTTGAGAGGAAAATTTGAATGTATTTAACCAAAATTATTTCCCTTTGGAATAATTTCTTAAAGATTTAAACGTGTGCCTTCTCCAACCCTTTTTAAAATTTGTGAGTTTGAGGACTGAATTAGAACATAAGTTCTTATTTAATTGGTTTTAAAGTCTTCTGGTAATAGAGTGAGTCTGGTTGAATTTCTAGGACCATGTTATAAATTATAAACATAGTAATTCTCTTCATCAGAGCTTTAAACGTGTGGAGGGAGCTAAGAATTGTGTGTTGTTTTTTTACAGAGGCTGGCTTTATAACCATACTAAGTATTCTATAATAACGAATAAAGTGGCCTCATTCATTAAGAATAAGCTATTGTTGAGAATCTGATAACCAACTGGAGGACTCGGCCGTACAGTGTAGCTAAATGGAATTAATCTATAGCCTATCGGGAGAAGTTTCCATTCATACTTTTTAGAAACCACAGAGGAAGTTTTCACTGATTTTCCTTGTATACCAAGAGTGCAGATTATGCCCATGGTTCAACAACTTTCTCTTTTTTATGTATACCCCTTGCTATCACTACTAGCTCTTTCTCATTTATTCCTTAGAAGTGAACATCTATTTCACTTTCATGTAGAGTCAAGCCTTGGTTCTTGAAATTTCCCATCTTGAACAGTTTAGTTCTCTACCAAGTTATTCACGGAAAGAAATGTCTCAGTTATCGAACAAAATTTTGATTCTCAACCTGACAACTCTTTCATGCTGATAAGTCAGCATGACAAAAAGCATCTCAGGCCACAAAGGAGAGAATGCACCAGTATGAGTCAGTTACAGCTAAACCTTACCTTGTTAACGTCTCAGGAAATTGTGCTGGAATATTATTTTGGGGTTTGTGTGTGTGTGTGTTTGCTTTTTGTTACTGTTTTTTGCTTTGGTTGCTGGGGAAATGCACAGATTAGCACAATTTTAAAATATAAAGGAACCATCAAGAGTGCTAATGTTGTTAAGGATGTGAAAGATACAATGACTACAGGCAATTGAAACACTGTTGTTGATTTGGATAAACAAAAGACAGTTAAGCCAGTGACAGCATTTTGGAGGCAGTGATATGTAAAGATGCTGCATGCCGACTTCCTGAAAGATACCCCTGGAAGGAGTGCTGAAAGTGATTTGTTTAAGGCTACTACGGGTGGTTTGATAAAAAAGAAGTGTTTGTTTATACATTAAACAGTACATTAGACATGCACTGTTTGTAAGAAAAGTTAAAACGGAATCATTTGGAGGTCTGGAATGAGTTAATTCAATTTACATTATTTTTAATGGGAAAAAAATGATTCAGTTTTCAAACAGATCGCTTCTCGAACACCCTTCTGGAATGAATTACGTTCAAGAATCGAGGTCCCACTGTATGCATTTTTCTTTCATAAGAATTATTTTTAACTTTTTAATTTTTTTTAGCTAATGGCTCTCAGTTTCTTAATTCATAGCTAACAAGTAAATATGTTACACTTCAAAATGCTAGACCCTTGGTCAGCAAACTGCGGCTCGCGAGCCACATGCGGCTCTTTGGCCCCTTGGGTGTGGCTCTTCCTAAGCCTTGGGAGTACCCTAATTAAGTTAATAACAAACAATGTACCTACCTATATAGTTTAAGTTGAAAAAATTTGGCTCTCAAAAGAAATTTCAATTGTTGTACTGTTGATATTTGGCTCTGTTGACTAATGAGTTTGCCGACCACTGTAGACCAGTGCAGCTAAATTAATTGTTTTATTTTTATCTTTCCAAATTCACGTCTAAAGATTTAAAAATAACATAGGAAGTGTACTTTTCCTAACAAGATCATTAACTCACTATATATCAAATCATAGGTAAAATTTGGTGGCTGTTTTGCACATGTGTTTTCATTTGTTTCATGTAATATGTTTTATACATGTATTTCCATTTGTTTCTTGTAATATGTTTTGCACATGTATTTCCATTTCATGTAAGAGACAATACTAAACTATTTTATGACCATAATTTGTAAATAATGTGATACAGTTCTGTTAAAAGGTGATGTTTTGATAGCTTTTTATGATTTGTAAAATTCTTTCAAGTAGATTATCTCATTTAATCCTTACAACAGTCTTGTATGGTAGCTGGGGCAGGTTTTATGGTCCCCATTTTACATGAGGAAACTGAAGTTAAAAGGTTAAGAGACTAACCATCACTAGGCTAGCAAATAAGAGAACATTCCAAATTCAAAGAGAAGCGATTTTAGGAACAGTAAAGAAGGTTGAGAGTTCTATTTTAAAGATAAAATATTGCACCAACACCAACTAAAATTTTAAATGTATATGTTTTATTCTTGAAATAAAGGCTAATTTGATTAGCAAAGCTAGCAGTTTAGAATAGTATAATAAAACTTACTGTAGCTTGTGCTCAGCTCTCTACAGAAGATGTAAAAATTATAAGCATTGATTCTGTTTCCTGTAGCCCAAAATGGTAACTTCTTTCTTTTAAAAAAAATTATATTTTTAATGATTTCAGAGAGAAAGGGAGCAGGAGAGAGAAACATCAATGATGAGAGAGAATCATTGATCAGCTGCCTCCTGCACGCCCCCTACTGGGGATTGAGCCGGCAACCCGGGCGCGTACCCTGACTGGGAATCGAATCCTGACTTCTTGGTTCATGGGTTGATGCTCAGGCAGTGAGCTGGCTGGGCTCATTTCTACTGTTGGGTCATTCCAATAAAGTATTTTGTTTATGTGGCAGTAATTACTTGGCTTGCCTTTCTTGCTTTATTTTCTGACCTGCTCTCCTTGTTCATAAAACATAAATCTATTAATGAACTGCTTAAAATATAATTGTAATTTAAAAGGTAATATAAGAAAATAAATGTATAAATGTGGAAAATAAAATTATTCACTTAAGAGTGGATTAAAAGTACCAAATTATTCCACATATTTCTTATTGAACCAAAGCATGTAATACCAGAGCAGCTCATTATGTTTTATAACTCCTAATTTTAACTGTACCTTCTGAGGAAGTGAAAGATAATGGATGATATGTGGAGGCTTGCTTTGGACACTTTGAGAAAGGTTAGTGCCCAAGAATCACAGTGTTCAAGAATAGGAACAAAAAAATCATAATGCAAACAGATGACTACTGTTAGAGAGATGTATAATAATACTTTACTTTGTGTAGGACCCTACATCTGAGGAATTTCAAGAGCATTACACAATAACTCATGGTTCCTTTCAAAATGCTTGTGACACAATTTGCAAGAATTATCCTCATCTTAGGGAATAAATTTACGGAGAAATGGCAGCACAAGTTGGTAAGTAACTTGTCAAAACAGCAGGTGACTGGCGAACAACTATAAATTGAATCTAAAAATTTAAGTCTACCAGTCTCCTACCTTATTCACTAAATTGTGCTTATGTTTAGAATTATTTATAGTTGTATCTTTTATTTGAGGCAGATGAAATACTAATGCACAGATTGTTTCCTTGCCATTCTATTTGATGGCTTTTTGAAATCATTATTTTACCAAGATCTTGCATTGTGATACCACTTTGGTACTTCATTATACCCTGTGTGGTATGAAGAATATTTAAACAAATGAACAAAAACCTATCATTGTACTCCCCAGTCTTTTCTCTCCTCTGTTATATATCATATTCTATATCCCTTTGTTGTCTAATGCTATGCTGTGCTACTATCCAAGGCCTAGTCGATTGATTTGGTGGCGAATATTGGAGCTTGGATTAGTTATGTTGTAGCAAGTCTGCCATGTATCTCTCTGTAGGATACATTGGTTTGGTAAATGCTTTATAGAATCTTTAACCCACAGAAAAGACAATAATAGCAATAGTTGTCTAATCTGAGCAATTTAACAAATAGAGGCTTTTTAAAAGGACTTGGAAGTTATGATTTTTCTCTGCATTTGGTATATTAGTGTTTTTATCTGATTGGAAGTGAGCCATATACTTTCCTTGAAAGAACCAGGAGTATGGTTGATTTCAGTTCTACAGTTTAGTCATTTATTAAAGATTCTTGTTGCAGATGACAGCATTGGTGGTCTAGTTTCTGTCTTCTCTTTAATAAATATTCTTAGGGCTCCATGTCCCTAATATGACATACAAAGGTAGCACTATTGAAGATAATTTTTTACAAACTCCTTGTATTTTTAAAATTGCTTTGAATAAATCAAGTTTCACTTCATAGATACTTATTTTTCCTAGGCTATAAAGCATATCAGGTACTTTGAGATACCTATTAAAACCTAATAGAAGAAATGTATTCACACATTGTTATAAGGATTTTGGGGGCTAGGATTGCCCCCAAAATTTAGTAAGTAGAAAAGTGGGGAGCATTAGTGAAGAGACTGAATCAGAGAGCCCATGGTTTGATTCCTTTCAGCTTCCATAAATATTTTTCCCAGGCTGATGCAGTTTATGAGGCAGTAATTATTTTTATATCTTAATGAATTGTGGCAATTATATGCAAGAAAAATCTGTGCTATGTACAATTGTATTGTTGGAATTATTTTTTTAAAAGAAGAATTTCTTAACTTTTGGTGGCTCAGTCTTTAAACCATGTTTTATTTACCTGAAATTACTTTAGCTTTTTTTGGCCATAGGAAAACATTTTAGAATTCTTTAGTAATGTGTTTTTCACATTTTTATTTTTATTTTTTCACATTATTTTTAAACTAGAGGCCCAGTGCATGACAGTCGTGCATTGGGGGTTAGGGGGGGTCCCCCTAAGACGGCAGTCAGACATCCCCTGAGGGGTCCTTAGTGCTGCTGTGGAGGTGGGAGAGGCTCCCACCGCTGCAGTTGCCAGCCATTAGCCTGGCTTCTGAGTGAGTGGTGCTTCCCATGTAGGGGTGCACTGACAACCAGGGGGCAGCTTCTGCATTAAGCATATGCCCCCTGGTGGTCAGTGCGCATCATAGCAATCAATTGTTCTGCCGTTCGGTCGATTTGCATATTAGCCTTTTATTATATAGGACTTGAGGCCCAGTGCACAAATTCGTGCACTGGTGGGGGGCATGGCCTGCAGGGATCGGCCCACTGTGGGGATAAGGGGGGGGGATGGTGTTCTCTCTTCTTGCAACCAGCGCTTAGAGAGAGAACTCGGGGGTTGATGAAATCTTGAATAGAACGTGACAAGGTTAAGGAAAATTGAATAAAACAAGACTGAGACAGAAATAGAGGAAAGCTGGGACCAGGTGTGGCGTCTGCTCTCTGATAGATGAACAGGGCCCAGAGCCAGCACAGCAACCTTTATTTATAGCCAAATACCAGGAAGTTTTACTAAGGTTAAGTAAAAGGGGGAATGCGTGCATTCTTGTAGCTTCCTCGTGAGTAAACAGTCACCTCCGGGTGGGTCTGAATCGCATTCATTCCTGGTGCTTGACTAGATTTAGATAAGAACCCATTTCCCGGCACCTGGCTTTGAAGGTCAACTGAGGCATTCCCACCTCTTGGCTGGATATACCCCCAGGATAAGGCTCTGCCTTCATCATGGGTTCAGTTGACATGAATTTAAAAGAAAGCCAGCGCCTTCCCTGGCAGGGGGCCTTCCACATGGGAGCACTGCTCAACCTGGTCAGCTGAGTAGCGCTACCACTGTGGGAGCGCACAGACCTACAGGGGGCAGCTCCTGCATTGAGCGTCTGCCCCCTGGTGGTCAGTGCACGTCACAGTGACTTGTCATTCTGGTCGTTCTGCCATTTGGTCACTGGGCTTATATATATATATATATACTAGAGGCCCAGTGCACAAAAATTTGTGCACTGGGGGGAGGGGGCGGTTTCCTCAGCCCGGCCTGTGCCCTCTCGCAAATTTGTGCACTGGGGGGAGGGGGCGGTTTCCTCAGCCCGGCCTGTGCCCTCTCGCAGTCTGGGACCCCTCGGGGGATGACCACCTGCTGGCTTAGGCCTGCTCCCCAGGGGATTGGGCCTAAGCTGGCAATCAGACATCCCTCTGGCAGCCCGGCAGCCCTTGGGGGATGTCCACTTCCCAGCGGGGAGCAGACCTAAGCTGCAGTCAGACATCCTTAGCGCTGCTGAGGAGGCAGGAGAGGCTCCCACCACCACCGCTGTACTGGCAGCCATCAGCCTGGCTTATGGCTGAGCAGAGCTCCCCCCTGTGAGAGTGCACTGACCACCAGAGGGCAGCTCCTGCATTGAGTGTCTGCCCCCTGGTGGTCAGTGTGTGTCATAGTGACCAGTCATTCCCAGTCTTTCTGCTGTTAGGGTCAGTTTGCATATTACCCTTTTACTATATAGGATAGAGGCCTGGTGCACGGGTGGGGGCCAGCTGGTTTGCCCTGAAGGGTGTCCCGGATCAGGGTGGGGGTCCCACTTGGGTACCTGGCCAGCCTGGGTGAGGGGCTGATGGCTGTTTGCAGCTGGTCACACCCCCTTCAGGGTGGGGGTCCCCACTGGGGTGCCTGGCCAGCCTGGATGAGGGGCTGAGGGCCGTTTTCAGGCTGGCGGGCGACTGAAGCTCCCAGCCTCTCCTTTTTTCTTTCTTTTTTTATTCTGGGATTTATTTACCTTCTATAATTGAAACATTGTTGCCGTCACTGGCGCTCCCAGCTCTGAGGCCGCGGCCTGGTTGAAAGCAGGTATCTGGGGTTTGTTTAGCTTCTATAATTGAAACATTGTTGCTTCCGGAGCTCAGAGCCGGGCCGCGGCAGGTGGGGAACCTTGGCTTCCTCCATCACTGGAGCAAGCAAGCCTCCTGCTCGCTTCAGCTGTGTGGCTGCCGGCCGCCATTTTTGTTGGCAGTTAATTTGCATATCACCCTAATTAGCCAATGGGAAGCATAGTGAAGGTGCGGTTAATCACCCTTTTTGTCTTTTATTAGATAGGATGGATAGATAGATAGATAGATAGATATAAATATTCTAATTTCTTTTTTAATATCAGTTACCTCATTTTATTCTTTTGGAAGTGTCAATAGTATTCTTAAATAACACAGTTTTAGTGTCTTAATTGTAAAAGTACTAGAGGCCCAGTGCACAAATTTGTGTACCAGTGGGGTCCCTCTGCCTGGCCTGCGGGATCGTGCCAAAACCGGCTCTCCAGTATCCCCCGAGTAGTCTTTGACTTCGAGAGGGTGCAGGCCAGGCTGAGGGACCCCACCAGTGCATGATCGGGGCCGGGGAGGGACACAGGAGGCTAGCCAGCTGGGGAGGGACCGTAGGAGGGCTCCAGGGCGTGTCTGGCCCATCTCGCTCATTCCCAATCGGCCAGACCCCAGCAGCAAGCTAACCTACCAGTCGGAGCATCTGCCCCCTGGTGGTCAGTGCACGTCATAGTGACTGGTGGACCAGTCAACTGTCTGCCCCTTGGTAGTCAATGCACGTCATAGCGAACAGTTGAGTGGCCTTAGCATATCATTAGCATATTATGCTTTGATTGGTTGAATGGCTGACTGGACACAGCATATTAGGCTTTTATTATTAGGATTACATATTCTTAGTAGAAAATTTGGGAAGTAAAGGAAGTAAAATTCAATCATCATGCCATCATGCATAGATAAATACTGTTGTCCATTTGACATTTTTCCTATACTCATAAATGTTTCTGATTAAAGTAGGAATATGTTCTAGTATCTCAAAAATTTTCCCCCAGTAATAATTTAATAATAATTAGAATTTTTCCCATGTTTTTAAATGTTTAGGGATATTGCTAATGATAATTCAACATTTCATCATTTAAATGTACCAAAATTTATTTGTTGTATTTTTTTTAATTTCCAGACTTTTGTTATAAGGAATGCTACCATGAACATATACATAAATTTAGTTTTATTTGCATCTCTGTCTATTTCTTTAGGAAAAAGAACATTTTTAATTTTAGCAAATATAGTAGAAGCAATGACTAAATTTATTTAAAAATTTTAGGCACCCTTGTGCCTCGCTTTACAAAGTTGATAAGCCCAGAAGATATTTATTTTCAAACAAATGTTTTAAAAATGTATTCATTTGACAAATTTTTTAGTATAACGTGATAAATATAATTTAAAGATTTAGAAGGGAAGACAAAACAAGTGCACAAATAAATAGAAATACATACAAATATAAAGTGTACTAACTCTTGCAAGATGCATAAATAATGCTGTGTAAAGAGATGGATATTGTAACCATTTGGGATGGAGTGGATCTAGGTGAGTTTCTATAGGAAAGATAGCATATGAACTGGAAGGATCTAGTATTTCAATGAGGAAAGATTGAAGAAGAGTGTTCTATAGGTAAAGCAGCTCAAATGGCCAAATTTGAATTACCTGAAATATCTGAAAATAGTGAACAGGAAGGTTAGAAAGTTAAAATTGAGGTCAGATTATAGAATTAATCAAATTGGGGAGCTTGGATTTAATTTGATGGATATCCA
This sequence comes from Myotis lucifugus, assembly GCF_000147115.1. Taxonomy (NCBI): domain Eukaryota; kingdom Metazoa; phylum Chordata; class Mammalia; order Chiroptera; family Vespertilionidae; genus Myotis; species Myotis lucifugus. The sequence goes on along the minus strand of NW_005871110.1, from coordinate 6,046,525 downwards.
GTGGTAGTTTGTAATCGGAATCATCAGGTTTTATAAAGGAGGGGAGAAAATCATTTATGCCTTATCCATAAGTCTAAAACCACCCTGAAAAGTACATATTAGCTTAGATTTATAGGTGAAGGAAATACAATTTCATGAGGTTAAATGAATTGCCCAAAGTCTAAATTAATAAAATAAACGTACTCTCACTTGTACCTGGGGAAAGTAAACACACATAAATAAATAAAGCACTCCTAGAAATTGACAAGAGAGACAACAATCCAGCAGCAAAATGGGCAAAAGATATGGACAGGCATTAACAGAAAAGGGAATAAATACAAATGGCTCTGAAACAAATGCATTCTCTTCAACTTCATGCATACTAAGAGAAATGCAGAAAACTGCAATGAGTGAGGTACCATTTTTTTTCACATAGCAGGTTAACAAAAAATTTTTAAGTTTGATAATATACTCTATATGGTGAGGCTGTCAGTAAACAAGTTTTCATAGGTTGTTAGTATAAATTGATAAGTTTGTATGAGGGTATTTTGCCAGCATATGTCAGAATTACAAATGCACATACCCTTTCTCCCAAAAGTCCAAGAATATAACTCTTTCTCTGATAGCTACATTTGTATATGTACAAAAACGACATTAACTGCAACATTGTTTATAATAGCAAAACATTAGAAGTGATCATATGACTATCTATTGAGAACTGGTAAAATAAATTATGGTCTATTCAGTCAATGTAAAGTAATGCTATGTAATTGTGAAAAGAATGAAGGTGTTCTTTTTGTACCAAAATGGAAAGATCTCCAAGATGCATTAAATAAAAGGCAAGGTTTAGAACATTGTATAGAAAGATGTATTTTGGATTAACATATATATTTATATATACATATGTATTATATTTTTCTTATTAATACGTAAAAATACCTGGAAGGGTACATACAACTGATAACAGTAGTTACTCTTGGTGCAGAGGTAGGATAAGGGATGAGAACTCTGTTGATGAGGAAGTGGATGGTAGACACAGATTGTCTCACGGCATATTTAAAGGGTAGGCTCTGGAAATAGAATGCTTGTATGCATATCCTGGCTCTGTTACTTTTTAGCTGTGTTATCTTGGGCACATTGCTTAGTCACTCTGTGCCCATATTTTCTTCTATAAAATTAATCTTGCCAAACTCCTAGGGTGGTTGTAAGGATGAAATGAGATAACACTTGAAGTGCAAAGAACAATGCCTGGCATGTGATGAGTGCTCAATAAATGTTTGCTTAAAAGAAGAAAGCTGTTAATATTACAATGGGAATTTAATTTTAGATGTGCCTTACACTGAAATGGATGATAGGCTGTTTGCATATTTGCCTTCAGATAGATACCATATTTTTCCATGTATAAGACACCCCCACTTTTCCAACCCCAAATTAAGAAATCAATATTTTAAACATAGAACAAAACACATTTTTATTTAGTAGTTACCACAGGTAATGTTTACATACCAGTACTATGATATTATGCAGCATATCACTTTATTCAGCTTCTGGTGCATCACTGCTCTCTTCTTCATCACTATTAGTTCCAGACATATCAATTTCTTCAACTTGTTGTCTCACTGTTGTCTTCTGAGTCACTGTCTATATATGTGAGATCATCCTCATAAACCAGTGACATTTTCTGAGCTAACATTGTTTGTGTTCTCATGGCCAACCCTTCTCTTTTCATGAAATTGAAGCACCGTTTTGCCTTTCCTGTTCTCTTTTCATGAAATTTCGCTTGCAAACATTCTTGCCTGACATTGAATAAGCTGGTCGACACACATAAGCCACTCTGGTGCTGCTCCATAATCTAAATCTTAAGCCTTTGCTCCAAGTTTGCCCATTTTGCTGGTTTTCCTCTTAAGCCCTTCTTTTTTGGCATCTTAATGAGTTGTTCTTCCTGTTTTCTCCACTGTTTGATCAGACACTCAGTGGGAGGAGGTCCAAATTATCTCTCTGCAGCTCTGTTTCCATGCTTTTTTGCATAGCTGATTACATTCAGTTTGAATTTTGCAGAGTAAGACAATTGCTTACCGGTATTTATCTTTTTATTTTTTGACACCTTTATGGGCTTAGAAAGCTCTGTTCCCTGTTGCATCTGTGCACTCTCCACCTCCACTTCCAATTACGGCATAAGGCTCATGATTGGAGGAAGCCTCTTTGACAAGGTATAGGCAGCTACGCACCTGCATGGCTCCCTCCTTGGCTGACTTCCATGTATAAGATGCCCCTTGATTTTCAGTCTAAGGATTTTAGGAAAAAATAGCACCTTCTACACGGAAAAATATGGTAATACATATCTTTTCATTTAGAACTGAAATTCAAGTATTTATTCCAAAAAAATGAGTGTCTTCCTACTCTGTCCCATGCATTATGCTAAGCTTGAAAGTACTTCTTTAACTTCAGTATTCAATTATTATGTTAAATTTGTTGGAGCTCATATTAAAAAATGTGCCAAAATATCAAAAAAATGTATGTTTGTGATGCTTAGAGGTAATGCTATATTTGAGCAAGATATAAAATGAATTGGATTTCTTTAAAGATACAGAAAAATAAAGGAATTAAAGTCCCCTTTTTTTGTTCCTTGGAGAAGCACATAAATAATGGAAGTTAGACTCATCATTTATTTTCAAAAGTTTATTTAATGATGAATAATTGGAAGATGTTTTAGTCTACTCAGGTTGCTATAACAAAATTACTATAGTTTTGGTGGCTCGACTAACCAACATACACTGAGTGGCCAGATTATTATGACCACCTGACATTTGTAGGCAAATTAGCTATAATTTCGTGCTGAAGTTGCTCGAGGGCCAGACCATTATAAATAGGGAAGCAGGTTGTTTACCACGACAGTAGAAATGATTTTTTTCTGAAGGTATGGGTGAACAATGCAATTTAACAGCCTTTGAACGTGGGGTGTGTGTGTGTGTGTGTGTGTGTCCCTTTGCACGAAGATTTGCACAATAGGCCTTTCTTCCCCTGGCTGCCAGCACCGGTTTTCCTCTGGCACCCGGGACCCAGGCCTTTGGTCCAGCCGCAGGGGAGAAGCCAAGCCTCTTCAGTCTTCGCTCTGCACCTGCAAATTAATTGCCATCTTTGTTGGGTTAATTTGCATAGTCACTCTTATTGGCTGGTGGGTATAATGGAGTGACATCAATTTGCATGTTTCTCCTTTATTAGTGTAGACACACACAGTGGCCAGATTATTATGACCACCTGACATTTGTAGGCAAATTAGCTATAATTTCGCGCGGAAGTTGCTAGAGGGCCAGACCATTATAAACATCTAAATAGCACAACATACCTAAGTATCATTGCTGATCAAGTTCATCCTATCATGTTAATGGCATATCCCAATGGAGATGGCTTCTTCCAACAAGACAATGCGCCATGCCACGGTGTTCGTATTGTGCAGGAGTGGTTTCAAGAACATGAGGGAGACTTTACCTTGCTTAGGTGGCCCCCACAATCACCAGATCTCAATCCAATTGAGCATTTGTGGGAAGAAGTTAAAAGAGCCATCAGGCAGCTGGTTCCACAACCATCAAATCTCACAGAACTGGACAGTGCTATTCATCAAGCATGGTGTCAGATTCCTCGCATCACCTTTCCACATCTTGTGGAGTCAATGCCAAGAAGAATCGCTGCAGTATTGAAGGCAAAAGGTGGCCCAACAAAGTACTGATGGGGTGGTCATAATAATCTGGCCACTCAGTGTATATTTCTCACAATTCTGAGACTGGGGAGTCCAAGATCAAGGTATTAGCAGATTTGGTGTCTGGGTAGCACTTCACTTCCTGTTCATAGAAAGCCATCTTCTCATTGTGCCTTCACTTGGCAGAAGAGCTGAGGGAAAGGGCACCAGTCTCATTCATGAGAGCTCTATCATGACCTAATCACCCCAAAGGCTTACCACATACTATCTATCACTTTGTAGGGTTATGAATTTTGAATTTGGAGAGGGCACAGGCATTCAGTTCATATCAGAAGGTATATTTTGTGTACTGTATGTGGAGGAACATAGACACTTAAATAAATTCTAGTTATTCACACTTTAAAATTCTGCCCCGCCCAAAAAGTAAGCAGACCTTTAAATTAAAAATAAATGCATTTGATTGCTTCTCTCTTTTTTTATAGTTGTAGCTATTTTAACAGCAATGCCAAATTTTTTTGCTTAGTATATAAGTATGTTAATAAACGGGGCATCCACTGTTTACAAGGTGCTTAACTATGGGAGAAATTTATATACATGAACTGATAAAATGTAGAGAACAAAAGAACATTTTAAATGGAAACCATTGTATTGTAAGTTAGCTATCTCCATCTCTCTAAAATAAACTGCGAAAACAACTCCTCGTCCTTGTTTATTAATGCTTCTTGAATTCTCTCAGATTCACCTTAGGATCTGCTTTCTAACCCATAGCACCAACATTGATTCAGTTGCCAAATCTTATTGGTTCTTTCCTTAGTAACTCTCAATTTCTTTTCCTTTGCAAATGGCTAAAAGCGTGACCTTCAGCTAGTTGCTTTAAATTATTAGGGCCAATAGTTTCCTGCTATGTCAATCTAACATTTATTTTTATCCCAATTAGATCATTACTGGTTTATGTAAAAACTGGCAAAAAGTTTTTAACTGATGTTTTTGTTCCAATTCATCCTTCCTATTAATTTAGGATTAATCTTTCTAAGGCATATTTCCATTTCTGTTGAATTTGCCCAGCTGAAGTACTATCTCCTACATCTCCCTGGTCACTGTTGTAAGAACTCAAATTGCATATTTTTGTGTAATGAAGGACAGTTACCTGGCATTCAGTAAATAAGTTGCTTGGCTGTCTATTTTATATGATTGTTTAGATAAAAATCTCCTTTACCATGCCAACTCCTAGAGAGTAGAAGCCTTACTTTAGTATAGATCTTTGTCACTGTGGTGACTACACTATGGTACACACAGAAGGAATATAAGTTTATTGAATGCACACATGGTCAATGTATTTTATTGGATATGCTATAGGAAAGGAAGAAAATTATACATAGACTCTTGTTTCAATGAACTTGGTGGCCATAAGCTACATTATAACAGAAAATTTAAAATTTGAAACTGTTCTAAAAATGTACATGTTGGATATGATATATCAAAGTTGGTGTGAGCATAAGAGGAAGCAAGAATGAGGCTTGGAAGAAATTTATTATACTCAGATCTCAGAGAGAGGGGTCACTGCATGCCACACACAGATACAGGGGAAGACATCAGGGTAGTCAGGAGGCAGAGAACAAGAGCACAGGTTATGACATTTATTGGGGTTTCCCAGGGAAAGACAAGACTGGGCAAAATAACAGTTTAGGATTGGCTAGTTTAATTCCTCCAGGCTTTGGGCTATAAGGTTGGTTTCTAGTTTCCTACTACCTGGCCTGGGATGATTTAGGGTATGGGAAATACTAGCTTGGTGTGTGAGAGTTAGATAAGGATTTAGTTGGTGTTATAAACTCTGGATTAGCTGGTTTGCATATGAAAAGCATGCTAGTAGGCAAGCAGTTCTCTTTAGGAATTTGTCCTGAAGGGACTGTCGCTTCTGTGCTCTGTAAGCCACCTCACCTCCCACCTCAGAGCATCAAGAATACAGAAAAAAAGAACATATGTTCATATAATTGACCCTGTGATGAATGGATACCAAATATATATGAATAAATAATCTACACACACACACACACACACAACAGAACAAAACCTCTGCTAGTATATTTTGATGGTTCTTGCTTAAAAAGAAATTGAAGTAAAGCAACTATACGACATATTTATGTTGGAGTCTTTGTATTTCAAGACCTCCTTTTCTCTTCAGAGCATTTAATTTCAGCAGTTCTTAAACATCCAGAAAGGGCTTTTCTTTCTTTCTTTTTAAATATATTTTTTTAATTGATTTTTTTTTTACAGAGAGGAAGGGAGAGGGATAGAGAGTTAGAAACATCAATGAGAGAGAAACATCCATCAGCTGCCTCCTGCACACCTCCTACTGGGGATGTGCCCGCAACCAAGATACATGCACTTGACTGGAATCGAACCTGAGACCTTTCAGTCCGCAGGCCGATGCTCTATCCATTGAGCCAAACTGGTTAGGGCCAGAAGGGCTTTAAAAAAAAAATACGGTAAAGCCCTAATTTTTTTATAAAATGTTAAGTATATTTGGAAAATCCATTATTAAAACATAATCATGTTCTTTAAATATTGTTAACAGAAGGACAATAAATGGAATATTTATATGTTAGTGCCTTGATCTGTAAATAGGGATGATGGTATACCCTACTCATGGTGTTATGAGGATTAAATGAGATTACTACGTCATTTAGCACAGTGCCAGGCACATAAGCTCTTGATGTATGTTAACTGTATATCTCTATGTAGATAGAATGCATAAGAGGGATATGAACTTGTAAACATACCCATTTGTAAAGAATTTTAAAAATCAAATTAGTTATATGAATATTATTTTGTGGGCTGTCAGCTAAGACATATAAGTCACTTTACATTAATTTTATATTTTATGAGGGAACTCAAAATGCTTTAATGACTATGGGTTGTACTGTTTCAAATTTCTATTGGTAATAATTTAGAGAATAGACACTTTAATTTTTTTTGATGTTTTAGTCTTATTTCCTTCAGTCTCAATTTGTTTTATAATACACTTTATGATCATTATGTATATGGATTATATTAGATTCTTTACAAAGTGTCAGTAAACAATAACTTCACGTTAGGAATAGGGAAGTACATGCCTTGAGTGAAGTAGCCTTTTGCTTCGTTATTATCTCTGTAACAAAATTAACTATGATTATTTAAAGTTAAAAAAAGCATTCTGAATTATTTATTGTTGTTATTCACTAACCTTGAGTGGTTAATGTCATCTTTCAAAAGTCAGAATCATAAATGCATTAACTACACATTCAGTTGTTTAATTAAATAATTAAAAGAACCATAAGAAAAAAACACCCTTGTAGGTAACCAGAGTTGACAGTTTAGTATATTTTCTCAGTCTTTTTTTCTGCATATATATTGGGGCTGAGTGACTTTAAAAAAAAATGTTTTATTGAGGAAGAGAGAGGGAGAAAAAGAAACATGGACACGAACATCAATCAGTTGCTTCCTAACTGGGCATCAAACCCTTGACCTTTCAGTGCCTGGGATGATGCTCAACCAACTGAACCACATTGGCCAAGGCTGTGTGTGATATTTTTAAACAAGAATGGAGTTACATAGTGTCTCTTTAATAAAATACTCTCTTGTGAACATTAAATTTTTAGAGATGGATTGTTCTTTTTAGAGTTTGGAGTTATTCAGAGAGAAGGAAAGAAGAAACATTTATAGCAACTAGGAAGGCATGGTAGTTCAGAGGATTTTGAAACTTAAACTTTGAAGTAAGTGAAATTTGAAGAATTAAACATTGGCATATAGACATATGGCAAAATTACTAAGGAATTGAAATGATGCCTCTTTAAATTAGTTATTTAACAAAGTGTATTTCTCAGTTTTAGAATTGTTATCAACATGGCTCTGCTTGGTGTTCATTAACAATACTGTTTTTCAGGCCCCATAAGTTAAACATAAAACATTAACAGAGGTTTTTGTTCTCCAAATAAAACATTGAAAATCATTTAAACTTTGTTAGAATTCATTGTTTTAAAATTCGTAATACATGTAGGACTATTAAACTCATAGACCATATTAAAAGTTAAAATTGATCGTGGACTTGCATCACACCTGGAAATAACCAGATAGTCCTTGATTTATGAATGAATTGTGTTATTAAAATCTTTAAAATGTTCTTTGTGTATGGAAATTTTGCTAGATATAAGAAGTTTTCAAACAAATCTTCCTTAAAACATATTGCACCTAAGTATAATATTTTAATAATTATATTTAAGTGAACTGTGTAACATTTTCTATAGAAAAATTCATTTGAGTTTTAAATTTGGATGTCAGAAAAATATCTGCACCCTTCAGCTATCCTGACTTGTTTAGTTCTGTTGGTTTGTCAGTTCCAGAAAGTTCAGGATAGATATTTGTCGGCAGCATTTAACTTAACTAAAGATAAACAATAATCTGATCATAGCTTCTGCTTCCTAGGTAAGAACCTCTTATCACTCCAAGTTAATTATTTCCATAATGTTTTGATTTTGAGAAATAGGACATTTGTTCCTGTGGGGTCATTTTAGAAGTTGGGGGCTTTCTATGCCTTAAAAAAATTCTTTTATTTTTTTCTGACTACCAAAATAATACATGTACTTTAGTCTTTTTTAAACTTATAGAAATGTATGATCTAAAAAATGGAAGTCACTTTTCCCCCTACATTCTAAAGATGGCTACTACTATTTATATTTTCATGTCTTTTACACTTGTGTTAAAAGACATAATTTTATACACATTTATATAAAGGTCTGTGATTTGCTTTTTATTTGATACTAGAGGCACAGGATTAATGCACTGGTAGGGGGACCGTGGCCTGCAGGTATCAGGCCCCCCCCCCCCCCCCCCCCCCCCGCGGGAGCGCACTCATCCCAGTCAGCCAAACGGCTGTGGACCCACCCTCTGAGCAGCTGCTCCCGATGCCCGCAGTGGTAGCAGCTGCTCATCCTGGTCAGCAGCAGCTCCTGTGTTGAGCGTCTGCCCCCTGGTGGTCAGTGCGCATCATAGTGACTGGTCGACCAATCGTTCTGCTTGGCTTTTATTATATAGGATAGGATATTTGTCTTGTTAATATATAGACATTCTTTTTAATAGAAACATCAATTTTTATTACATGGATATTCCATAACTTACCTACTTATTACTGGAAATCGGGTTATTTCCTGTTGTTTTTTCCCAATTACAAACAGATTCAATAAACATTGTTTTACAATGTATAATGAGTTCTTGAAAGTTTCTGGGTCAAAGGGCATGCATGTTTAGAATTGTAAAGCCTATTGCAGCTTGCTCTTTAAAAAGCTTTTTTTGGCTTATATTTTAAAGATTTTTTTAGAGAAGTGTGTGTGTTTGTTTTTTGCCAATTTTGTGTAAATATTTTTTGCCATTTTTTAACCCTTTGGGAACACAATAACACCACATAAGAATTTAACATCTTTGGATGACAGAGGATATAGAGTGACATGATAATGTTTATATTTTTCCTCAAATGGCTGGGTTAAAAATCTTTTTGTTCTTGCCTGGTCAACTGAGAACTGTAACAAAGCCTCAGCCAGAACATAAGGTTAAATATGTACAGTTGATTAATCAATTACACATCTGTTAGTAAAAGGGTGGGAAAGGAAAGAAAAGGAAAGAGAAATAAAAGCATTTTTTTTATTCTACCCTTTTGCCTTATCAATACTGTAAACAACTGTCCTTTTCGCAGTATATTTAATGCCTCATTTTTCACATTTTTGTACTTTTTAAAAAACATAGTTTTATTGATATCAGAGGGGAAGAAACAGATCGAAACATCAGTGATGAGAGAGAATCATTGATAGGCTGCCTCCTGCATGCCCCCGATTGGGGATTGAGCCCGGAATCCAGGCATGTGCCCTTGACTGGACTTGAACCCGGGACCCTTCAGTCCACAGGCCTACCAATGCTCTATCCACTGAGCCAAACCAGCTAGGGTGCATTTTTATACTTTTTGTTGTGGTGATTTTACAGTTTAAAATGATCCCTAAGCATAGTGCATAGTGCTGAAGTGCTATGTAGGGTTCCTAAGCCCAAGAAGTCTGTGATATGCCTTACAAGGCAATACACTGAGGCATGAGTTACAGCTCTGTTGGCTGTGAATTCAATGTTAATGAATCAACAATATATATTAATTAAGATGCCTTCAAACAGAAACACACATAAAAGGTTACTATTGGTCAGTTGCCAAAAATGTGATCAGAGCTTATAGGAACCTAACCCTGAATATTCCGTAGGGGCAGTGATTTATTTGCTAAATAAGTATTCATGGTGACTTCATAGAACATAAATAACTACTGCAAACAACAATAATTGATTGTATTCCCAACTAGACTAAAATAAAATGACTGAAGTTATAACTAGAATAATGATGGAGTTGCCTAGAAAGATGGTGCAGTAGTGAAATAAATCAATCTTTAGCATCCTTCAGTTTTCTTCATAAGTTTTGTAGAGTTTTGCATCATCTTTTAAGAAGGTATAAAGGAACCCTGTAGTCACCATCTTTGTAGCTTTTCTTTTTCTTTTTTGTAGCTTTCATTGACCACAGTTGAGAATGCAGAAATTTTCATTTTCTGTCTTTAATGGCAAAGAGAAGAAAATTGACACAGAAAGAAAGCTATTTCACAATTACTAGATAAATCAGAAAGTGAATGTGGATAGTACCACTGATGATGATGAAATTGATCATTGAGTTTGGAGATAATTCCACATGAATTTTCACAAATTGAAGAATTGAGGAATATATTTCTTAGGTTCTAAAGGAAATAGGATGTTCTTATCCAGTTAGTTATTCAACAAGAAGGATTGTATCTTTTAGCATTTTGCATGAAGCTAGACCTATCCTGTATTGGCTAAAATGATGTATAACAGTATTCTTTCTTATGTTGATGCAACAAAATTTATTTGATGTAGCATGTAAGTGAACAAATGCTGAAATCACATGTGCATACAAAGGTAATTCGGAGGAAATAGATGAAGTAGAAATGAAATCATCATTAGGTTGAACATTTTAATTGGTTTTTATAAACCTAAAGACAATAATATTTGCATTATGGAGTAAAGAAGAGTATTATCTCCTTAATAAAATGATGTGCCATCAGTTTTCAAAAATACTGCATTTTAACAGTAAAAGCTTAAAAAGAACCAGAAGTAATGATGAGGTAATACTGATCTGTTATCAGTTTTTACAACTTGAATATATATATATATTACATTTCTCTAGTTTTTTTTCTTTTCCGTTACTGCTCCTGTCTCTGAATAATGTATTTTTTCTTTCCCAAGGCAATGTCCTTTACTTAATGTTTTCTTTGCCTTTTTGTGCCTCCCAGAACTAAATGTTTCTTTTTTTTTTTTTCCTTGAAGAGGAATATTGTGAACTGATATGGGCAGTGTTATTTTTCTCAAAAAAAAAATTTATTTTTTATAACGAGTCTTTTTAAAAAAATATATTTTATTGATTTTTTACAGAGAGGAAGGGAGAGGGATAGAGAGTTAGAAACATTGATGAGAGAGAAACATCGACCAGCTGCCTCCTGCACACTCCCCATTGGGGATGTGCCCCCAACCAAGGTACATGCCCTTGACCGGAATCGAACCTGGGACCCTTCAGTCCACAGGCTGACGCTGACACTCTATCCACTGAGCCAAACCGGTTAGGGCTCAAAATATTTATATGAACATTTTGAAGCATAAAGTTGAAAGAGTAGCACAATGACCAACAGTTAAAATTTTGCCACATATTTTTATCTGTATTATTTGTATTTTTTAAATATTTTTTTAATTGATTTCACAGAGGAAGGGAGAGGGAGAGAGAGAGAAACATCAGTGATGAGAGAGAATCATTGATCGGCTGCCTCCTGCAGGGGATCGAGTCTGCAAGCATGTGCCCTTGGCTGGAAGCGAACCTGGGATACTTCAGTCTGCAGGCTGACGTTCTATCCACTGAGCCAAACTGGATAGGGCTATATTTTTTAAAAAACAGATTCCTTATTTCTGAATTACACTCAGCTGTAATTATATGCTATTAATAAACTTTTCCAACAATCTTAGTATCATATCCTCATAATTCCATCTTGTAGCACTTATTTATCTAAGGACTCAGTTATTTTTTAATGGGCATGCTTGGCAAGTTTTTCTTTTTTCTGTCCTCTTCCTTATATATCCATACTCAATCCTAAATTGAATTTAATATTCACTTATCCCTCCCTTTTTTAACTGTGTTACTTGACTTTGAATGGCAAACGTAGATCAGTGATTAAAACTTAATGGAGTTAGCATACTATCTGGTAATAGTAAATAATATTAGCTGTTGGGTTTAATATGAACTCTGTTTTCTCACACAGGACATCATTGAAGCAATCTTTCTAGTGACTTTTTTTCTGTGTTCATTAATTCCCCTTTCATTCTTGCTTATCATTGACTTTCTTTTCAAGCCATATTGTTTTCAAGCATTTAACCAGAATTTGACCTGGATGTGAAATGTCTCAATGTACCATTGATTTGACTTTCTAGCATACTAGGAGGAAATTATTGAAGCTATTCATTTTGATGAGACATTTGGAAAAAATAGTAATGTTTAATAATTGTACAAAGAAGTTACCAGTTTTATGTATTTGGTGGTAGAAAAGCCTCTGTTAAATATTATCCCCATGGCATATAACTTGTTAGTGTTTCTTTCCTTTCCTTTTTTTGAGTAAGGAAAGGTTTATTGATCTAGAAGGCCTAGCTAGAGAGGATGGGAGAACTAATTCTCAAACCCACCTTAAGAGAATCAGGAGTTTAGGCATATTTTATTGTCAAGGAGGGGTGAGGCAAAGGGTGTGTGCTTAGACAGGTAGGCAACAAAGCAGATCCAAGGAACAGCTCGAAATTTAAAAATCCCTTTGTTCTTGGCCTACTCCCACACACCCCCACCCTCTTAGTCTGGTTCTAGAGTCCTTATTTTGTGCATATTTCCTCAGCTCTTCCCTGAGGAAGGGGTTGCTCAAGCCTCAAGCAGAATTTCTTTAGTAATTCGCGTTTCTATAGCAGGAGATTTAGCCTGAAGGTCATTGGAGAGAGCAAGCATTTCACTCTTAAAATTCCCCCCTTTTTGTTCATCCTTTAATTTGAGGGAAATAGGGCAACTGAGTCCAGGTTCAATTAAGAGGGAGGATTGGCTTGTAAAATGGAGTCAGATTTGTCACACATCCTGTTGCTCTTAATCTGACTCCTACAATCTCATGGGAAGTCATAGGGAGTAATATTTTTTAAATAATATATTTCTGAAATAGTTATACTGTCTCAAAATAGGTATCTTAATACTTTGATGGGACTAAAATTCTGAAAGTACCAAAATTATTTATCTTGAGTTATTACTATGTAGAAAAAAAGAACTTAGGTTAGTTTTAAAAAGGGAAAACATCTGTTTTATACATTTCTTTAACTATTTTCTCTAACAATCTATTTAATTTTTATTTTGAATAGACAATATATTCACATGGTTCACAAATCAAAGTAATATAAGTACACATTATGAAGTTTGCTCTTATTATTTAACTACCCTATTTCCCCCTCTACTCACACCTCCTACAGGTAACTATGTTTATTAGTTTTAGTATATCTAAAGTTTCTTTATGAAGATGTAGGCAAATATGAGTATATATTGTTATTCTTTCTTATGAAAAAAATAGCAAATCATGTACACTATCCCACATCTTGATTTTTTTCTGCTTCACTAATAATGCCCTTGAGCCGAAACCGGTTTGGCTCAGTGGATAGAGCGTTGGCCTATGGACTGAAAGGTCCCGGGTTCGATTCCGGTCAAAGGCATGTACCTGGGTTGCGGGCACATCCCCAGGAGGAGATGTACAGGAGGCAGCTGATCGATGTTCCTCTTTCATCGATGTTTCTAACTATCTCTCTCCCTTCCTCTCTGTAAAAAATCAATAAAATATATTTAAAAAAAAAAATAATGCCCTTGAGATCTTTCCATATCACCATGTAAAAATTCTTCACTATTTTTTTGTAGAGCATAGTATTCCAATGTGTACATTAAATCCTTTTTTAGTGGATATTTAGAATATTTCTAGTCTTTTGTTATTATACACAGTGCTGCAAATATACATAAATACACACATTCTCTCACACACATATTTGTAACCTGTCCTTTTAGGTTCTCCAGCTGGGCCTATCTAGACAAAAGATAGATTAACAAGAGAAACAAGAAAAAAAAACAAGTTTATTAGCACATGCTTTGCACTTACACAGGGGAGCACTCAGTAATGAGTGATTAGGGGTGTTAGCAGGTGGGCTTATATAGCATCTTAAAAAGAGAACAATAAATGTTTAGATAAGTAACAAAATAGAAAGGACTTTGAATTTCTGGGGTGGCAAATTGTGGGAAGGTAACTAATACGTGCTAGTTAGTAAAATTTATGTAGCTTTTGCTGGTGCCATCTCTAAGGGTCCAGAGTTGTCTCTGGTGATTAACTTCTGCCCTTTCTGGTAGAGAGGGAAAGGGGACACATTTACAAGTCTATGTTCCTGCTTTTAGGCAAATACCAGAACAGAGAGCTTTTCTTGTATTCTCAGCGGCCTTCAGCTGAAAATAATCCTTATGCCAAAGTAGCATATTTTGGGGTGGCATACACTGCTACCCTTCAGCACTTAGGTGTGTGTATCTGTAGGATAATTTCCTGGAGATGGAATTGCTAGGTTCTAAAAGAAAATAAAAATATTTTGTTAGGTATTGCCACCTTCCTCTCCTATCAAGGTTGTTCTATTTTTTACTCCCACTATCAATATATGAGTGCCCTTTTCCCCAACAGTTTAGGTGTTCTTACTGTCTCCAAAATTTTGCCTTTTCCAGAATGTCATATAGTTGGAATAATACAGTATGTAGCCTTTTCAGATTAGTTTCTTTCACTTAGAAAATACACATTTAAGTTTACTCCATGTCTTTTCATGGCTTGATAACAACTCATTTCTTTTTAGTGCTGAATAATATCCTATCATCTCGATGTACCAGTTTATCCATTCATGTACTGAAGGACATTTTGGTTGCTTCCAAGTTTTGACAATTATGAATAAAGATGCTATAAATACCCGTGGGAAGGTTTTTGTGTGGACATAAGTTTTCAACTCCTTTGGGTAAATACCAAGGAGCGCAATTGCGGGATCATTATGATAAGTGTGTGTTTAGTTTTGTAAGAAACTGCCAAACTGTTCTTCCAAAGTGGCAGTACCATTTGCATGCCCACCAGCAATGAGAGATCTATAGCTCTATATCCTTGCTAGCATTTGGTGGTGTCAGCATTTTGAATTTTGGCCATGTTTATAGGTGTATAGTGGTATCTCATTTTAATTTACAAATTCCCTGATGACTTACGATATAGACCATCCTTTCATATGTTTAACTTGCCATCTACTTCTTTTTTGGGGGTTGTCTGGTCAGATTTTGGACTGTTTTTTAATTGGGTTCATTTTCTTATTGAGTTTAGAGTTTTTTCCTGTATTTTGGATAATAGTACTTTATTAGATGTTTTTTGCAAATTTTTTTTCACAGTCTGTGCTTGTTTTCTCATTCTCTTGATAAACGTAAACTTTTATAATAAAAGGTTAAAAACCACATAGATAAGTACATAAATTAAAAGTGTGTGTCTTGCCTTGCTGGCGTGGCTCAGTGGTTGAGTGTCAACTTATAAACCAGGAAGGTACGGTTGGGGCATATGCCTGGGCTGCCAATCCCAGTAGAGGGTGTGCAGGAGGCAGCCGATGGATGATTCTCTCTCATCATTGATGTTTCTCTCTTTCCCCCTCCCTTCCTCTCTGAACTCAATAAAAATACATTTTTAAAAATTGTCTGGCTCTATGAATTCTAAGTGAACATATTATTTCCCTGTTTATGTTATCAGTCTTTTTACTGCTTTTAGTTTGTTTTGCTATATAATAAATTGAATTTTCTCAAATGGGTACATGGAATCTCTTCCTCTTTCCTTAACTCAGGACTTTAAGTGTCTTCCAAAATTCTTCCCGGTATCAAGGCTTTAATAATTCCCATGTCCCTTTTGTATATCTTTTATCTTAGCACTTAATCACAATCCTTTATCCCACCTGTTATTCTATACATTGTAAACTCTTTGAGAGCTAGAATTCTTGTTTTATTTGTCTTTGTGTGTCTAGAATTTGGAGCACAAGAAGTATTTATACGCTATTACTGTTTAGTATGAATGATTGTTTCTTGGATTTTAAGTGCCTTTGATTTTATAGCCATTGCTCTCTAATTTAGGTATTCTTTGTTTATTATTGTTTAACCAACCAATCATTCATTCCTCTTGTCATCCTAACATTTTCTGCTTTTCACTAGTTACCCTTGAAGATTGTTTTGGAGAAATATTGACTTATTTCTGGGGCCTCTGTGAGAGAGTAGAAATCTCTTCTGTGTTTTCTTTCTTTCATAATAATTAAAACTTATGGGACTGTTTTGATGTAAACAAATGATGCCATACTTCTAAGTTTGTTTTCTTAATTTTGGGGGGGGGACAGTATGTTATATCTTGTTTTCCTTTTTTGTATGTTTCTGCAATATAATTTTATGAAAACGTGCATACAAAGAGTGAGAGATTAGTATAATGAATTGCCACATACTGTTCACAGCTTCTTGTTATTAACTCATAGTACTTTAAGGTAAGTACTTAAAATATTGTTAGAGGTGTACAGATTCCTAGAGGCTATTTAGGGCTAACCTCCCACCCCAAAATACAGGATAGTAATTCAGATACAATTTTAATTTCTCTATACATAGGGATTTAAACCTCCTTGATGTGATCTGTTTCATTATTGAACAGTTGTATTTATATACAGAGCTAAAATATGCTTCTGAAGAAACCCTGTTTGATTCATTTTAACTACTTCAACATGAGGCTTCCAGTTTATTAAAGACAAATTTATAGCTTTCTTATTAAGCTAAAAGAATTAATTTTAAGTGGCATCATAAAATAATTCGTGGTGGACCCTGGCCTGTGTGTCTCAATGGATAGAGCATCGCCCTTCGCATCTAAGGGTAGAGGGTTCGATTCCCAGTCAAGGGCACATACCTGGGTTGCAGGTTCTTCCCAGGCCCTGGTTGCGGGGGGCGAGGGGGCGGGCAACCAATCTATGTGTTTCTTTTTCTCCTTTCCCTCTCTTCCAGTCTCTAAAAATAAATGGAAAAAATATCCTCGAGTGAGGATTAACAAAACAAACAAAAACTTGTGGTACTAGTAATCTGATAAGACATTGCACATTTTAGGATTAAGGAAACAATTTCACTTTCTTGACTGATTTGTCAGTGGTTACTGATAGTCTTATGAAGGGCCAGTATTTAGAATTAATTCTTAGTTTAAAATTTGAGCACGTTTTAACCACATATGGAGTTTTTATGTCTTTGATGTTAAAATGGCAGTCGATAAACTGAAACCCGTTTGTTGTGGTCACATTGCCTTTCAATTCTCTCCTCAGCATAACCAGTAGATGCTTCATTTATGAGTTCTGTAAAAAATTTGTTTCCTATCAGAAATTGCCAATTCAGATTATTTCATTAAATTCAGAATCACTCCATAGTGGTATCTATATGGTAATGTATGCGTCAATTATTTTATTACTTAAAAAAAAAACCAGCCCAGGTTATTTAAGTGATTCCCTTTTCAGCTGGACTCTCTTATACTGATAATGGCTTTGAATGAAGATCACTTTCTGAGAGAATCTTTATAAACCCTTAACATTTCACACAAATGTTCAAGTCACTTAATACAGGGTGTCCCCCAAAAATATGTACACACTTTAACAGCTGGTAGCTCAATTTTGAAAATGAAATGTATTTTAATAAACACTGCCTATATAGTTATTCAAAATGTGTGTATACATTTTTTTGCAACACCCTATATTCTGAGTCAACCATGCACTATGATATATATGTATATTCCACAATGAAAACTTTGTATGGAACATATTTGCTAGATTTTTCAGAATAACTAAAGTTATACTTAGTCTGTATTTCAGCATTTCCTTAGCTTTTTTATGCAAGATGAAGATTATGTTTTATTTCCATTGATAGTTCTAAACTAGAATATGTTTTTCTCCTTGATTTCTGTAGAGCAGGTTGTTGCCCTGGATGCCCAAAATATTATAGCTGTTTCATGTGGAGAAGCTCATACATTAGCACTAAATGACAAGGGCCAGGTGTATGCTTGGGGTCTCGATTCTGATGGACAACTTGGCCTGCTAGGATCAGAGGAATGTATCAGAGTACCCAGGTAACAAAGGTGACCAAAAAGAGGTCTTTAATAATCTTTTATCATAAAATTTATTATTAAATTTTCCTGTATACTTTGGGCATGTAAAAGTTGACACCTATTATATCTCCCCTTTGAATTCTGAAGTTTACTAGTTAGGTTCTTACCTTTAATTTGGGTGGAGTGCCCATTTTTTATATACTTTTGTTTTCCCCCACATATCTTGATTAGCCCAGCTATTGACATAGTAAATATTAATTGGTTGCATGTTTCTCTATCTTGTTTTTTCAGTGTTTATTGTTTTTATTCAGTACAGAAGTTCCACATACAAAAAAGTTCCACATGCTTAGTGTAAAAATAATTCAGCTACTTTCCACTTTTTTATATAGCAGTGACCATAATTTAATTTATGTTAACCATTAAAGTCATCATAGAGTTATTTTAAAATGAAAAATAAATAATGCTTCATCAATGTTGTAGCCTTAAAGATTTACATAAGGCATAATCATTGTCTTAATGTTAAAAATTGTAAGAACATATCTGGGTAAAAATATAAAGATTTAAATAAAAACATCTAATTTATTTTAGATAAATAAATAATACATGAAGTCATGCTTAGTTTTTAAAATTATATAGTTTTTTTGCCTCCTTAAATTCTTGCTCTTTTTTCCTAATAGTTATAGGGACAAAAGAGAAATCTCCAGTGAACCAAGGAATTAAGCTAATTTTAGGTAGCACTTTTTAAGCACACATTTAGATATTTTGTATTTAATTTAAAATTGATGTTGATTTTGGTTTAAGAGATATGAAGTAATACTTGGATAAGAAAATGGAGCACAAGAACTACTAATATATATCAGAACAGGAACTCTCATCATTGTTAGAAATGAGTTTTTTGTTGTTGATCTTATTAAATTAGGGAAAGGTAGCTCCTTTAATAAGCCTGTAACCTTCCCTGCGTTGTAACATATTAAAAGTTTTTTTATCTTTGTTCTGACATTTTATATTTGTTGTAGTAATAAACTGTTGAGATACATCACAATCACCTTTTTTTTTTTATTGAACCTGTAACTAAATTTCACAGACCTCAACAAATTTCTTCCCCCTTGTTTCTTTTGCGATAACAATTAAATACTTGGAGCGGTGAAACAAATAAGTATTCCCATTATGCTTTTAATGTCTCTTAATGATGGTTCTGTTGGAGAAAAAAACTTTTTTTTTTAACTAAGTAAATTAAATTCTTTTAGTCATTTCAAATTTGATTTCTTTCAGAAAATGGTATTTTGCAACCAGTGGTCTTTGGCTAGATAATACAAAGCATTCATAGAAACATAGCGACCACATGTTTGTCATATTCTCTGTTTTTATTTTCTCCCAAAAGTAATTGTTGTAGAATGGGGTTTTTAATTTAAGATTTAAAAAATTTTGTGGTTTTAGGATTGAAAAGAGACAGACATGTTAGATTTTCTAAGTTAATATTCTCAACCATGATTCATGGCAGAGCTTTCTAGTTTTCCCTCATTTTTACTCCACTGGTGTCTTAATTCTCACTACTTACATTTTTGTTTCTA
Organism: Myotis lucifugus; assembly: GCF_000147115.1. Lineage (NCBI taxonomy): Eukaryota > Metazoa > Chordata > Mammalia > Chiroptera > Vespertilionidae > Myotis > Myotis lucifugus. Next base: position 6,026,990 of record NW_005871110.1, on the reverse strand, counting down.
TTCACTTCTGGTATATGAGATTTCAGTCAGTAATCTGTAGAACAGCGGTTCTCAACCTGTGGGTCGCGACCCCTTTGGGGGTCGAACGACCCTTTCACAGGGTTCGCCTAAGACCATCGGAAAACACATATATAATTACATATTGTTTTTGTGATTAATCACTATGCTTTAATTATGTTCAATTTGTAACAATGAAAATACATCCTGCATATCAGATATTTACATTACGATTCATAACAGTAGCAAAATTATAGTTATGAAGTAGCAACGAAAATAATTTTATGGTTGGGGGTCACCACAGCATGAGGAACTGTATTAAAGGGTCGCGGCATTAGGAAGGTTGAGAACCACTGCTGTAGATGATTAGTAAATGGGAAAGAAAGGTAACTGTAAAGAGAGAATTTTATTGTATGTCTATTTATTTGAAGGTCGCTCAGTAATAAATTATGTGTTTGTGACTTTACTATTTTATGAGCCCAGATGGGGACCTGAAAGAGATCTTAACTTAAGGCCTTTGCTTTAAAATTCTGTTTTTGTATTTGTTAAATATCTATATTAACATTAAGCTGTGTTGTCATTTTTCCTGTTCAAGCTCATCCGTTTTTTTGTAGACTGGTCTGTCTGGTTTATTGTGACATAAACATTGTTTTTACTATATTTCCAAGTTTTAAAGGTCAATTTAATATTTCAGTAAAAATATACTTTTATGAAAGACTGCCAATACTTTTTTCTTTTTAAGTTTCAGTACCATATCACTTTTTAGATGCAAGGCTTTGTCTAGATTCTTAGAGACGTCAGCCAGCTTTGTAAATTTCACATACATTTTGAATAAAATGTATCGAAGACAGGAGGAAACTCAAATATATACAAATAGATTTTTTAAAATTACTGTTTATGATTTTCATAACAGTGATCAGAAATGTGAGGATTCACATTAGACTGTACTTTCTTGAGAACAAAATCCATGTTTATGCTAAAAGATGAGTACGTAAATTAAATGATACTTTAAAATTAAAGAATGTAAAACTAATAATTGGAAATTTGAAATTCTTACTACTTTGATAATCTTTTTCTATTTCTAATTTTGTTATGTTTTGAAATAATCCATTCTTGAAAAAGACTGAAATTATCAATATCAGTGGTCTCTGTAGACCTGAATTTTTGGCTAGTTATTTCTTTTTATGTAGAATATAAGTTATACTTTTATTTTTAAAAAGTTAAGACTGATTTTACTATCTTTAGTTTAATGTAACTGGAAATACATCCTTTCCCATGCAAACTTTAGAAAAATAATTGTATTAAATTTGTAGCTTATTTTTTAAAGTTCTATTTATCAGACATAGGTGTGATATGATCCTTGTGAGAACAGCTGTTTTTGGACTGTAGAAATCCAACAGCTTGATCAGAATTCACTTTCTTCATTTCATTCAGGTTTAAATATATGTTAAAATAGTTTTAATACTAAAGTCTCAAAGACTTTATAAACTTACTCTTTAACAGTGTATTCATTACATACTTTTTGTAAGGCACTGGGGTAGATGCCAGGGATTGTGTGGGTATAAGACACATAATCTGCCTTCAGAGAGTTTATTGTTTAACAGTACACTGGTAATAAATGAATAAGTATGTCAGTAATTAATAGTGATAAATGCTGCGAAGGAAAAGACACAGGGTACTATAAGAATGTAGTTTTTGACATGTTTTACTTGGTTTGCAAATTGGACTTGATTAATTCCTGTTTTTGCATTGCCAATGTTTGATTTTGGTAATTGCAGAAAAATGAGCATTTTGCTACCTTTTTAAAATCTGAGGGTACATTAGATCCTTCTAACTTGTTGGATTCTGCTAAATTATAGCAAGGTAACTTTCAGGTTTTATATTTAAGACATAAATCCACTAAATAAAAATATTTTTAATATAATAATATGGGATTAGAGTAACTCATCTTTCTCCTGCTCAAAATTTGATTTGCTGAAGCTGCCTCCCGAAAATCATGTGTATCGACTCTCTGGTCAGAACTTGCTCCGGACTTTCATTTGGTCGAATCAGGTCAGGTGGCAGTATCAGGTAAAGGGAAATAAGAAACGTATGCTTCCTTCCCACTTTTTTTCTTGAAAACACTCATTCAGTAAAAATAATAGAATGATCAGGTAAAGGGAACTGCTTAAGAAAAACCTGGGATGTTTGATGCAGTTACTTGATTTTTTGTATTGTTTGAGAAATCATATTGCAGTTAAGGAAAAATCAGAAATGGGAGAAAAAAAGAAACTATAAAAATATAAGGAAAAAACGCAAGACAGCAGAAATATGACTGAACCATGTCAGTGATAATAAGTGTGTATTGATTAAATTTTCCTGGTAAGGAATGTCACTGATTTAGATGCAAAGCAAAGGGACCAAAAGGAATTGATTTCAAATTTGTGAATTGGTAGCAATTCACATAATAGGAATGTTATTTGTTCTTAACCTGATAGAAGAGAACATATATTAAACTAGGCCAGACATCAATTTTAGACAAATTAGATCATGTACATTTGTTTTACAAATATATTACAAGTTTTATGTGTTAAGCTTTTTAAAATTTTTTTTAAAATTTTGACGATACAAGAAATTGTAAAAGCACTCAGGGATATTTGAGGTATGCACATAGTTTGCTAAATGTTCTTTCGAAGTATTTTCTCATCATGCTTTTAATTTTCTTTATGTCTATATTTTGTGTACTGACTTTAGCATAAATTTTTGGTAAATTGGGCATGTGTAAAAAATAACATGAACTGCTAGGTTGGTAGGAAACAACTTGTGCATAGTAGGTGGTCAAGAAATAGCATATATGAATAGTATTTAGGATCAATTTAATAAATGGAATTAGCTGATCCTGATCTCTCTTCTTCTTTTCTAGAAATATTAAATGTTTATCAGATATCCAGATAGTACAAGTTGCTTGTGGTTATTATCATTCACTTGCACTTTCTAAAGGTAAGCATTGTTTTTATTTTATTTTCCTTTTTCAGTTTTATTACTTGATACTTTAATTGAGCAGAAAGTCCTCCAACTTTGTTCTTTCTTAAAATTGCCCTGATTCTTGATTCTTTTCCATAAACGTTTTAGAATTAGCTTGACAGTTTCCACAGATGCACAAACTGTTGGGATTTTGATTGGGATTGCATCGTCTCTATAAGTCAATTTGAGGAAAGTCTTTACACAATGTCTTTTAGTTCCTGAACATGCTGTATACCTCCATTACTTTAATCTTTTAATTTTTCTCAGTAGTATTTTTTTGTTTTCTATGGAGAAGACTTAGGCTCCTTTTATTAGACTTTTCCATAGGTATTTGATATTTTTTGTTGTTGCATGGTGTCATTGTCAGATTATATATTGCTAGTATATAGCCATGAATGACATTTATTTTTGTGTCTAATTGTTTCTTTAGTTTGTTAAATGCTATTCCTTCATAGCTGGGGAAAATTATAACTTGCCTAATCTCATTTGATTTCACACATAAACTTTTTATAAATAAAAACAGAGGCCAAGATTCCTATTAGCTTTGTTTGATTTCCTTTCTTATTAGTTTAATTTTTTCATATGCCAGCTAAGGATTGTAACTTGGGTTAGTTAAGAAACTGCCATATGTTCATTTTTACCATTAAAAATAAGTTCCAGTAGCTTCATTATTAATATTATGTTATTATTTTAATTTATTAAATGTCTGGTGAGGCCTACTATGAACGAAGCACTATGTTAGAGCTGTAGGAAAATATAGATAAGTTAACACATTGCGGATGGATTACGAGAATTCTCACTTCATATTACACAGTGTTTTACAAAGTATCATACTTTAAAAAGATATTAGCTTGTAAGAACATGTAATAAATAACTTCAAAATGCAATGGGTATTTAATTTTAAAGCATGCCTTTAACATTTATGTAAAACGTTTTTTTGTACTCGTTCAATAGAAACTTATCTGGCCAGTGGATAAAGCTAGCAATAAAACTACTGGTCTGCAATATGTTAAGAGACTTATCTTGAGATAAGTTAAGTTTTAAGGAACATACCATCTAGTGGAAGAGACAGATATACAAATAAATAGCTATAAATTAAGGGGAAAAAAATATATATATGTATACACATACACACACTAGAAGTCCGGTGCATGGATTTGTGCACCAGTGGGGTCCCTCAGCCTGTTCTGTGGGGATCGGGCCAAAACCAGCTCTCCAACATCCCCCGAGGGGTCCTGGATTGCAGGAGGGTGGTTCTCGGGTGATGCACCCCAAAATCAGGCTTCCTCCTCTCTGGTTCCTAATGCATCACTCGAGAACCACAGCTGCCAAGTCACCGCAGCTCGGTAGCTCCTGCATTGAGCATCTGCTCCCTGGTGGTCAGTGCGCGTCATAGCTACTGGTCGGAGTGTCTGCCCCCTGGTGGTCAGTGTGCATCATAGCTATCATTCAGAGTGTCTGTCCCCTGGTGGTCATTGCGCATCATAGCTACCGGTTGGATGGTCACTTAGGCTTTTATATATATAGATGCTACTTTGGACAAGGTAAAAGTAAAATGCAAGAGGAATGAAGAAAAAGTGTAGTTAGTTCCAGTCAGTAGAATTAGTAGCAGTAATGAGGGGATATGTATTTGATGCAAGTCTTGAAAGATGAGAAGAATTTATTCAGAATTGGAGAAATGGTTAGAAACAGCTAGGGGAAATGTTGAGGATTGGCTAAGGTGATAGTATATTTTTTTTTTAATTAAATCTTTATTGTTCTGATTACATTTGTTCCTCTTTTTTTCCCATAACTCCCCTTCTCCCAGTTCCCGCCCCACCCTCCGCCGTGACTCCCCACCCACTGTCCTCATCCATAGGTGCACGATTTTTGTCCAGTCTCTTCCCGCATCTCCCATTCCCCTTTCCCCCCCAAGAATAGTCAGTCCATTCCCCTTCTATGTCCCTGATTCATTGTAATCACCAGTTCATTCTGTACATCAGATTATTTATTCACTTGATTCTTAGATTCACTTGTTGATAGATGCATGTTTGTTGTTCACAATTTGTATCTTTACCTTTTTCTTCTTCCTCTTCTTAAAGGAAACCTTTCAGCATTTCGTATAATACTGGTTTAGTGGTGATGAAGTGCTTTAGCTTTTCCTTATCTGTGAAGCTCTTTATCTGACCTTCAATTCTGAATGATAGCTTTGCTGGATAAAGTAATCTTGGTTGTAGGTTCTTGGTATTCAGTACTTTGAATATTTCTTGCCATTCCCTTCTGGCCTGCAAAGTTTCTGTTGAGAAATCAGCTGACAGTCGTATGGGTATTCCCTTGTAGGTAATTGAGTCTCTTTCTCTTGCTGCTTTTAAGATTCTCTCTTTGTCTTTTGCTCTTGGCATTTTAATGATGATGTGTCTTGGTGTGGTCCTCTTTGGATTCCTTTTGTTTGGGGTTCTCTTCGCTTCTTGGACCTGTAAGTCCATTTCTTTCACCAGGTGGGGGAAGTTTTCTGCCATTATTTCTTCAAATAGGTTTTCAATATCTTGCTGTCTCTCATCTTCTGGCACCCCTATTATTCTGATATTAGTGCGCTTGAAGCTGTCCCAGAGGCTCCTTACACTATCTTCACACTTTTGGATTCTTTTTTCATTTTGCTTTTCCAGTTGGGTGTTTTTTGTCGAATCTTTGGTTTGATTCTTGTGCTCCTCTGGTCTGCTATTGGGTATAATATTCTTTATTTCAGTCCGTGTATGCTTACTTTCTAATTTCCTTATCGTAGCATCGAGGGTCTCATTAGTTTTCGTGAGGCTCTGCTCAAGTTTATAGCAAGCCCTCAAAATTGCGATTCTTAGCTCCATATCCTCCATTTCTGTCATGTTTTTTTGTCTCCGCATCTTTTATGCTTTCTTGGTGCACCCCCTTGTGGTCTTTGTGCGCAGTCTTGTTCTAGCCAAGCCTTAATTGCTGTAGTTAACACTAGGGAGATTTGACCACCAGGCCGACTGGCTATAAGAATCAGCTGTGTGGAAAACGTCTGTCTTCTGGGGAGGCGCTAATCCAGCCTTTGCCTGAGGCGACCGGCAAATGGCTGTGAGCAGGGTTTGGGCGGGGCGGGGTCAACAGGGCGGGCGGAGGGAGCAGCTATGGCCACTCTCAGTCCCGTTCCCAGAGGCTCTGCTTCTCAGAACCCCGGCAGCCGCTGCAAACCTCGGAGAGAAAGCTGCCCTCAGGTTCCAACTGATGCCGGATAATCCCGCTTCTCCCGTTTGAGTCTGGGTCCCTAGAGACTCGCCCGGATCTGGAGCCCAGAGTCTGAGACTCACTCCCGACCGAAAACGACAACCGCGCCCTCAGCCACCAGCCCGCTTTCGCGCGCACCTCGGTACCTTTGTATTTTCCACACTGCGCCTCCTCTGAGCCTCGGTTTGCTGTTCTCTTTCCTTCTAGTTGTAGAGTCTCTCTTCAGCCAGCCTTCCTGTGGTTCTGGGTGATGTCCGTTCCGTCTTTTAGTTGTATTTTTGAAATGGTTGTTCGCGGCAGCGGTCTCCGGTGTTTACCTACGCCGCCATCTTGGTCTCAGTCCAAGGTGATAGTATTAGTAAAGGCATAAAATCAGGGAACTATTTTGTTTATTTGAGTATTGACATGTAGTTTTATGTGGGTATTGTGAGAACATGGGAGACATGCTCATACTTTAGTTGAAACTGAAGTAAAAACAAATCTATTACAAAGGGCCTTAAATCCCATAGTAAGGAATTTAGACTTTTATAAGTAGTTGGGAAACTGGCATCCCTATATTCTTTATTGTTACTTTGTCAACTTCTCTTTTAATATTTTGGTAGGTAGATCCATAATAAATTTAAACCCAGAGGTTTTACTGTTGAGGGCAGTTTTCTATTTTGACTCATAGGTAGGTAATCTTTTGCCTTGTTCAGGTTTAATCTTAGTACAATGTCTTATTTACTGAGTGAATCTTTCTCTCATTTTCTTTCTGTCTTTCCTTTTGACCACTTAGTATGAACTAGACACTCTAGCAGTGGTTCTCAACCTTCCTAATGCCGCGACCCTTTAATACAGTTCCTCATGTTGTGGTGACCCCCAACCATAAAATTATTTTTGTTGCTACTTCATAACTGTAATTTTGCTACTGTTATGAATCGTAATGTAAATATCTGATATGCAGGCTGTATTTTCATTGTTCGCGACCCACAGGTTGAGAACCGCTGCTAGAGTGTGCAACATTCAGTGATAAGCAGTACACTTTTAGCCCTTAGGATACAGTCACACAAATAACACTGTGATTACATACTATGAAAAAAGACTGTAAAGAAAAAATCTTTAGGATATTTAGAACATGTAATAGAGCAGTGGTTCTCAACCTGTGGATCGCGACCCCTTTGGCGGTCGAATGACCCTTTCACAGGGGTCGCCCAAGACCATCCTGCATATCAGATATTTACATGATGATTCATAACAGTAGCAACATTACAGTTATGAAGTAGCAACGAAAATAATGTTATGGTTGGGTCACAACATGAGGGACTGTATTTAAAGGGCCAGAAGGTTGAGAACCACTGTGAGGGACTGAACTTAATCTGAGAGATCAGAGAGAGCTTCCCGCTGGGGGAGAGTGGAAATGAATTAGACAAAGATGAAGGGGAAATTTAGGCGAAAGGAACAGCAAGTGCGAAAAATCGGCATTTTTCAGGTGAGCAACAGTATCAAATCTGCATTTTTATATTTCTATGAATATGTACAAATGCCTGCTAGTATGTGCATAGATTATTTCTAGAAGTACTTATCAGTAATTGCTAAAGAGTAGTTATCTCTTGGGAGAGCAACCAAAGGTCTAATTTTAGAGGGAGACTTACTTTAAGCGCGTACTATTTTATAGTATGAATTTTTAAAAATCAGTTGTTAGTGAGTCAGTTATTAGTTTAATGTATTAGTTTCATTTATTTAATAAAAATAAATAAAAAATATGTTTAAAGTTGCAAAAGAGGGTGGCAGTGTGGGGACAAAAGTGACAAGCAGACCGAACTATTATAGGAACCAGTTGAGATGGTGGGGAGTGGATCTATTTGACGAATGCTACTAGCATATTATTGATCGCTGAAACCTTGAGCTTGGATGAGTGCCTCTTGGGAGAAATCATAGAATAAAAGTAAAACCTGAGGAATATTAAAAAGAGATGGTCCTTTCCTGAGGAGAATAAAGTTACTTGACTTACCATTCATCACTAAAGTCAGTCAACTTAAAGTATACTAAATATAGAATGTTCTTCTAGGTAATATTATGTTTCCATAGAAGAAATAAACTTAAGAGGAATATGTGTTTCCATCTGATAAGAGGAAGAATATCTCAAAATAACTGATGATCTTCAAATGAAACTGTGTGTGAGAGAAATCGTTAATTTTATGATTTTTGTTTTACAGCAAGTGAAGTTTTCTCTTGGGGACAGAATAAATATGGCCAATTGGGTTTAGGCACTGACTGTAAAAAGCAAGCTTCACCACAACTGATTAAGTCTTTGATTGGAATCCCTTTCATGCAAGTTGCAGCAGGAGGAGCCCATAGTTTTGTACTCACCCTTTCTGGAGCTATCTTTGGATGGGGACGCAACAAATTTGGTCAATTAGGTCTTAATGATGAAAATGGTAGGTTCTCATTACTATAAATGTGCTTTTAAGAAGAGATGATCTTTTGAAATGGATCAATGATTCTTAGTGTCAAAGAGAAATGTACTGAAATTTTAAAATTTCATTTGATGATAATTTGGGGGATGGTGGGAGGCCAAAAAAATAACATTTTATCATAAAATAAACTATAGAAATTATAACTGCACAAAAATTCTTTGCTGTTGGATGTTCATTAAAAGAGAATTGAAAAAAATTACTTCAAATTGGTAGCCACATTATAGGCCAACATTGGTGAAAAGAAGCAATACAATTATTTTGAAAAGTAACAAAGCATTAATCTTTGAAATTTTCAAGGCATTAGTAAAATAATCTGGATTAATCTTTAGTTTGTGCTTCACTTTTAACATTAATGCTAGAGTCTTGAAAATAAACGTTTTGAATTACAAAAATTATAACTACTTGGAACAAATTGGTATCTTGGAATTGATTTTTCTTAACTACATTAGGTCAAATGCCAGTACTTGAAATACAGAAACTGAGTTCATAAAGTTCAACATAATTGTAATAACAAAAGTGAGTTGTTGGTCTAGTAGTAACTGGTAATGATAACCAAATAATACTCTCAAAAATAATTAAAAAAATTTTTTTTCTGCATAAGAAAAATAGGGTAGGGCATTATATCTCTTCCTCTTGAAAATAGCAGAAAGTATAATTTTCAAATATCCTATGAGTTTAATTACCAGAAGGTGAATATAAAGTATGTGTATGGATTAGAAGCAGTCAGATAGCTTTCTAATTCCTTGGTTGCTGATTTGTGTTTAAGCAGTTCACTTAAATTACTCTTTTTAAATCCCTGCTTCATCACAGTAGAATAGAAAGGTCTGGGGACCCAACTTAGTAGGTTTGTATTGCAAAAATCATTGAATCGTGGTTGAAATTATTTAGTCATCACTGTCCACTGAGCTTGGGAAGCTATAGAGGAAACACTGTAGAAGAGTTTTAATTAAATATTGTTAATGTCTCTTGTTGGAATTTTCAGATAGGTATGTTCCTAATTTACTAAAGTCACTAAGAACTCAGAAAATAGTTTATATTTGTTGTGGAGAAGATCATACTGCTGCACTAACCAAGGTATTGTACTCCTATAAAACTTCTTTATTATTACTCATAAAAGTTATTTCATAATTAGTAAATGTTTTCCTAATATGTACATTAAAATGAGTGTTATCAATATCTAAAAAAAATTTATCTTGGAAAAGGACCTAGATTATTATTCTCAAAAACAGTTTACCTTAATTTCCAAACGTGTCCTATGTTATGAAATGTGAATTATTATCTGTTAAATGATGATAATATATATTGTTCAGTTATTCAGCTTTGTGTGAAATACTGCTTAAATAATATTTTGAATAAAAGAATTCCTTTTAAGTTTGTCAGGCTTGCCATGCTGTGTATATCTATCCCACTCATGCATAGTTCTGCCTAACTTTAATTTAGCTCCCTTCTGGCTTATAAATATAACAAGTAAGAAAGCAATATCATTCAAAATAGCATGAAAAAACAATAAAATACTTAGGAACAAATTTAACCGAGGTGAAAGACTTGTACACTGAAAACTACATAAGACATCAATGAAAGAAATTGAAGAAGATACAAATAAATGGAAAGATATCCCATGTTCTTGGATTGGAAGAAGTAATATTCTTAATATCTACCCTACTCAAAGTGATCTACAGATTCAGTGCAATCCCTATCATAAATCCTGTGGCATTTTTTTGCAGAAACAGAACAAATAATTTAAGACTTTGTATGGAATCACTAATGAGCCAGAATAATCAAAACAATCTTGATGAAGAAAAGGCTAGAGATATCACATTTCCTAGTTTCAAATTATATAAAAGTAGTAATTAAAACAACTGTACGGACATAAAAACAGACACATAGACCAATCAAAAAGAATAGCCCAGCAATAAACCCACACATATATGGTCAACTAATCATTGACAAGGCTCCAAGAACACAGTGGCAAAAGATAGTCTTTAATAAATGGTGTTTGCAAAACGATATCTACATGTAAGAGACAAAATTGGATCCCTGTCTTGCGCCACTCATAGAATTTCAAAATAGAAGGACTTAAATGTGAGGCCTAAAACTGAAAAACTCCTGGAAGAAAACATGGGGGGAATCTCTCACACATTAGTCTTGGTACGACACCGAAAGTGCAGGCATCAAAAGCAAAAATAAAAACAAATGGGACTACATCAACCAAAAAAAACCTTCGCTGCAAAGGAAATGAAAAGGCAACCTATGAAATGGGGGAAAATATTTGTAAATCTGATGATTAATATTAAATATACTAGTATATAAGGAACACATAAAACTCAATAGCTTAAAATAATCTAATTTAAAAATGGAGAACGACCTGAATAGACATATTCCCAAAGAAGAACACAAATGGCCAATAGGTACAGGCAAAGGTGCTCAGTGTTAACATCACAGTCATCAGGGGGATGTAAATTAAAATCACAATGAGCTATCACCTCACATTTTTTAGGATGGCTATAATCAAAAATCCCCACAAAGGGCAAGGATTGGGGAGGATGTAAAGAAAGGAGAACCCTTGTATATTGTTGGTTGGAAGGTGAATTACATAGCCATTATGGAAAACAGTATGTAGGTTCCTCAAAAAATTACAAATAGAACTGGATGAGCAAGCAATTCCACTTCTGGAATTATATCTGAAGAAAATGAAAACAGGATCTCAAAGAGATAACTGCACTCCCATGTTCATTACATCAATGTATTTATAAGTGGAATCTTAAAATAATTTAAATTAAGAGAAACAGTAGAATGGTGTTTGCCAGGAGATTGGGGGAAATGTTGAACAAAGGATACAAACTTTCAGTTACAAGATGAGTAAGTTCTGAGGATCCAGTGTACAACATGGTGACTCTAGTTAATAATACTATGTTATATAATTGAAATTTGCTAAGAATAGATCTGAAGCATTCATACACACAGAAGTATGTGTGGTGATGTATTTGTTAATTAGTCATTTCACAATGTTTATAGATGTCAAACCCCATTATATACTTCATATTTTTTTGGAAATTAAGTCATATCTGAATAAAACTGGGAAAATATCAGTTACCAAAATTATAAATAAAAATTAACACTATTTCTATCCAGAAAAGTAAATTAATATTAACTTTATGTGATAATAATATTGTAATATGTATTTTTACCTGTTAGAGGTTTAAGCCAGTGAAGATACATAAACATTTATAGGTGAAATGTTTGTTGACCATACTTTGCTTTAAATATATTTCTATTGATTTCAGAGAGGGAGAAAGAGATAGAAACATCAATAATGACAGAGAATTATTGATTAGCTACCTTCTGCACACCTCACATTGGGGATTGAGCCCACAACCTAGGCATGTACCCTGACCGGGAATCGAACCGTGACCTCCTGATTCTTAGGTTGATGCTGAACCACTGAGCCATGCTGGTTGGGCCCATAATTTGCTTTATTTTATTTTATTGTTAATCCTCACCTGAGGATATATTTTTCCATTGATTTTCAGAGAGAGGGAAAGAGAGAGAAACATCAATGTGAGAGAAACACATCGATTGGTTACCTCCTGCACGAGCCCTGACCAGGGCCCAGGCCGGGGAGAAGCCTGCAGCCAAGGTATGTGCCCTTGACTGGAATTGAACCCAGGACCCTTTGGTCCACAGGCCAGCGCTCTATCCATTGAGCCAGACCGGCTAGGGCCCATAATTTGCTTTAAAGCGCTCTACAAAAGTACTGTGGAATGGGCATCTGAGAAAAAGAAGTATCTAACTTTTGCCAGTTGTTGAAGCAGTGATGGTTATATATCGTTTCATGTTTATTTTTGTCTTTAATTTTGTGTATTTGAGATTTTTCCATGACAAAAAGTTTTAAAAAGAAAAATCAATTTTCTTATATAACAACATGTATAAACACTTAGATTGTTTTTAATTAATTAATTAATTTATTTATTTATTTTTATCTTCACCCGAGGACATTTTTTCCATTGATTTTTCAGAGTGGGAAGGAGGGAGGAGGTGGGGGAGAGAAAGAGAAATATCCACAGGCAAGAGACACATCATTTGGTTGCCTCCACACATTTGGGGCTGGGGATTAAACCCGAAACTGCGAGGTACATGTCCTTGACCAGGAATTGAACCATGGACCCTTCAGTCTGTGGGCTACGCTCTAACCACTGAGCAACTAGTCAGGGCAATACTTAGGTTATTAAATGTTAAAAAGGATAAATTATAAATTTATATATATATATATATATATATATATATATAGCTACAACATGAAGAAAAACAATTGAAAAATATTAATTGTGCTTGTTGTGCTTGTTAAGCTGCCATCACAGATCACTTTATGTATGTAACCTCTAATCCAGTTATAAATTTTATAATTTTCATCATTTATCCCTCCTATATCCTCTTCCACCTCCACCCACCCCTTTTTAATAAAATTTTTAAGGATAATTTATATTGTGTGCTAGAAATAGCAATATTTGTGCACTCTGGTTATATATACTCTGTGTTAAAAGTATAACTTGTTTGAAAACAGGATGATACCATTTTAATGGTTTTGTGAAATTTTATAGGTGTGTACTTGGAATTCAACAAGAATATAATGACAGTGAAAGGCATTGCTAAAGTAGCTATTAGTATCTCTTCAGAGATGACTTCACTTAAATGTAATATCAAGAACACAATTCAATACTTTAAAACTATGTGAAAATATATAGCCATGGATCTGGAACTCTGTTCATTTTAAGATATTTTACCTTAAAAAGTCAGGTATCTGTTAAATTGTGAAGATAATAAAAGTAAAAATTTGACTCCAGCCGAAACCTGTTTGGCTCAGTGGATAGAGCGTCGGCCTGCGGACTGAAAGGTCCCAGGTTCGATTCCGGTCAAGGGCATGTACCTGGGTTGCGGGCACATCCCCGGTAGGAGATGTGCAGGAGGCAGCTGATTGATGTTTCTCTCTCATCGATGTTTCTAACTCTCTATCTCTCTCCCTTCCTCTCTGTAAAAAATCAATAAAATATATATTAAAAAAAATGCTTTAAAAAAAAAATTTGACTCCATAGTTAAGATTAGTTTATTTTCCTGAAGATGATTTACTTTTATCAGACCTTCTAATGATAAAGGGTTTTGTCTTTTTTAGGAAGGTGGAGTGTTTACTTTCGGAGCTGGAGGGTATGGTCAGTTGGGTCATAATTCTACTAGTCATGAAATAAACCCAAGGAAAGTTTTTGAACTTATGGGAAGCATTGTCACTCAGATTGCTTGTGGAAGGTAAGCTATTATATAAGAGTATTTTGGTATCTCTAACATTATACAGTTATTTAGTAAGTTTTTTAACAGTTCAGAGGTCTTTTATTTTTTTGACACCTCTTATGCCATGAAATTCATAGGGTATAGGTTCCAGCTGGTCACGTTTCTTTCCATTGGTTCTTATAAAGTGTGAATCTTTATGAGTGAGCAGGCTGGCGTTTCAGTTGAACCCCCAAAACCTTTTCCTGTGGCATACTTTTATTTTGGTTGGTTTTCCTTCACATGTTTTAGGTAGCTGTCTCAGTTCTTAAGAGTACTTATTAGAGCAATGCCCCTTCCCTAGATGTCTACAATCACCTTTTTTTTTTTTTTGATAAATTTGGGTGTACAAGGAACAACTTCACATTTTCTAAAAGGCCTAGAGAACATATTGGGATGCCTCTCCTCTTTCCCTTTATGTTGGTCATTTTTGCAAATTAATGGAAGGTGGCAGTTCCAGCTGAAAGTAGGATTTTTCTAAATGAGTTGTTCAGGAATCTAGTAGGCTAAGGTTAAAAAATATTCTCCCCTAAATGCCTAATTTGCTGTTGAGTCATAGTAACAGGAAAAACATCTTTTATACTGATTATTTCACCTTTCTTTATCTGAGGCAAGATATTAATAATATATATGTAACTAGAAGCCCGATGCACGAAGATTCGTGCAAGAATGGGCCTTCCTTCTCCTGTCTGCTGGCACTGCCTTTGCTCCGGCTGGAGCCGCCTTTCCACCTTCCCACGCTGCCCAAAGGCCTGGAGCGGCTGGGATGGTGCAGAAGGCCTGCGTCATCCCGCCCCACCCCCAGCCGCGCCTGTGCATGCAAATTAACCTGCCATCTTTGTTGGGTTGATTTGCATACTCACTCCTGATTGGCTGGTGGGTATCATGAAGGTATGGTCAATTTGCATCTTTCTCTTTTATTAGTGTAGATACTGTATTTATTGTCTATAACAATAATTTTGAAGGGAAACTGTAGTTCCATCTTTTTTGTTTTCACCTTTTTTTTTAAAGAATGAGGGAATTGACCAATTAATTATTTAATGCATAAGATTAGTTAGTGGTGAAAATTGAATTAGAATACAGATCTCCTGATTCCCAGTTGTTGGGAGTGAATATATGAAAGAGCTTCAAAATCAATATTTACCTTTGATGTTTTATAGTAGATAGACCCTAAGAGGGTAAATGTACTTTGACGAGTTAACTCAATTTGACCATTTAGCTTAAATTTTTTCCACCTTGTGTGTATCCTTATGCAATATAGCTTAATTTTGCCAACTGTTAGCATCAGATTCATGGAATCACATTGTAGGTAACCTTCGGTGAACTTTTTTTTAACATCTTACATGATTATCCATATGTGTGTAGCTGTGGCTCCTCCTCATTAGGTCTCATTGCTGTGTTTCATTTAATTATAAACATATATAATTATGTACTTATTCTATTATTAATGGGCATTTGGGTGTTTCCAGTTATTGGTAATTACAAATAATGTTGCTTTGAACATTTATTATATGATATACATAAACCTTTGTATTTCTATAGTAAATACCTAGAATAGAATTGCTCGGTTGTAGAGAATACTTAACTTGAATTTTGCGAGTTAATGTCACTCTATTTACCAAAGTGGTTATACCATTTTACATTCCCATTAGTATTGTATGAGAATTCCTGACAGTATATTTGTCACCATTTGGTATTGTCAGACTTTTTAAAATTTTAAATTCTTGGATATGTTGTATTAATCATGACTTTAATTTGCTTTTTCATGATTTATAGGGATTGCATTGAATCTGTAGACCACTTTGGGAAATACTGAAATCTTAACAATATTAAGTTTTCCAATGCATGAATATGGGATGTCTTTTCATTTATTTATATAGTTTTTTTACTAATTTTTTTTTTTAAGAGAGAGGAAGGGGCAGAGAGAGTTCTAGAGAAATAATCAGTGTGAGAACGAAATGTCCATGGCTGCCTCCTGCATGCCCTCCACTGGGGATCAAACTGGCAACCTTTTGGTGCATGACATGGTGCCCAGCCAACTGAGTCACTACTATACAGAGATAATTTTACTTATTCCTTTCTGATTTAGAGAATCAGAGAGAGAGAGAAACATTAATTGGTTGCCTCCTGTATGAGCCCCAACTAGTGATCAAACCCACAACCTAGGTATGTACCCTGACTGGGAATTAAACCCTCAGCCTTTTGGTGTATGGGACAATGCTCCAACCAACTGAGCCACCCAGCCAGGGCAATATTAAGTTTTTAATGTTACTCTTATTAAACACTATTACTTGTATTTTATTATCTTGGTGGTGGCACTTGTACATGTACATCTCAAACTTCTGCTTGCATCACGTTTACTAAATTTTATTGACCAAAAAGAAATTACATAGCCAAACGTAAAGTTAAGGTAGGGGAGAAACATGGTGCTCATCCACCATGACAACAATGTGCATGTTCAACACTACAGGGTAATAAAAAAGTGGGATTATTGTTTTAATCTACCTAACAGTATTATCATAGAATTTTTAAGTGTTGCCAATTTATTAATTTTTTTCAAAGTATCCTCTTTTGGACTTCATGATCCATGTTTTGTGTTTTTCATTTTGTATACATTTCAGTCTTTGGTACATTCAATGTGGCATGCAGTATTCTATATACAGGGTGGAGCAAAAATAAGTTTACAGTTGTTTGTATGGGAAATAATACAATCTTATCTAATAATAGACAAACATGGTAATTAACCGTACCTCCGACACGCTTCCCATTGGCTAATCAGGGCGATATGCAAATTAACTGCCAACAAAGATGGCGGCCGGCAGCCAGGCAGCTGAAGCGAACAGGAGGCTTGCTTGCTCCAGTGAAGGAGGTAGCCAAGGTTCCCCGCCTGCCGCTGCCGGCCTCTGAGATGCAGTCTAAGAAACAATGTTGCAAATATAGAAGTTAAACAAAACCCAGAAACCTGCTGTCAGCCAGCCGAGCTTCAGCCAGCAGGACCGCAACATTGTTTTAATTATAGAACAAACGCAGATTTCTCAGAGCTGCAGCCGGGCCTCAGAGCTAAAGCCGGCTCTCAGCTCCAGTGATAGCCATAAAAGGTAAATAAATCCCAGAATTAAAAAAAAGAAAAAAAGGAGAGGTTGGGAGCTTCAGTCGCCCGCCACCCTGAAAACAGCCCTCAGCCCCTCATACAGGCTGGCCAGGCAGCCAAGCGGGACCCCCACCCTGAAGCAACAAGATGGCGGCTAATTTGCATACTGAAGGCGGGCAGCAGTGGGCAAGGCTGTCTGCGGTCCGGGACCTGGATCTGTGACCCTGCCGGGCAGGGGGCAGTGCTTGAGGCTGTCCGCGGTCCCGGGACCCGGATCCGTGACCCTTCCCGACGGGGCGGCAGCTCGAACAGGGGCGGATCGGCCAGGGTTGGGTAGGGCAGAATGCCTGGCTTCCGCCCAGCCCCAGTCACTCTGGGGAGGTGAGCAGCGCAGAGAGCCTCTGAACATGGGAGGCAGGCCGCCGGAGGGCGGCCTGTACTCCCCACATGGCAGTGGTGACAGCTGTGAGCGTGCCTACAGGCTCCGCTGAAGTAGCGCCTGCAGGCCATCAGCACCCAGGAGTGGCTGCGCAAGATCCGCCTCCTGGCCCAGAAGGTGCAGGATCGCAGGGACAGCCACCGTGGCGGGCCAGACTGACGTCTTCCTGGCCGCACCACGGGGGTTTGCGGATCTGCAAAGCCAGAGGCCTCCGGTGTGCACATCGCTCCCTGGCGTGTGAACATCCCCCAGCACACTGTCACCCTCCCACGCCTGCAACAGTTGCAAACCAAGGCATGCACAAGTTCCCCCCGCCTCTCCACCCCACTTCCATCAACCCAGCATGCCTAACACCCCCACAGGATGTGCACACATCCCCTCTGATGTGCTCACGTCCTTTGGAGAGTGTCTGGGTGTTCTGGGTGCTGAGGGTGGGTGCCTATGAGATGACAGTGAGAGGGCAAAGTGGTGATGCCCTGTTCCCACGGAGGCCAGTGCAGCTACGAGATCACCTCTGGGGGGTTAATGCAGGTGCTGAGGCAGGAGCAGGTGCAGACAGGCACACCTGGTGGGCGTGGGCGGCCCTCTCTCAGGTGCCTTTGGTCAGCGTTCAAGATCAAGAACCCAGAGGCGGAGAGGAATTCCGTCCTCTCAGTGAAACAGTGGGATAGTCGGGGTGACTGTAGAGGAGGCATGTGCACTTTGGGTGCCAGCACCCATGAGTGAAGGCTGCCCTGACTAAGCCTCGCTTGCTTGGGGCCTAGCGCACTCCTGCCGGGCAGCGGGTGACAGGACATGTTTTTCCGAATTAATGAGAGAAAACGTTGATTCTCCTGCTGCCCACAAAGGTGGAAAGTGAAGTGGGGAGACGTGGGGAGTGAGCGAGGTTCCCTGTCTGGGGGTTCCAAATCTACTGTTGGTTTCTTTCACCGCTGACTAGAGATATACAGGGTGTCCCCCCAAAATGTATACACACTTTGAATACCTACTAATTCCAATGGTTTTAAGCATAAGAAAGAAACAACAATGGAGCTGTAATCTGTTAAAAGTGTGGGCACAAACAGGTAGTTGGACATTCCCTGAGGGGTTTCAGATTGGAGAGGGTGAAGGCCAGACTGAGGGGCCCCTTCCCCCCACCCCCCACCCCAGTGCACGAATTTCGTGCACCGGGCTACTAGTACTATGTAATAAAAGAGAAACATGTAAATTGACCGTCCCTTCGCTTCACTCACCAGCCAATCTGGGTGAATATGCAAATTAACCCAACAAAGACGGTAGGTTAATTTGCATACACAGGCACTGGGGAGAGAGCAGAAGCGGGAGAGCTGTCAGCTTGGGGGGATGTGACTCCCTCGGTCGCTCCCTTGGGGGGACGTGGCTCCCTCAGTCGCCTGGCGGTGAGCAGAGCAGGACAGCCGGAGGTGTGGGGGGCCATGGCTCCCTCAGTCGCTCCCAGTGTGGGGAGCACCAGGAATGCTGGGAATCATAGTTCTGGTGGCAGACAGATCTCCTAGACACTAGAGCAAAGTGAGCCTGGAGCAAGTTACTATTGCAGTGGGGGATGGAGGGAAAGCAAAGGTGAGAGACATAAGTAAAATCAGAGTGTCTAAGAAAAATTAAAGGGAAGTTATCCTAAAACTTCCAGGAAATCTCCACCAATGAAGCAAAGAAAAAAAAAAAAGCCTCTATTCTGTGAGCAACAAACCAAACTGGGTTGGGGGTCTCAGACAATTCGCTCATATGATTGCAAAGTCAAACAGAAACTCCCGGATTTGAGAGGGCTCCCCTGAGTGTTCCCAGATTGGAGAGGGTGCAGGTTGGGCTGAGGAACCCCCCCCTCCCCCCCTGTGCACAAATCTTTGTGCACCGGGCCCCTAGTATATATTAATAAAAGGGTAATATGCTAATTAGACCAGATGTCCTTCCAGACAAAGCCACAGTGGCGGGGGCCGAGGCAGAGGCAGTTAGGAGCAACCAGGCCAGCAGGGAAGGGCAGTTAGGGGCAAGCAAGGGAGCAGACAGAGTGGTTAGGGGCGATCAGGAAGGCAGGCAGGTGAGCACTTAGGAGCCAGCGGTCCCGGATTGGGAAAGGGATGTCCTACTGCTAGTTTAGACCCAATCCCGGCAGTCAGACATCACCTGAGTGGTCCTGGATTGGAGAGGGTGCAGGCCAGGCTGAAGGGAACCCCCCCCCCCCCCCGCACGAATTTTGTGCACTGGGCCTCTAGTTAATAAATAATACAAGAAAACTCTTGTATACTCAAAACTGTAAACCTACTTTTGCCCTACCCTGTATGCCCATTATGTGAAGTGTTTGTTAACATTGTTCAGATCTTCCATGTGTTTGTTTTTATCTGCTCACTTTTAAAATTAGTTACTGAAACGGGAATGGTACAGTGCCCTACACTATTTGACTAGTTTCAAGTTCTGCTTTTAGGTCTGTCAATTTTTGCTTTCTCTTTTTTTATTTTTATTTTTTCTGCTTTCTCTTTTGAGGATCTGTTATATGCTTATGCAGCCTACCTGTGTGGTACAAAATTAATTAGTGTAGAAGAGGCTATTAATAAATACCTTACAGAATATGTTAGAACTGTAATGGTTTTATTAATTTATTTTTGAAGAAAAATATCCTTAATCTTTGCTGTGCTTTTCTAAATGTAAATTGTTTAGAAGGTAACATTAAGTCTGAGGTTTTCTATCTTTTACTCTAGGCAGCACACTTCTGCTTTTGTTCCTTCATCAGGACGAATTTATTCCTTTGGACTTGGTGGGAATGGCCAGCTAGGAACTGGTTCAACAAGCAACAGGAAAAGTCCTTTTACTGTGAAAGGAAATTGGTGCCCATATAATGGGCAGTGTCTACCAGATGTTGGTAAGTTCTGTTTTACACACATTAGAGTAATTGTTAAAATGTTGCTCTTAAATCATAAAGTTTTCTGTTTTAAATGAAAAGAATTCAAGGTACATTGTTTAGTGAAAATCAGACACTAAACAGTCTATATGGTTGCTTAGTTTGTTTATATTTGCGTATATGCATAGGGGAACTTGGGATAAATAAAGTAATAAGTCATTTCAGAGACTTGGACGTATGGGAACTAGCTGGTGGCTAGATACAAGTGGAAAGGAATACTTTTGTTTTTTATTTTTAGTTGTAAAATACACATAACATAAAATTTATATAACATAATCATTTTTTAGTGTATTTTTAAGTATATTCACATGGTTATGCAGCCATTCTCGAACTCTTTTCATCTTTCAAAACTAAAACTCATTCATTAAACACTCTCCCCATTTACTCCTCCCACCAGCTTGGCATCACCTATATTCAGCATTCTGTCTATAAGAATTTGACTTGATCTTGGTACCTCGGATGAGTGTAACCATGTAGTATTTGTCCTTTTGTGACTGGCTTATTTAATAAATTTTGCATAGCTGAACCGGCATGGCTCAGTGGATAGAGCGTCAGCCTGCGACTCAAGGGTCCTGGGTTCGATTCCGGTCAAGGGCATGTGCCCTGGTTGTGGGCACATCCCCAGTGGGGGGCATGCAGGAGGCAGCTGATCAATCTCTCTCATCGATGTTTCTAACTCTCTGTCCCTCTCCCTTCTTCTCTGTGAAAAATCAATAGAATATATTAAAAAAAATAAAATAAAATAAAAAATAAGTTTAGCATAATCTCCTTAAGGTTTGTCCATGTGGCAGCACATGTCAGAATATTCTTCCTTTTTAAAGTTGCATAATACTTATTACATGTCTATACCACATTTTATCCACTTGTCTGTTGATGGGCACAAGTTCCCATAGGATTGTTTCCACCTTTTGACTATTGTGAATAATGCTGCCATAAACATGGGTATACAAATATCTCTTTGAGACCCTGCTTTCAATTCTTTTGGGTATATATGAGACTTTAAAATTGTTAACATTTTTTATTTTTTTGGAATCTATATTTATAAAAACCTAAGTGACCAGATGACTGGACTTTAGCTATGATGCGCACTGACCACCAGGGGGCAGATGCCCAATGTAGGAACTGTCCCTTTGTGGTCAGTGAGCTCCCACAGCCAACTGTCCGGGGCTGGCCAACCTCCTATGGTCCCTCCCCTTGACCGGCCAGCCCCAATTGGCCTTGATCTGCCCCAATCGCCAGCCAGGCCAAGGGACCCCACCCGTGCATGAATTCATGCACTGGGCCTCTAGTCTATACAAATAATAGAGGAACATGCAAATTGTCTGGGATGCCGTCACAGTAACAGTAACAACCAAATAGCAGGCTGTGTGGGGCAACAAGGTCAGCAGTGGGGTTAGTGAGGGGCGACCAAACGACTGAAAAGCATGGTGTGTGAGGTGACCAGTCTGGCAGGGTGGTTAGTGAGGGACGACCAAATGACTGAACAGAAGGCTGCGTGGGGCGACCAGGCCAGCAGAGGGGGGGTGCAGTTGGGGGCAACCAGGCTGGCGGGGGTGGGCAGTAAGGAATGACCAGGACAGCAGGGGGACAGTTGGGGTTGACCAGGCTAGTGGAGGGGGGCAGTTGGGGGCGACCTGGCTAGCAGGGGGTGCGGTTAGGGGCAACCAGGCCAGCAGGCAGAGACAGTTAGGCGTGATCAAGCAGGCAGGTGAGCAGTTAGGAGCCAGCAGTCCCAGATTGTGAGAGGGATGTCCCACTGCTGGTTTAGGCCCGAGGGGTCCTGGATTGGAGAGGGTGCAGGCTGGGCTGAGGGGGGACTCCCCCTCCCATGCATAAATTTTGTGCACTGGGCCTCTATACTAATAAAAGGATAATATGCTAATTAGACCTGGAGACCTTCTGGATGGTGGCGGGGCCGAGCCAGAGGCAGTTAGGGCCAATCAGGCCGGCAGGGGTGGGTAGTGAGGGGCGAGCTGGCCAGCTGGGGGGGGCAGTTGGGGGCAATCAGACTGGCAGAAGAGTGGTTAGGGGTGTGCAGGCAGGCAGGCAGGTGAGTGGTTAGGAGCAGCAGACCCAGGTTGCGAGAGGAATGTCTGAACTAGATTAGTTCAGGCCTGATCCCCCAAGGGATCCCAGATTGGAGAGGGTGCAGGCCGGGCTGAGGGACACCCCCTCATGTACGAATTTCATGCATCGGGCCACTAGTCCTATAATAAAAAGAAACATGCAAATTAACCGTCCCTCTGCTATGCACAAGCCACGCCCACAGCCAATTAGGACTGGGTATGCAAATTAACCAACTAAGATGCAGCAGCCACAGAGCTGGAGTGAGCAGG